>NC_035790.1:1948930-2248930 GCF_001653235.2 Pochonia chlamydosporia 170
AAGTGTGGCTGCGCGACGCAACAACGGTCCGCCAGGTGGGCAGCAACAAGGCAGCCTTTTGACTTCAACCCAAAATCTTCCGAGGGAGCATTGGAAGTCAATTAGAGTAATTGACAGCTGGGCGGCGAAACGAAACTTGAAAGCGAGACACCTCCAGAGTGGCATTCTCTTCGTCTTTGGAACAGTAGACTTAAGCAGCCCTTTTCCCTAGGTCTCTGTTGCCTTTCATCTTTTCATTGATCATGCTCGTCGCCAATATCAGGTCCATCATTGACAAGGGGAATGAGCGAGTGCCAGCTGGGCAAACTGGGTTCCCTCCCATGGTGGCATTCAGAACGCCAGACACACCAGTAGATCCTGAGTGGCACCGCCATGGTGGGGTATTCCCTTGACCACAAGGTGGGCAACCATTGACTTAGCTTGTGCCTGTCTTGAACATTGGCAGAACCCAAAATGGAAGAAGGTCGAATCTGCTCCATGGTATGTATGGAGCATGGAAACTGAATCTTTGTGTGTCCGTTCAGCCTTAGAGTAGGGACGTTGCACTGCCTAAGACTCCACCGTCCTCGTCAAACCAATGGCTGACAACTGATGTCACTCATTCCATGTTCTTTGGAGACGGTCATCCATTGCTTCTACCATTCTGCAATACCAGCTCTGTCAACAGCCACCAGAAGTCTCAGAGACGGGGGGGTCGACGAGACAGGGCATTCTTGCAACCTCTCGGTCCAACAAGCAATGGTGGCGGCAGGTAATTGGCCTTGGTGAATCGAAGGCTCCTAGAACGGTCTGTTGGTGTGCTGGGGGTGTCTTCCACAAACGGCTGCCCAAATCTACTTTCAAGGGTACGGTGATTGTCCACTTCTGCCGCGATGTCTCAAGAGTGCTCCGCATCTTGATTCTTCCTCATGCATATGGAGCAGTTGTGCTGGCGTTGCCGATTCAAAGCCGGCCGGGGGTAAACTGGGGCTGGAGCTGGTGTCCCAAGTGGCTCCCTCACTCAACATTTCGAAGCCATGGGGCTGAATCTGGCACCAGTCCGCCTCGCCTTCCATCAGAAAGCCTCGCAGGGAGAAGCCACTTCAGTTGGACAGGAGACATGCACCAGCCTCCTTTGATTGCACAGTAACTAGGGCGTGGTCCTCAGAGGGAGTGTTTGGTCGTTTCCCGCGCCTAGAATGCATAGGCCATCGGTCGGTCTGGCTGATGCTCGAGCAAAACTCCCCCGGTCTCAAGTTGATAGCTTCAGGTATGCCCCATTTATCATCAGGTTTCTCCACGACCGTAAGGCGTTTTTGATACCATCTTGCAGGACAGATGCTTGTAATGCCTCACGCCATCTCCAACTCATACTGATACGTGAACAAAGTTCGCCGAGATCATTTCCCAAAAAAAACATAAGCGCTTGAATCCTATTCTTCCGTCGTATATCTCGAGAGTTTGCTATGCTGTACAATGACAATTTTTCAGGTCTGAACATCCAATCACTGGTTATTCCGCCGTCTTCTTGACAAAGCGTGTCGCAAGGATCCTTCGTATGAAGGCACTTTTGAGTGAGCTACGAGAATCAACTGCCAAGTGGCCGTCTCTAAAAATCGACCTCGGGTAAACCTGATCCGCTTTGCTCATATTGGCTTGGCTCATTGCGGTCATGATCACTGTAACACTTCGTGTGCATGGCAGGTTTCATGTGTTTAAGGCGATAGGATTCCCTTTCCTGGGTCCGTAGCAAAAATGTCTGGCGATCGCAGAATTGCCGTTCTCCGCGGTGGCGCCACCGTCGAAAATTGTCACTGTTGAACTGGTTGATTTTGATGGCACCCTTGCCATTTATCGCGTTGCGGCTGAATCGAAAGCGAGAGAACTCCCCACCATCCTTGAAAGTTGCACTGCCCACATCGGTAATGACTTGCACTTCAACTCATCAAAACCCAAGCATTGAAATGGTCTTTGATGTTCGGCCCCCAAATCTGTGAAGAACAGAGGTGTGCGATTTGTTTGGCGAGGGTTTAGTGCATCTGCAACCTTTCGGTCTTGAAAACACCACGACTGGTCGACACACCCACACAATACCCAAGTCTGCATTCAAGCTCCCACGCGTCCAGCCCTAACGGCGCGTGCCGAACAATGATGGCTCAGGCGTTTTCATCTCAGGCGTCCTCGAGGCGCGGCACAATCGATGACTTTGGCGTTTTGGTGGTGGTTGTAAGTTTGCTTTCAAATCCGCTGGCTGCCTCCAGGGTATGCCCTTTCGTGCAAAGCATGTGCCACCTCAGCGTTCACTCGAACATCTGCCGAGGGCAGGGGAGTGATGCTGGGAAGTTGTAATTCTAAACCGAATCATGAAACTGCACGTAGCAACTAACGGAACCTTTACGATGAGAATTGAACGATAATATCTCTTTTCAGACTTGCAATGCTGGCAGACAAGATGATTTCGTCTGTCCACGTGATGAGATGTGAGCTGAGGCAGGTGCGGTTGACATCTGAAGTCCAAAACACGCTAAACCTAAAATGGCCACGACAGTTCTCACGTCATAACCTTCAAAACGGACCTCATCCGAGATATGCTCCAACACACCTGGTACACCTACGACTTCAAAGTTGCGAGATGTTGATCAACTCCTGCAGCTGTTGTACTCCCTTGACCTGGCGTGCCTGTGAATGAACTCACTGCTTGAACGACACATGCAGGAACGAGGATAGCCCCGGGTCGAACCAGCGATAAACCATGTTCCAGGTAAGGCTGGCCTGTCAGCAGCTCCCTTCTCACCGCGAACACCCAAGGCTGATTTCCCTTCGAACTCATGCAGCCACACCCCGAAGAGCACCTGCATCTACGCCTTCACAGAGCGCGATCTGTCGTTCTGACGTCGCAGGAGTGAGTCATGCTGCACCCTCCCCGAACTACATGGCAATGGCAGACAAAACATGTACAGCACTGATTGGGCATGAATGCTATCATAGACTTGTTGAAGTTCGCGCAGCACAACGTACCTTTGAAGGTGCGTACATGCGCACTGCACTCGGACAGTTCTCTTTTGCCCTTGTTATTGTGAAGATTTTCACCGAGGAGTTTTATGCCATTGGCGCTCTCTTTGCCGTCTATGGCGCTGCCGTGTTGCTTGTAGCAATGTATCGTCGGTACCAGGGGAACAGACAATTTTTCAGTGCCGAATCCCCCGATGGTACCGTCAAGAAGAAATTTAAGACAAGTGGTGATACAGTGTTGCTTATGACGGGTCTGAGTTTAGGGGCATACATCACGCTCGTTGTGTTGACCTGGCGGCTGGTTTCGTGAGTGACAATAGGTGCTGGGGTTGTTTTCTTTCTTCCTAGGTATCTAGGTAGACATGAAATTTGGAGTTCAATTTATGTTATACTTTTATGCAGGGTTTGGGTTCTGAGCAGAAGTTGATGTCGAGGGAAGATCTTCTCGTCCGTACAATGTATATTTTCCAGCATAGCTATTCTGTATCGTAATGAATGACCGAACGCCGTTTAAAGTATTCTACTCGAAACACTTCTAAAGATCAAAACCCCATTCCCTTTGTCCCAATAAAACGTAATATGTACTTTAGAGGCCGTTCATCCGTTGGTAACACAGCAAAGTTGTTTAGCCGGCGTCCCACCCTCCCCACAGTGCTAAATGCTCACTCTACCTTTTTCTCTGGCTAAATGTCCTCCCACAATGTTTGCCTATATATAAAATCATGTTTTGATGCCCTAATTTCTTCGATTCCCAGAATTAGCGTCTTATGCAAAACTACATCGCGTCCGTGACACCATCATTCTGCGTCACGGCAGCGTCAACTGGCTGCACTAATGAAAAAAAAAAAATGACGAACTTTTCATTCGAAATAATGCAAAGTTTTGACCGTTACACTGGGCCAAAGCAGGTTGACCCATCCCATCTCCAAGAGGAAGTCGCCTTTGGCCGATATAGCATGTTTTATCGCAGTACCATCAATAGGTTTATACATGGCCAACCATGCTCTGTCCCTGGCAACATGCGTTTTGATTACTGGAGGAGTAGAAAATCCGCGTGCCATAAAGCGTATCGCGAATTTCGTGCCGCTTGTTCAGCTTTAGAGCTAATATCGGACTCCACCAAATCAAACTCAGGTGGAGTAGTATATACCAGATGGAGCTTGTGTGACCCCTGGTGCTGCTCTTTGATCCTCCATTATCATTGCTTGAGTTCCATCCGTTGTGCCATATTGCCAATCCGCAGCAGAACCCTGAGTCGCAAGAAGCTGTTGTGACTGCCATGGGTTTACGCCTGATGCGAATGGTGCACCAGTTACCATCTGTGGTGGGTTGCTCGCGATTGGGTTTCCACCAGCCATGTTCGTTGGAAAAGGGGGATACACGTCCGAAAAGTTGGACTGTCGACGCTCGTATGGTTGCGGCTGGGCTATTGGCATGAATGATGCCTGCGGATGGCTGCCGGTGCTTTCGCCGCTGTATGACAGCGATCTCATTGGCGTTGGAAACTCTCCCCATGCCATTTCATCGTGCGACCCAGCTTCGGACGTTCCAGATGTCCAAGTAACTGAGGCAGTGGATGTCTGCGTGTACGGAGAAAATTGGCCACTCATGGGCGATTCCGTTGGATACGCGTGCCATGGGACTGGTGCCATGTCTTCGGGTTTCGAAACGTTTGTCGAGCCTGTTGGTACCCAACCTGACGTAGGCTGGTTTGAGAAGGTATATTGGTTGCTGGCGGGTATACCATTGGGGGAGACTGCGTATGGAAAGAGCGTTAGTGAGGAAAATCAGTGACTCTCTCAAAAACGACTGGGTGCCTACCGCTAGCATCAGATGAGAAATAGTCGGTGTTTGGACCATGGCTGCCGGTCATGTTAATGCCGCTTCCCATCACCGCCGAGGGAGTGCCCGCTGGGCTGCCAGTGCCAACGGCTGGAGAGGACGAAGCAGATGATGCAGTTGGGCCGCCTGTTTGGCGCGACGGGGCTTTGGGGCGTGTGTCTGTTCCCGGCTGTTGATCAACAGGATAAAAGCTGCACTCTTTTTTCAATCGAATACAGTTCACGCATCGATTGGGAACATCAGGAGATGCAATGCAACGTATTTTTCTTCGCCGACAGTGGCCTTCAAATAGGATATCAGCAAACAGGCAAGTTCAATTTCCCAGATGTCGAACGAAGACTTACTACAGGCAATGGAGGTTCTGTGATATCCAAGCTTGTTTCGCTTCTTCTCGCCCGTAGACGAATGTTGAGAATCGTCTGATGCCTGCTTCTGTAATTGTGCCGTATCTGGGGTGCTAAAGGATCTCTTCAGCAGCGCATTTGGGCTTTTGGGTCGCTCTGGGGAACCCATTTTTGTCTTGTAGCTTTCTTTTCGAGGCTGCAGAGGCTGCACTACGTGTCAGTCACCATCACGAAAACAGTCTTGTGGAAAGTAGAGGGTACTCACTTGATCTGCTGAAGGCTCCGTGAGATGATGTGCCATTGCTCGGCGGACAGGGCTTCGGTGCTTATCTTCCACGAAACCGAGGTGTTGTATGAGATGAAAGTGGTTAAGAAGTGGCCATGGAAAGGATTTGTATCGGGATATACACGAGATGTCGTAGCTAGCGTGCTTTGATTCGTTTAACCGTCCGCAAATGATCCCCGATCCACTCAGGTTATTCTTCTGTATTGGTTTCTCGCGTCGATGGCTCCAGAGATACAAATTTAGGAATATTCAAAGGCCCCGGGCTGATCCGTTTGGAGACTGTTGCGATAATTCAATGCGATTCGTGCGGCCGACGATTAGAATTATGCAGAATGGTCGTCTATATGCCTGCAAATGAGCGAATTCCGCCGAAAGCAAACGAAATAGCCGCTGTAGAATACGTTGTTACAATATGTGCAATGCCGATTAAATTGCCGCGACACCTCTATGGATAAGAGCGGTCCCCAATATGGAGTTCTGTCGTTGTCAGAGAAAGTTGAAGAAAGAGATTGATAGAATCGACGGCCGTAGTCCCGTATATCGGACAGCCAATGGCTTGGTATATCCGCCACAATCTGGACCTGGGAGAGAATAATTGATCAAGTCGCTAGGTGGCCCTGATACAACGTCCGTACGAACTGAAAGGGTTGTATGCAGCTTTCAGAGCATCGAGCCCTAACAGACCTGATATTAAGTGACAGAAGGGAAGGTGGTGACCTCTTTGTGTCGGGCTCAGAGGAGAGAGAATGGCAGGATGTCTCTCATTGGGCCTCGTCTGACTGTGTTTCCTTTTCTTTTCCTGTGGACTTTGGAGACGCGGCGTGGATTGCCAGGGTGGCAACGAAATCCTCAAACCGAAGCAGCCTGTCACTCCGAGTCAGGCTTCTCTACCAGTACGGTTTCTATTCCATCAGTGTTTGGGGGCCAGGCTCGGTCGAAGAAGGGACCATGGGAAGTGTAATAATTCAGGGTCCAATTCAAATCAGAGGAAGTGGTAGGTAAATCAGAGCCAATACATGGGCTAGCTAATAAGGCGCTCCCTTTCCTGAGTGTGTAGGGAAACAAGTAGGACCGTCGCAGATTGGCCACAGTCGAAGAAATATGTTGCTCGTTTGCTTGCTCTGTCAGTCGGATAGGTGCCTCAGCTCACTTTGGCCAGATCTAACGGGCTTGCGAGTGGCGGCAAGTATTGACTCTCTGATGGAACTCTGATGGGCGGGGGCGAGAGATATTTTAAGATGAAGTAGCAAATGGCCCCTGAGAAAGAAAGGCATCATATGAGGTTGCCTACCAGGTGACCGGCGATAACAATCAGCCCGACGTCAAAATGGACAAAGTGTCTAGTCTTTCTACATGCTTGTCTTCGGCATGCAGGTCCATACCGCGTCCACAATTCGACAATCAAAGCCTTCATAAGACCTGGAACTTCCGTATATCTCACTTCTAACCTAGGAATAACTGGCGTATCTTGGTGGGGAACGTTGAGGTACTTCCGATCAGCGTTGGTGGAGCCCCTGGCAGACGCAACTCTGTTCCCATATCTAGTGTGCTCCGTTCAATGTTGGAGTTCATGACAATTGATGTAAGAGTGTGAGGCTGGCGTGTGTTGGTTGCATGAGCACGAGCATGAGCATGAGGGCCCCCGGACAAGAGCGACGCTGAGCAAGGATGGCACCACGGTGCTGCGTAACCTGCGAATGTGCTTCACAGAAAGTTTGACACATTGGCTTCCTGGTTCATCCGTTGGTGGCCAATCTCTCATCTCATCGTCAATCCCTCGCTCCCCCCCTGACGCTCACGTTAGTGGGGAGATGGCGCCAACACAGAGTTGAGAAGCTCTCCACTAGCCTGAAAGGGACTGGAAGATGGTTGGGGGCTGGAGACACAAAGCGATGGCAACAAAACATCACCGAACGAACTGTTGCATCTGGCAGCGGCACATCGGCGCAATCTGCATCATTACCATGAATGTAGCCTTGATATAGCCCATGATACTCCGTGCTTCCGCATTGGCCCGTATGCCATCGAATAATATCTCGACGGACCCGGTTGGGACAGCCTACGCGGATGTAGGTCCGATAGATTCGCACCGGGTGTCCTCCGTACTCCGTAGTGCTCTGTATTGGCATTGTGATCACAGGCAGTGATATGCGTGTGGGGATGAAGATGTGCAGAATTGTGCTCGTTCCACTTTCTTCCCCCACAGGCTGTTTGTAGACTGTCTGTTGGCCAAATCGAGGTTGTGAAAAGGCTGCTCGTCGTCCCTTCAAGATCGAATAAACCAGGTTCAAGGGCCAGTTAACTGTGTGGATCCTGGCGGGAGTCCAAGGACGGCGCCTCGGAAGCACCCTGGGGCCCCTGCCATCTCTCCCATCTTTTTTAATCATTGGCTAACCATATGAGGAGTAGTTGGCGACCCACAGCCGGCCCGGGCTTTTTGTCGTTTCATCACAAGTTTAGTCGATATTTTGCTGAGGCATAATCTGCTACCGAGGGCTTCACACTGCTGTAATGTTGTCGCCGGTCAGTCCATGTGTCGGAGAGAAGGTCCGGGATTGACTCTGGCCTCCTGCGGCGTGAGATTCATGTCGCATTTTGCCGCCACAGGCTGCTTCGTCGCAGCAATTCCAGCAGCACGGGTTTTAGGCTAGTATCTGAGCCTTCATGGCCAAGGTCTTAATCTGCAGCATGCATGTAGGTAGGTTCTTAGCGCCAGAAAATGTGGTCTATATGGTCCCAGAAGACTAACCCTGCTTAGGGTAGCACCGAAATGCTTGGCCCAACGCCTGCTCATGTCAAGAGGGTTGCCACACGAGGCAACTGGACCGCGAAGACAGGATGGAAGAAGATGGGGCAGTGGCTCGACTGTTGCCCATAGTGGCAGGTCGCTTTGCAATGGCTCGCCTGTCGCTTACAGTGTAGTCGCAAAAAGTACCGACTGGACAATTCAAGTTCCATTTTGCCATGGTAATCGCCTAGATGTCCAGGGTTTGCTGCTGTGCCAAACGGGCAGTGGCTGCTCCAGGAATGCCTGACAAACCAGAGGCCTAGTCCCAGCAAGATCTCAATCGTTCTGTCCGCACATGGTTGCACCTCAGATTGTACCCATGGCCTACCCATTCCACGATTTTCCCCTTCTTGGGGGGTGGAGAGTCAGGCATGGAAAGTGGCTGTGACAGAATCTGGGCTGCTGGTTACCATGTAGCTCAGCATGAGGCGACGAAAGTTCGTGGAGATGTTCTCTCAAGGTTGGGACGAGATCGCAATGCCAGGTTTTGCGGACCTGAGAAAAATCCTAAGGTTGCCCCGGCATGGAGTGACGTTTGGCTGGGGCTACCTTCGGTGTGAGCTTGCAAGACGCTGCCATCAAGCGGCACTTCGCAAATCAGAAATGTCTTTCAGTCCACAATCGAGGTGGTCTCGGATTCCTGGTATGCTCGTTCTGAAGTAGGCTCAAATAATGCCCTGGAGTCTCCTATAGATTGGCTTCGTGGACAAAGTGGCATCGGATGATGGAATTGGTGCAGCATTACTCACAGCTCCCGGGAATACACGAGTCAACAATGCCCCTTTGCAACAAGAGATTTTCAAGTTTTTTGCGCGGCGGAGTCTCCATGGCTGATGAAGCAAGCACAAGCAGGACAGACACACTTGGCATGCTCCAGATCGCCACAAACACCTGCTCGTCCTCGGCCGAGATCTGACAGGCAGGGCGGCGCGGCCACAGGATTGTGATTGTGCCTCGAAAGCCTTGCCATGACTGTTTCGGCTTCGATTGGCAGTGATGTTCGGCGTCCAGTGAGTGTGCCAAATATGCACAAGCAAGGCCATGGCGTCGCTTGGCTCCCTCCTATTCGAACGACGTCCACAGTCCACAACAAGGAATCAAACAGTTCTTGCACAAGAGCAGACCAGATGAGACCAGACGAGACGAGACAATATGCCAGTTGTGCCAGATGTCGTCCATGGTGCAGTCAGTCAGTCGAGGGCGAAGCAAAGCCAAGGCCTGCGTCGAGGGTTGGGCGTTCGGGAGAACCGGGGGACGCATCCGCCCTGCGCTAACGCTAATGTTGGCGTGGTTGTTCTTGCGAATCTGATGGTCAGAGTAGCCTTGAAGGTGGGGAGGGCAACCGACAAACGACCAGACACACCAGACTTGACCAAACCAGACCAGTCGACTTGGACGTTGAGCCCACCAAACCCAAAATTGAGCCCCATCCAAACATTCATCATTACATCCATCCTGTCAACCTGTTTGCCAGGTCCAGGTCCAGGTCCAGTTCCAGTTCCAGTTGCAGTTCCAGTCTGGTCCTTTCTTTCGATAGGGGTCGAGTCCATCCTTCACTCCACGCCTGGCTGACTGACTGGGTACCACCAACCAGGTGCTCTCAGGTGTGTGCTTTACTCTGGATGAAGCATGTACAGTATCAATGGATGTATGGATCAATGGATGTACGTATGCACCAGGCTCTCCTGTATCATACGTACCCAGACTCCATTCCTCTCTGCTCCATACTTACAACCAAATATTGAATTGGATCCGACACAGCTACATACAGTACATACATACATACATACATACATACGTACGTACATCGTACACCCGGCCGGTGCTGGACTAAGAAAGATTCCCTGCCTAGCTGCTCTTTTGCAAGAACCCACTGCGCCAACTGCATCGCTTCTCTGGAGCCACGACAAACTTTCAACGACGATTCTTACTCGTTGATTCGTATGTATGATTCAGGTGCAAGGTTTTCTCCCCAGTACAACCAAAATACGCGCCTTGAAGGTAGCTGAGACGATCGGACACCAATTGTGTGCTGCTTCGATTTGGCCGGCTCTCGAAGCTTCAAATCCCGCCAACTGCCATGCCATGGCATGGAACCAGCATGACACCATAACACCCTGCAAGAACAACTAGGGGGTTCCTACAACATGTGCTGTGGATCAATTGTGAATCACCAACACACGTCCGTTCTTGTTAAGCACATTGACAAGAGCAATGGAAAAGGCACCAGAGGGCTTGCGTACACTCCTTTTGCCGTTTGGCCGTCGACTTGTCCTGTCCTCTTCAAGCAAGTGAGCCAGCGATGTCTCTGACGAGACCATGCCCAGCTGAAGGAGTGAACATTGCCTTGCCTGCCTCACTTGTGCTGTCAATGCCTTACCTGTGCAAGCTACGCGATGTCGCTGAGTTCGAAGCAACCAAAAAAGCGCTCACACCGGTCGATCCACTCCAACGACCCCAAAATGCAGCCTTTCATGTATGTGGACGCATCTCCGAGGATGGATCCAACCAGGCGAGCGACCTGCATGCCTCAAGTATGCCAGACCTTGTCGGATTCCTGACGGGTGTCCACTTGGACCAGCACATTCAGTCCAGTTTAACTATATCAAGGGTTCATTATATACCCACTTTGCTTTGTTGACGAAGAACACGACAGCTACGGCGTTGTATTGTATACGTGCTCGACCCGGTCTATGATGCCAGGCAAACATCATCGTACCTGTGCATGATGCACTTGGCTTTTCCAGGGCGAAAATGTCACTCGTTCTTTACTCGAGGCGACCTGCAGAGTAGTCCACAGATGTGGCGCGGTTGGCTCTCCCCTTACTCCTGCTGGTGGTGGTCCAGGTTTGTAGCAACAAGATCCAGCCAAACCACTAGGATGTCAGTTTTATTCTCCGAGAGTGAGGTCGCCTTGCCTCTACTCCGTACAGTTCCAATCGTACCTCCTCGCGCTTGTGCAGTGGTCAGACATGGTATCAAACCCGTGCAAGACGACATGTGTAGAGAATGGAGCACATGTTTTGCAGCTACTGCCAGTTGGCTGCTCAAGAAACCACACCTACATAAGGTACGGAGCGGCCCAGGACCTACTCAAGCCTAGTCGACCTGGTTGGTTCAGTACTAGGAATATGTTGGAGCCTTCTGGATCCTTGGCATGTCCCTGAGAGCACGGCGAAAAAGCATCTGGGAGCCAAGCTTTTTGGGTCGTTGCCAGATCATTCTGTGCGCGAACAATCCCTATCGCGCTTGGAGTCTTGCTGGCGGGTCGCAGGGCTGTTGGCTCGCCAGGTTTGACAACGGTCAGGAAGCAACCTGCTTGAGTGAGAAACGTTAGTCAACTCTAGAGCTAGTGGCTTCGCCAACTTTAGAATATCCGACTGCAAATCCCTGGGGCCTGGAACGCATTGCAACGTCTCCTCCCCAGAGGCTCGACTTCTCAATTGAACACAGGGTGACCCCTGTCGCTACTCCGTTGCGCTTTCTCTGACTCGCATGTTCACAAAGGACATAATTTCTCTTGATACATTGATGACCGAGATCCAAAGGCTCAAAAAAAGGTCGATGGAAACCATGATCGCCTCTCTCTTGTATTTAACGGGCCGTTTTCGATATCTTGGCCGTGCGAATGCCGTAAAGTTCATATATCTGTCTGGCGCCACAACGGGAGACGGCGGGCAACGCGGATGGTTCCCCCAGTTCGCAAGCGTCAACGCAAGGAGCACATTACTCCATACGATGCAGAGGCAGTATGGAGAACACTTCGTACTTCGACGTGCTCACCATAATACAAGGTCCCTTCCAGATGATGTCTGCTTGACAGGTCTCGCGCTAATTTAAAACAAAAAACCGTCAAGACCATATTTGGCGACATGCAGAAGGTCCACTCTGGCCGTACTCCGCCCCGATGCCCTGGAGACATCCAACGTGGCCGCACAGCACGCTCATGGCCACAACCATATGCCTTCTCTGGTCTCTCTCCCTACCCGGAGGAGCATCTCTGTATCCATTCCACCTAGTCAGCAACCCACATTATGTGCAAGGCCAGCCGGTAATTAGTTCCGCGTTGCGAGATCAACCAACCAGCCTGGCTCCTCCTTACCGAAGTCGATACTCTGCCATGAGCCCACGAAACTACCTAGGTAGGTAGTCAGCTATGCACCTGAACGCCTGGCTCCCTCGAACACTTCGAACTAGTGGATGGCGGCCCTTTTGGACCCTGGCAGTATCAAAATCCGGGCTTCTACTGCCTAGACAAATTAGGATCTGCTCCGGGCCGTGGGAGAGAAACTGTGTGAGTGTCCACAAGAGGATGCGGACACAATGCTCTTGAGTAATGTGTTGGCATGTTGCAGTTAAGTAACTTCACGAGCTCAGGCTAAATTTATTCTATTCCACTGACCCAACAGACAGCTACTTCAAACCACTGCATTGCCACTACAAGTCTTTGCTTGGCCGTCTACTTGACTCTGTCGCTACACACTCTGCCATGGTTCGTACAACATGTAGATATGCAATACAACAGATCCCTGGGAATGGCTTCGCTTTTGTTCCTATCTTTGGGGTAGTACTATGGGCTTGGTACCGCTTAACACGACTTTATGGATCTGCCCGCAAAAGTGGCAACCATGTCGGGGCTTTTCAGCACCGGGGACAAGTCGTTATATTGTCTGCAGTGGGTTGATCCGACAGGCTGGCAGTGAATCTGCACTCAGCCGTTGAGAACCTGGGCTATAACTGTGACTGGCCAGGATCAGCAGCAGGATGGTGCCACGAAGGGCTGTTGCTTTTGGAGCATAGAATCAATGTCTCACCTGGTCCCCGCGCGGCACTTTCGATGTAAAAAGAAGAAAAGTTTGTCCCATTGGAGCCGATCAGCGCCATAATTTCGGAGTATCACAAGAACACCCATTGAGGAATGATCAAGATGGAGTAACGAGACCTTTTGAATGCCAAGATTCTTTCATTTCATTCCACGGCAAACATTTTGTTACTCGGATCTGGTAAGATATACGTCACATCAGTAAATATTCGCCAAGTTGCATAACATAATCACGGAACATACAGTCTGTGAGAGACTACATTATAAGACGTGTGTCGATGGGTACCTTTTTGCAGCCATACGCTACCATCGTTGACAGCTATACATACAGCTGCGAATTAGATACGGAAATTGGGGCACGCCAGCGCAGCTCTATGAGGTAAAACGCAAAACTGGGGAATAGCTAGTCTATTGTATGTTTAAATTGCGTCTCATGAAGTTATATGAAACTTCCGCGCAGAGTAGACACACCCCGTGCAACGATCTGCGTGCCATGGTTTCGGAAGCTCCTCCGGCATTGATGAAAGGATTCAGTCAAGACTTGATAGTATACTCTCGTATTGTGCATGTGTGCACTCCATGAACTTTCCCAGACAGTGCCACCAAACCTTTCCTGCCCAGAGTAGTGGCTTGTCCGAAAAGAAATTATGCGAAAACAGTACCCTGGCCAACCCTTGGGCTTCCGCTATTTCCACCTGGCAGGAGAAAATTGATATCCGTGAGAGGCACCGGGCCCAAGGGGTTGGGACAGACAATCGCGTAGTATTCTCGCTCAGCGACGCACGTCGGGTCACACAGTAGAGAATCTATGCATACTCCTTTGATCTGGTGACCATAAGCGACTGACTTGAACAGAAACTCGTCATCAGCCTCTTCAGTGCCGAGACGGCCAGCCAGGGCGCTGCAGAGTGTTGCAAGAGAGCTCAACGGGCGACAAGCAAGACTACAGCTAGGACATGGGTGCTCCGATGCTGTTAGCGTGCCCGTAGGTGGTATATTCTTGCTGATGCTTTCACTCGTAAGTTGAATACCCCAACCCCAGTCACGGCATTTCTTGGGGATATGGGGTAGGTGTTCGGATAAGGGGTCAAATGTGATATGCGCAATTCTCAAACAGTGTTTAATTGCTGCTGGCTTTGGAAAAGAAACTATACCGGTTTTGCCTGGACGAATGGCCATGAGTGTGATGACATGTACTTGAGTCGAGGAAACCACAGTGCCATCAGTGGTGCAGTATCCCATGATGCTGTCTGATATGTATGTGTAGGTCATTTCCAGAGTGCAGCCGAGCCGTATGAGAGCCAAGGCTCAAAAACAATTGGTATTCCTAGACTTGGCCGAGAAATAAACTCCCTGGACCCAGTAGCTGATCAATTTGGAATAGGCAAATGCTGGCAGAGGTGGTCGCACGTCAGCTTGGTCCACCACTCATTCGTCCTGTCGGATGATGCAGCGTTTCTGTTTCCAAATACAAGACTAACATGATTGATTGATTGAGGCTCTTTGTTGTAGGGTAGCAGGATTGGACAGCTTTCTGGGTCCCTTGCTGGAAATTTTGCCCGCACGGTATTGATGCATGGAACTTGATAGACATAGCACAGTATGAGGAAACCCCACATCCAGAACTCCAACCTCGATGTCATAAACCACATCACAAGTTCACAACACGGGGACCCGGACACAGCAGCTTATGAGCGAGCTCAGCTAAGCTTACACTGCCGATTGAGGGCCTCTAAAAGAGTACAAGGACGCAACGGTAGTCCTTTCGAGGTCAGATTCGTCGAAAGGCATCCACACTGTCCTCCAGAATACATCAACGTCGTAACAAAAGCCCTTAGCCCGGCCCCGAGCAAACGCCAGTTCCTGCAGGCGCAATAACGGGTAAAAGCCACAAAAGACAACCCGCCATGAGCGATCTACAGCGAGCATGGGCTAAACAAAAGCTTGGTCTCATGCCGGAACCGTTTATGGAGCTGGATGAGGAGGAGGAAGAAGAAGGCCAGGCTGGGGACCAAGTGCCCGAGCTGCCGGAACACATGGATGACGACTCCTCATCAGCTTCGTCGGTATCATCAACCGGTACTATCATTCCTACACCAAGCCAAAAATTATTTGCTCGTCCGCAAGGGTATGATTTAATATCTTATTTAATTCTGTCTATCACACCCCCACGTCACGAATCGGAAGGCTGATTCTGGACAGGGTCGCTCGGGGCAGAACACTCGAGCCAATACCATGGACGACGTACTTTGAGCGGGAGCTGTACATGCAGACCAGTGAAGGTCAAAACTTGACCTTCCACGCCTATCTCACGTCACCAGTTGAAAAAGGCCCTTTGTTCGTCTTGCATCATGGAGCCGGCTCGTCGGCACTTTCGTTCGCGGTGGTAAGTTCCGAAATTCGGAAGCGTCTTCCCTCAGCGGGCATACTTGCCATTGATTGCCGGGGACATGGATCTACAATCTCACCAGACGGCTCAGAGCTGGATCTTCACCTTGCAACTCTATCTGCGGACTTATTTTTCATGGTTCAATCGACCAAGGAGCAAATGGGATGGGAGCAATTGCCACCAGTGATGCTGGTCGGACACTCGTTGGGAGGTGCAGTTGTGACGGATTTGGCCTTTACCGGCAAGTTGGGAACCTCCCTACTCGGCTATGCTGTGCTTGATGTTGTGGAAGGGTCAGCCATGGACGCCTTGCAGAGTATGCAAACATATCTCTCAACGCGGCCCGTTGGTTTTGCAAGCGTTGAGACGGCCATTGACTGGCACATACGTTCACGCACTGTGCGAAACTCGGTATCAGCCAGAACATCGGTGCCTGCACTTTTAAGGCAGGATGAATCTGTGGATTCCTCAAGGCCGTGGAGATGGAGAACCAACCTGGCGGCTACCCAACCGTTCTGGGAAGACTGGTTCGTAGGACTGAGCAAAAAGTTCCTGGGTGCAAAGGGAGGAAAGCTGCTGTTGTTAGCGGGGACCGACCGCTTGGATACAGAGTTGACAATCGGTCAGATGCAAGGTAGGCTTTGGAATATGTGCTCATACTGCAGTCACTGTCACTTTTGTCAAGTAACCGGGCAAAGAAATGCTGACATATTGGTCAAGGTAAATACGCGCTGCAAGTGTTTCCAGAAGCCGGCCACTTCATTCACGAGGATATTCCTGAGCAAACTGCTATTTCGTTGGCAGACTTTTACAGACGGAATGACAGGAGTGCGCTTGTGCTACCGCCCAAAGTATCGGATCTACTGAAACAGGGTAAAAAGGTATAAGATCTATAAGAAATGCCATTGAAATATAGACGTCAAGACTGGCTCTCGTCATCCCTGGACACATTCTCTGGCATTTGGAGCCATCGCTGGTGCAACTTCCTTTGACATGTTTTGTTTTAACGATGAAGACTTAATGACGGCTTCTCCTTGTTACGATATACAATGTACTTGAACAGGGCCTCGCAGGACGAGAAATTATGGAATTGAATCATCAGCATATTTGTCACGCAAATAGATAACAACTAATATGGGAGTTTCTCCGCAGCCATTGGGTTTGTGTAGCGGTTTTCCAAGGCCAGGATACTCGTGCGACTTTTCCTTCACCGGCCTTTTGAATGTGACTATTCTTGGGGAGGTTGCGTTGAATCGTGGCATGACATCTCTGGACTGTGGCATCGCCACACTCGCATCGTAACTTCGCTGACGCGTTGTTCTAAGCTCATGGGTCTGTGCCATTGCAATTACTCATTAGAAGTAGTAGATGAAACGCCTGATATGCGAGTGAGTGTACCAATTGACATCTCAGAGCTGAAAGATGTTGACCAATGCGGTTGTTATTGCGTACCCGGAGACGACATGTACGCGTCAAAACACACTCTCTCCAAAAGTAGACGTGTAAAATGCAGATTCGCGGTAGAGAATCGGCACCGCTATGCGCGTCTATCGGTCTGTGACGGTGATTGAAGTTGTTCTTCCACAAAATCGAGCAATGCGTATTGATGGACTATGCGCTTGGCCGACTGCTCGAAGACTAGTAATGGACTTGCCTGCAAACCCGACTGGAGCCGTCAAGGTTCAATGTTTTCAAATATCTAGGATGTACGTATATCACATCCGTCAAACGCCATAGATATTGATGACTTTGAATGAAACTTGAGGCGGTGAATTTCACACGACTGGCCTTTTCAAGCGGCTAGAACCTCCATAAAGGACACGGACATATTCGACGTTGCATTGGAGCGGCAATGCAAAGCAATGTTGGTTGATCTCCTTGTGATTTGACACACGATTCTGGTTAATAGACTTAAGGAATCGCATGTCCAGGTTTGGTTTTAGACTAACAACTGATCGCTCGACAAGCGCGACACGAATGCGATGGACTCTGGACGGAGAGTGGCTCGTGACCGAGAGACGATGGTAACTAACCCACATTCTCCCTGCACGCTTGAAATGAGGTCGATCCAATGCTCGATGGCTCCAGGTTGATCCCCAACCACACCACGCAATGGTCATCTCAAGGCACCAGCCAATGCAGGCGGAGAAGCTGGTTGTGCCCTCTCCGTGGCTGGTTTCTGGGGTAAAGTAGCCTGGGAAATGGTCCGTGGCCAAGAGTATTTGTCTTTGTCCTTGTATACGTTAGCATATCCCATCATGCTGATGATACACAAGGCGATGTGCGATACCTCTTTTGCTGGTCAAATACTTTTGACTTCCTACTGGTGCCAACTCGGGGCTTCCCCATTTACCCCTGTTCAAATGGATGTTCGGACTGTGGACTTTGTGCATTAATTGACATCTGGATGCATGGCCTCGAACCCGCCCGCGTGGTTGCAGTGGCTGGGTTTGTATGGGCTTGCCCAATCGAGGAACCAGACTGAATGAGTTTAGTCCTCCGTGCTCCATGTCATCGAGGCGGTGGCACCAGACATGGACGTCCTAGTCCAGGTCCGACTTCTGGACTGTGCAATCTGACGTGGAGGCGCAACTAGCAACATTGAACATTGAACTCCAGTCCCTCCTCGGACCATCCATATCCATGTCTCTAGTCTCATTTCAACCTTGGACCTTCTCCCGCCAAACCTTCTAATTTCTTCATCACACACACCGCAAATCTACATACCATCCGTCCCTTCGACATTGCCTGCACCCCGTTTATCCTCTTTGCAGAGATCTCTAAATTCCAGTCACAATGAAGTCCTCATTCGTCACCTTGGCCGTCGCCGTCGGCTTCGCTGCCGCACAGCTCCCCCAGCTCGATAAGATCCCCAAATGCGCCGTATGAAACCCCTTTCCGCATAAAACTCTAAACTCTCTCGAAATGCGTCCACCCGTAGAAATTGCTAACGGCCAATTGCCTCACAGTACTCCTGCGTCTCGTCCTACATCTCCGGAACAAACATTGCCGGCTGCAAGCCCGCCGACATTGCCTGCGTCTGCAAGAACAAGGACTTTATCGGCGGCATTTCCTGCTGCCTCCAGAAGGACTGTGGCAAGGATGATATCGCAGCTACCATTAGCTTCGCTAATCAGATTTGCGCTGCCAGCGGTGTCGACACTCCCAAGCAGCTTGTTTGCAGCACCGGCTCGGGCGCCTCTGGATCTACCGCAACCAAGACCGACAACTCTAGCACCGGTACTGGCGCTGGTGCCACTGCTACCGAGCAGACTACGAATGCACCCACTGGCAGTGGAACTGCCGCCACGACTGCTGCTTCCTCGACCAAGACTGGCGGTGCGGCTCCTGCCTATGGCAATGCGGGTGGTATTCTTGGTGCTGCGTTGGCCATTGCTGCTGCTCTCTAAATTTGATTCCTGTGAGCGAGTACGGAGTGAGATTGTTTAGATACTGTTTAGACACCGCGGTGCTTGCGGGCTGGTACTTCCCAGTGCTGAAGTGCCTAATGTAAAGCAGGGAAATAATTGTGGTACGACGGCGATAGCTTTGAACGCATAGCTTGTGGACGAGCGTTGGTGTATATAGTAATTTTTGTCAGCAAACTGGGCAAATTTGATTCAAGAATGTTACTTGATTCACATAGTCTGTGAAGTACTGCGTGCCTTCTGTCGTGATTCTTGCGAAGCGACCAATGCCATTGACTTTTACATTGCGAATTGAATTTACTTTTCTGATATGAGCTTTCTTGTCAAATCTGCTCCCACCTTGCAAACCCGGCTCTGGATGCATCAAAACAAGCATTCTAACTGGAAGGATTGTTGACAGTCCCGAAGTCGGCCATTGCTTCCTCTATCCACAAGACCCCGACCCAGCAACAGCTCTGAATCTCGCCCACTGTTGTGGAGGTTGATGACCTAGTTTGCTGGACATGGAGTCTGGAGCAGACATGGACTGGAAAATCAGGGTCTCGCACAGCCCAAATCCCCGCCATGTTGAGTTACCTTGTCGGGTTACCCGCTTCTCCCACCTTGACATCAATCAAGAACATTTGAACCCCACTGACATCAGAGACCTAAGCCAGAGCTTCTTATCTGCGACAAGACAGCTCTCTCCCACCTTGTCCCAAATTTCCAACCGTCAGCCCTCCAATTCTGTACGACTCTAACCAAGATACACCATGGCACCACCGGCAATTATTGCGCCTTCAATTCTGTCCGCTGACTTTGCTCAGCTGGGCCAGGATTGTGCTCGTACCATGGAGCAAGGCGCCGACTGGCTGCACGTCGACATCATGTAGGCGGACCAGATGCAACAGAGTGACCTCGTTCAAGGATACTAATTCAGCTGTAGGGATGGCCACTTTGTCCCCAACATTACCTTTGGAGCTCCCGTTGTTGCCAAGATTAGATCACATGTCGACAAACCGACCGTTGCTCATGGCAGAGGCACGTTTGACTGCCATATGATGATTGCAGAGGTAAGTACCAACAGGACCAGCCAGCAAACTCTTGCAATTGGGCATATCTGATGTCGTCATTTCGTCTTCTAGCCCAAAAAATGGGTTAAAGAGTTCAAAAAGGCCGGTTGCGACTTGTACTGCTTCCACTACGAAGCGGCATTTTCGACTGCAGCCGAAAGCCCCGAGGAGACATCAGATAAAAAGACGAGCCCCAAAGAGCTTATTCGGTATATCCATGATAATGGACTGCTTGCTGGAATTGCCATCAAGCCAGATACATCCGTAGATGTACTATGGGATATCCTGGACGCCACTGATCCCAAAGAGAAGCCAGACGTAAGCTATGCGTACTCATGAGGTACAGTTGAATGCTAACTGCTTGAAAACTAGATGGTTCTCGTCATGACGGTGCACCCCGGCTTCGGCGGCCAGAAGTTTATGGCGAGCGAACTTCCGAAAGTGCAAGCTCTGCGAGCGAAATATCCCGAGTTGAACATTGAAGTGGACGGTGGACTAGGCCCTGGGACGATTGACCAGGCAGCTGATGCTGGTGCCAATGTTATTGTTGCTGGTAGTGCGGTTTTCGGCGCCAAGGATCCGTCGGAGGTTATTTCGTTGCTGCGAAAGTCGGTAGATTCGAGGGCCGGTAGACTGTGAGTGATGTGGTGGGTTTTGGGGATTTTGAATAGGGAGTATATACGGATAGACGGTGGAAGATCATTTAGACGATGGGGATGTCGCTTGAAGCTGGTTCATAGGTGGCTATGGTGATTTATGTTCAATACTCTCTCGGTGCCATTTTTACTCTATTTTGAGTGAATGTGACTATTCATTACGGATGAACTTTCTTGTTATTTGTGTATGGTGTTGCGTTTGCAATGTCGTTCGACAAAGATGGATATCATGGCGAAGTTTACGATATGCCATCTCTACACCACCACTAGTGGTTGGCTGAGGAATGATAGCCTCACGAAATGTCACGGGTCTATGGATGCATAGCCGCCAATGACTTACATCCTCTCAGCGCCTGTAGCACGCTAGGATATATTTATCGCAAAGACAGCGCTGTGAGATGATCTCTTTGAGAGGTTCAGGCATGAAACACCGGGTTACAAAGAAAAGATCAATCGGAGAGCAAGGCGTCATTAGATCAATCCAAACTAACCAATCCACCGCTGGCGTTTACATGCATTGATGGCAGAATGCAGGTCATGGACGCGGGCGTCAGGGGAATCGACTCTGACTGGCGACTGATGCCCATTCATAGAAGGTTTGCTGGCTCGGCGTCTGTTGCAAATCGTCTGAGCGCTTCCATGCAATGCAAAGCTGTGCAAGAGATGTGTTATGCTAGATCAATGTATGATTGGATGCGATTCGCGATGAAGGATGTTGGGCTGACTGGATGGTGTTTGTTGCGCCGATGATTGGTCTTGAATCCAGATTGTCTTTGCTCCAGAGATGCTTGAGAGTCCCAGAGCCACTTCGGTGACTGACACAGGGCAATTGACTGTTACAGTGGGCATTGGACAGGTGCATGTGGTTTGGTGCCAAACTCTGGTGACATTTGATGGACTGGGTGGTGCCATGGCCCAGAAAATTTCCCAGACTGACAGCATTGGCCCACCTCTTTTCTTGGTGCGCAAATCTTGAAGAAACGCAAGACGCTTTATTCAAAAGTCCTGGCCCTGCCGCCTGCTGCTAAATGCCAATCTACCTCATCTGAACGAATTGCAGGCAGTCAATTGACTTCAACACACCTTCACCATGAAACGAAAGGCAGAAAGCCCCAATGGCCAAGAAGCCAGCACCAAAAAATCGAAACCTTGTACGTCCACCATTCCGCCGCCGGAGCAAGCACCAAAACCTACGAACACGTAACTGACCTAACTTCCTCGCCAAACAGCTCTCTCATCCGAGGAGGCGCAAAAAAGATTCCGAAGCGGCCTATTCGACAAGTCAGCCTTGGACTCTTACACCGAGGAATATGCCACCTCGGCACCATACAAGCACGCCGTGATCCATGAGCTGGTCGACGACAAGCTCCTGCGGTCTGTTCGAGACGAAGTCCGCAACAACGTGCAGTTCACGCCCAAGGAAACAGATATTTACAAGATTCACCAATCTGGAGATTTGGCCAACTTGGACGGCCTTGACGACGAGTCCCTGTCCAAGCTGCCGTCCTTGCTCGCCCTACGAGATGCGATTTACTCAGAGACGTTTAGAGATTATGTTTCGGGCATTACTGGCTGTGGTCCGCTGAGCGGGAGGAAGACTGACATGGCTATCAATGTCTACACCCCCGGCTGTTTCCTGCTCTGCCATGACGATGTAATTGGTAGCCGCAGAGTCAGCTATATCCTGTACTTGACAGATCCCGATAAGCCGTGGAAGCCGGAATGGGGTGGTGCTCTGCGCTTGTTCCCGGTCCAGGAGATTGAGAGCAAAGACGGGGAGGTGGCCAAGACACCGCTGCCGGACTGTGTCAAGGTGATTCCCCCGGCGTGGAACCAGCTTAGTTTCTTCGCCGTCCAGCCCGGCGAGAGTTTCCACGATGTCGAGGAGGTGTACCACGCCCAGACCAAGGAGCAGCTGGACGAGGACAATGGACGAGTGCGCATGGCCATCAGCGGCTGGTTCCATATCCCCCAGGTCGGAGAGGACGGGTACATCGAAGGCGAGGAGGAAAAGAACGCCAAGAACAGCAGTCTGATGCAGCTGCAGGGCAATCCGGCGCAGTACGACGCACCCCAGGCCAAACCCGTCAAGGTCGAGAACCTCAACTCTAGCGGGGATGAGTTTGAAGAGGCAGATTTGGAATTCCTCCTCAAGTACATCGCGCCCACGTACCTGACGCCTGATACGCTGGACCAAATTTCGGAACACTTCAGCGAGAACTCAAGCATCACACTCTCAGACATCTTGTCCCGGAAGTTTGCCCAGCGACTAAAGGACTACATTGAAGAGCAGGAGAAGCAATCCCTCCCACAAGACAGCGAGACTATTGAAAAGTCCACCCCCTGGCAGGTGTCCAAACCCCCTCACAAGCACCGCTACCTGTACCAACGGCCCAGCCAGCCAGACCAGCTGCGCACATCCCAGGAAGAATCCCCCATCACCGAACTCCTCGACATCCTCCTCCCCAGCAGACAATTCAGGCACTGGCTCCAGGTCGCCACGGGATTAACCATTGAGAGCCACGACCTCATGGCGCGTCGTTTCCGCCGCGGCGGTGACTACACCCTCGCCACGGGATACCAGGGTGAACCTCGACTCGAGATTGGTCTGGGCATGACTCCCACTCCCGGCTGGGGAGACGAGGTCGAACAGAAAGACAAGGACAAGGACAGCCAGGTAAATGGTAAAGGAAAGGGCAAGGCCAAAGCATCTGGAGAGAAGTCCAAAAAGGATGAAGACGATGTCGGCGGTGTAGAGGTCTACATGGCTGGGGATGACGATGAAGATGAGGATGAAGATGCCGCCGTTTACAAGTCGTCAAATGACGACGACAACATCCTCTTTTTCCAGGCTGCGGCGTGGAATAAGATGACCGTTGTGCTGAGGGATAGCGGCGCGCTCAAGTTTGTCAAGTATGTGAGCAGGAGGGCCAAGGGAGATAGGTGGGATATCTCAGGTACTTTTGATATACAAGAGCTTGAGGGTGATGATGAGGAGGAAGATGGTGAGCAAGAAGAAGGCAATGGCGAGGGTGGTTCTGGGCCTGCTGTAGATAAGTCAGATGATGAAGATGCGTTTACGGCATTCGCGGAGCCGGAGGAAAGCGATTCTGACTGATGGGCTGATTGGAACAGAGGACAGTTTGAGTTAGAATGGTCATAGATTGGGTATATTGGAGCGCTAATTCTCCGGATATCTGTTACAGGATTCTCTATTTTACAAAGATTGTGAATTCCACCTTGATGCGTCTGTAGCTGTGATCCCGTTTGTACCCATGTGGATTGCGCCTGGACTTTGTCTCAGGTTTCGCAGAAGTTGGGTTTGTGGTGACACTGGTATGGCAGTGGATGTGTTGACGCAGACTAGTGGTGTACGCCCACACTCACTGCCTGTAGCCATCAGGCAAGGGGTATTGATTTTTGCAAGCATAATGTCTGTCAGGAGTGCCTGCTCAAGTTGGGTTCAAAGACTCAATTGACAGACTTGATAATTCTGACCTGAGAAGCTCAGTGACAGTGTTTGCTTCTCGCATCCTCCCCGACTGCATTAAATGGTTTACAGTGTCATGGCCGAGGAAAGCGATCCACGGTAAGATGCTCATGCCCGTGGTCTTGGCCAAGTTGAGCTTTTCGGGGGTAAACTTCGCCACCAACTTCTTCAACTTCTTCTTGTCGTTGAACAGACGTAGGGCTGGAGCGTGATCAGGATGTGTCGGATGATATAAGTGCAGGTGTGCCTTTTCAACATCAAAGGCTCGTGGTAGTAGCTCTGCCGTGGCCATGTGTGCGTCGAACAATTCCTCCGATGGGGCAGTTCGGGTGTATGCCTCGACGGTCGAAAGCCAAGATACTGACCGCCAAGGAAGGATGAGGAGTTGTGGGAGGAGAAGGTTATTGTGGAACAGCTGTTCGGCGTGTAATATGGTTGTAATGGCTGCATCTAGATTTCCGTGTTGCGGCCGACTCTTGATATGAACCAGCTGGGCTAGTAGAAATGAGGCACGTTTAATCCGCAGATCGTTCTCCCAGGATAAGCTGGTATCGTTGACGGTCCGACTCATCCATTCCCACGCAACGCTCTCGAGGCCTTCTGCAATAAGTAACGGCGTTAATGCTCGAATGAAGGGCTGATTATCGAGAAATTTGAGACCTGCCTCGGCGCTGGATGATTTGAGCCACCGCAAAACTCGCAATGCTGTCTGTGAGGAGGCGAAATCTGCGGAGGTCGAGAGTAGTTCTCGCTTGGCTACCATGCAGCCCGTGGCAGCCTTCAAGGTCATCATCCCTTTGGCAACGGCGTGATCGAAAACATCCATTGGGTCTCGCTTGGATGTGGGAAGCAAAGTTGGTGAAGAAGGCGAGCTAGCTTGTTTGTTGTAGCTGAAGAGTGGATTGGATAGAATTGATCTCAGATGTTGGGTTGCTGCTGAATGGCGTATCTGAAGGTCAGTTTCTGTGACTTTGGCCAGAGTGGCGGCGCGCCCGGAGCCGATGCGTCCATATTCGCGGTCTAGATGCTGACGAAAGGACGCTTTGAGGCCTTCGAGCAGCTTCTGGGATTGCTGTTTGGAGAGTCCGGTCGGTTCATGGTAGCCGGCGAACAGATTCCGCAGAGCTTGGGTGGATTTTGTCGAAAACATTGTGACTTTCAATGTTGTGTTGACGTGCAAAGGAAACGGCAGCCGGCTCTGCCCCTGGCAGGCTCGTGTTTGGAAGGGCTGCCAGCAGCTCTATTGTTGATACGATGTCGATGTCGGACTGGAGATGATCTGGGCAAAGCATCAATCAGCCCACTTTCGATAATCATTGCGGTCGATTTCCATCTTTGTCACGTGATTGAATAGGTGAAATTCGTTCTGGCAGGTGAGGAGCTTATGTGGGACACTATCATGCACAGGGCTGACGTCTCGTGCGATCAGTGATTCCTTGCCTCAGGATAGAGCAGAATGACCCAGCAAGTTCAGATGTTACGTTGGCTAGCAATACGAAATTATTATCATGGCGCTCTGCTTGCTGCAGGGACAGCCGCAAACTCACCGAACGTGTACTATGAAAATCGCCCGGACCAGGTTGGATGGGGGTGGTGACCAAAGGTGGAAGTTGGCAAGCTCTGACGTAGTTGGGTTGTAGTGGTCGAATATCATGTGAATGGGTGCTGTTGAGGCTCCGGCAATCAACTTTTCTTTTCTCTTACACCAGACAAGATGGAGTAATTAAAGATATCTTGGTGCAACTATTCTGAGGTGGTTGTCGGTCCCGGCGCTTCATACCAAGAGGACGGGAAACCTCGGACTGCGATTGAGTCTTGGTCGTCTTGCACATCGTCTCATGAGTCGGGGCAGCCGAATTCGCAATTGTTTGCCTCGTCATCGAGGAATTGCTTGAGCAGGGGATAGTACAATCCTGCCAATTGCGACCCCCAACGCCCAAATCGAGCTCCAATTCACGATTGACGTGGTAACGAACTCGACAGATAATCGCTAGCTATCATGCATGATGGGGCAATCTCGAAATTTCATGCGCCGAAATAGTATTCTGCCTGTGACTACTCCGGACATATATAGCTGGGATGTTTTGACATGGAATGGAGCGTACAACAAGAGCCAGGCCATGACAGGTGATCCATTGGGCACTGAGGCCTATTCCTCGTCTACTTCAGTACTTAGTACGGAACACCTCGCCACCATGCGCAAGGACCGGAATAGCGGCTGAGTGCCTGGTGATGCACTTCAAGGTTCTTTCTTCGTCCATCAATTCATGTCCAGGACACATCTGAAACCCTCCCCTTTGTGGCCAAATCGCAAGGGGATACGTGCACCTGGACCGAAAGGAAAAAAAAGACCATCGGTCGCCCCACTGGGCGAGCATCATTTGGGAGCACAGATATCATTTGAGCAAGCAAGTCGCCAGGCAAAGCAAGGGAGGGAAGGGCCAACTTTGGACGACAGCGAGCATGGGACATGGAGCATTGTGGAGAGATACATAGTAGTCAAGGCTCGGAAGCCGAGATGGAGAATACACAGACACATGGATGGATACTTGATTGCGTCGAGGGCAAGTCTGTAATTACTTGAGTACACTTGGCCGTGAGATGTGTGATGTGATGCTTACGTACAGTCTTACGTGCATGTTCGTAGCAGGTCTGGTTAGTATTTGGTTGTAACACGAGAGAATTGGGCTGATGTGAATATTGAAGCACCATTCACGTAAAGTATGTCCATAAATCAAACAGTCCATACCAGACATGCACAGCTCCGACGCCCTGGCTGTGTTTCCGCGCATCAACATTGAACCTGGTAGCTTGGACATGGAGGAATTGGATTGACCTGGTGTTGGCCAATTGGACTTGACGCCTATTTGGCGCCTGTTTGGCTTTTATGCTTGTTGCTGTACAAGCTGAATAACTTGTTCCATGCCAGAAAACGAAGAAAAATTAGTCGAAAGAAGAATTGCTCCGAAACAATAGAGTATTAGTCTTCGCTTCAAGGTTCCATGCTGCCAGGCACCCAGACTGGACGGAAAGACACGGTTGGGTCGAGATGTCCTGCTCCGTGCCCTCTGGGGCCATTTGGTGGACATCTGGACGCACTGCAGTAGTGAGGCTTGAGGTGTTTGGTACATGGATCAAGTTGTTGACTTCAAATCAATGCTTGAGGATTGAGGCGCAGGACGACGTCGGCGTTGATTGTTTGGTGGGCTCCTATCTGGTCCGGTCCGATCTAGTCCGTGGCCAAACGCCCAGTCTGGACATATCAAATGATCCATTGAAGCACTTGGGGTTTGGTGGTTCAGCGTTTGAAAGGTTCTGTTGATGGGTCGCTGGTTCGCTCAGTGGTGTGGTCCACTGTGAGATGCTGTACTCGAGCCCTAGAAACATGCATGTGAACTTGAGGTGACTCGAGCCTGGCTGGGCGGTCTCAACCACACCAGACTGACTGACTCTACTGGCCACCGCTGCGCAGCTGCTCCCTTGCTCGGTGGCACCAGCCCGGCCCAGCCCAGCCCAGACTGGGACACACTTTGACTGGACTGGTCTGGTCCCAAAGTCAAAATCCTCCTTCGTTAACCTGCACCAGACTCTCTGGCTCCATTTTGGCCTCTGCTGCTTCTGGGGAAAACCTCGTGCCTCCCTTTACCACTTCCACCATTCTCAATTCCTCCTCTGCCACAACGCTCATCGTTTCGCAACACATTGCCGTGCCCTCATCCACGGGACTATCTCTCTATATCGGATTTGGCCCTTAGCAGCCTTTCCATCCCACTTTTGTTGTTTTTATCTTTTCTTCTCTCTCTGCAGAGGGCCACCTGACTCGGCCGCTGCATCACCACCACGTCTCATTCCACATCTCTCACCAGTCTCCCTCCGTAAACCACAAACCACAAACCATCTCCATGTCCGAAGTCGCATCGCGGTCGTCGGCCACGCGTGGCAGAGGCTCGGCCCGCGGCGGTAGAGGAGGTTTCGCCGGTCGAGGCGGCCGCTCTAGAACAAATGGCGACAAGTCGGACCACAAGGACGAAAACCTCGGTGCTTTCGAAGACGAAGGCGAGTTCGCTGAGCTTCGCAAACAATATGGCGATAAAACATCTGTAATCCGCGAGATGTTCCCCGATTGGTCTGAAGCCGATGTTCTCTTTGCCCTTCAAGAGACAAACGGCGACGAAAATGAAGCTGTCGCACGAATTGCAGAAGGTGTGTGTTCCCTGTTTGCAAGGCTGAATTTTTTCACAACTACCCAAGGCTTGCCATGCCCACATGCAATTACTACACTCAATTCAAGTTTGTGATGTGTCAAGCACACGACTGTCAAAATCTTCTCAGCTATCTCCCCTTTGATTCGCCGCCACTCTGTTCCGCCTCGTATTTTCCTCCCCAACCTGCTCAAGCTCTGTGACAGGTTGCGGTGTGTAGGCCAAGCTGACTGACTCTCTCTGCACAGGTACCATCTCTCAGTGGGGTGAGGTCTCAAAGCCCAAGAAGACTGCCCGCACAAAGGCCAAGGACACTACGACCGCTGCTACCAACGAGTCAGCTGCATCAGCATCTCGAGCCACCCGTGGTGGACGAGCTGTTTCCGAGGGTGGACGTGGCCGAGGACGAGGTTCCGAGCGAGGTGGTCGAGGCGGCGCTGCTCGAGGCAGATCATCTCAACCCAGTACCAATGGCACGCGTACCAAGGAAACTCAGCAGCTGTCTGTCCCGACTGAGGAATCTTCTGCTTGGGATAATACCAAACCAAAAGACGACCAGGCCGAGTCCAAGATTGCCGCTGCCGATAAGTCTGCTCCCATTGAACCTGCTCAGCCAGCAGCCCCCGCGGCCAAGACGTGGGCGAGTATGCTGCGCCAGTCGACCGCCCCCAAGATCGCGCCTGTTGCTTCCAAGGAGGCACCTGCGCCGAAACCTGCTGATGTTGAAGCTCAAATTGTCCCCGAACCCGTCCCTGCTGAACCCGAAACCATTGAACCGGTAGAGGAAGAAACCACCCCCGTGGCTCAACGTGCCGTTCCCGTTCAACCCGCCGCTACCATTGAACGAGAAGTTGCTCTCCCACCTACTAAAGATGAGCTCACCGAGACGAATCTCGAACAGGTTGTTGACGACTCCAATCCACCCGCAACTGGCACAGCTGCAAGCACCGCTGCTGACTCTTGGGACCCCCGACAGAGCCCTGTTAGTGCTACCGCTACACCGATCTCGGCTGCTCACCAGCAGCACCAGGCTCAGCGTTCTGCTGCAAGCGGATATGCCGCGTCTGCGATAAAGGCAACTGCTGAGCGGACCACCCGTGGCCCCAGCCTCCAACGACGAGTTTTGGATCAGGAAGAGGCTGTCCGTATGCCGGGCAACCGCGAGGTGGACCGAGCTGCTGTTAAGTTCGGAGCTTTCAGCCTGAATGACGGTGAAGAGGATGTCGATGGTGAGCGCGAAGAACCAGAGACTCGCGCTCAACCTCCCGCCGACTCTCCCGTTGCTCACCCTCGTGCCTCCCTGCCACCTGTCTCCCAACCTGTCGCCATCCCAGAAACCTTCACTCAGAAGGCAGCCGGTACTGTTCCCTCAGTGGTCGCCGGAGCTGGTAAGATGAATGCCCCCACACAGTTGACAGAATGAACAAAACTAACACGAGAGATAATATCTAGTTCCCACTGCTCCTGCTGCTGCACAAGCTCCTGCTACCGCGACACAACAGTTCTCTCGATACGGACCTCAGGACACCGCTGCCGCCACACAGAAACCTCTCGATCCTTTCAACGCTGCCCAATCCACGCCTGTCTCTCAACCACCATTCGATAGCTATGCCGCCCAGACCACTCAGCCTCAAGCTCAGCAGCCTGGTGCTGCATTTACTTCCGCCCCGACCGATTACTCCAACTACTACACTGCCAACCAGCAGGACAGAAATCCTTACAACGTTTACGGACAGCAGTACGGCGCCCAACAGGCTGCCCACGGACAGCATGACGGTGTCTCTCAGCAACGTCCTTTTGCCGGTTACAACGCTACTGATAACCTCAGCCAATACCCGCAGAGTGGCTCTCTGCACACGCAACCCCGATTTGGCGGTTCCAGCGACAGCCAGAACAGCGGCCATTCAACCCCCAACCCTGCGGCTCAGGCCCAGCAGCAGGGACAGCAAGGTCAGCAGACTCAACAGGCTCAGCAAGGTCAGCAGTCCCAGCAGCCTCAGCAGGGAACTCCGGGCTCGCAGCCTCAGTCTCACGGACAGTACCCGGGATACAACCATCCTTACTACAGCAACCCTTACTACCACCAGTACTATTCAGGTTACGGACAGGGTGGTTTTGGCCCATATGCTGGCAAGGGTGGCATGTATGGTCAGCCCTACGGGATGTCTCCCAATGCGCCATATGACCACGCTTCATCCCCGAGCACATTCGGTGGCCCCTCTTCGCTTCACCGCGACAGCAGCCTAGGTTCTGGACTCGGCGAGTATGGCCGCGCTGCATCTGGTCAGGCCGGTAGCCAGCCTGGCCTCGGTGGCAGCAGCTTTGGAGGTGCCCATGATAGCTTTGCCCGCGGCACCTCTTCTTTCCAGTCTCAGAGCCAGTCTTTCAACAGCCAGAACCAACCCCCCGCCTCTGGCTCTACTGATGACCTGAAGCCTTTCGGTGATGCCAAGACGACCGCCTCTGGCCCTTCTCCATCCCTTGGAGGTGGACCGCGACCTGGATCTGCTACCAACAACGCACCTAGTGGCCAGACCGGCCTCCCACCACCTCAGAACTCTCAGATGGGCGGAGGTTATGGGGGTTACCCGAGTCACCTTCAGGGACACAACCTCCACGGCAGCGCCTATGGTATGGGCGGCGGCGCCGGAGCCAGCCAGCACGGCAACACTCCGTATGGCTCTTACAACCAGGGGTTTGGTGGTAGCGGCGGCTACTACGGCGGTGGTCAGCAACAGCGTGGCGGCTGGGGCGGAAACTACCACTAGTGGGGTAGGTTTCGCGATCGCGATGGAAAGCGGCGAGGTAAATATCACCTCGACCGTTCCGAGCGAGGATTACGAGATAGGGAGAGTGAGGAACGCATGATGAGGGACTATGACCTGGATTCACCAAACCCTTGAGATGGTAGTCCTTATGTTTTATATTGAAGCATGGGAGGGGAAACATGATCACCAATGATATGTGCCGCAACGCACAAGGTGTTTAATGGGATTTTACCGGAAGAGAGGCAAAGGAAACAGCAAATGGGCCGGACGGGTTTGTGAATTATTTTGGCCCATGGCGCACGTGTACGATTGCAAAGAAAACCTGTTTACTGCGTTTTTTTCTTCTCTTCTCTTCTTGTTTTTTATCGAGAATATCCTAAAAAAGAATCGAGGTGGGAGTGTTATCGGCAAAGAAGAGAAAAAATGGAAACGGATACCATGGACAAAATTATTTTCGGCACACTCGCGCGGATTAATCAAATGCTGAGTGATAATTCTTTGGACTTTTTTCCGACCGCATGTGCTCTACTTTCTTTCTTTCACTTTTCTTTGGCTCTCTTTTTTCTTTCAAGAGATCTGTTACTGCTCTCATTTCAGGTGACGGGACGAAAAGGTCTGACGTTGGCTCGTGAGGTTTTCCAAGGAAAGGGGATGAACCAGGGCAGATTGTATTTGAAGTAGGAAGGGAAGGGAATGTGCATTTGAGGAGTTCATGGTCGTCTCTGCAGTTGAGTTGAGATGAATCTGGAGATAGCCAATCAGAAATATGTACATTGCCAATGGCGTTGAATGTGTAGAGTGTTGTCAGGTGGTCAAGAGTGGCCTTGTAGTCGAAGTGCCATGTTGACGCTCCTTGGTTGTGTCGCAAACCCGGCTAGAGCTTACTTCACGTTGATGAGAGTCTGGTATGATGAAAATTTAAGACAATTTACACTCTTGGGACGCCAAGCATAAATTCATAGGCAGTTTTTTACTCTAAGTTGCAGGTTGGTGACGCTGCAACGAATCAAACCTCGCATCAATTAGTCCCCAGATGCCGACCTCATCTGCGGAACATCATCCAGACAGGCAGCGATCCGTCCCAATAACTGTCCATCTGGTTCTGTAAATTAAAAATACTTCCGATATCCGCGTTTCCGCATTCTCTTGACCCTATCACAGCAGCTTCCGCAGTGTGGGCAACATCAGTGAGACCCCCACAAAGACTAAATGTGGGCGGTGAAACTGAATCCGATTGGTGGGGAGGAGTACATCTCAAGCTTCGCCGTGGGGAACCCAACTGCAGGAAGATGAGTTCGCTGTTGGATTGGGAAAGCCGAGTTTGGATGCCGTTGGGTTTCTGGCTCTTTAAATTGATGTTGGCTTGCGGAGTAGCCTGTTGTGTGGGAGGAAGCAGTTGCCGTTTACAACTAATATGAGTGACTTTGATCATGTTGACCGATCTTTGGTTGGAAGAGTATATGATCTAGTTGACTGACTGTCAAGGTTATAGATTCTCTTCGATCCTCAACCATATTTAACTACAGTTTCTACAAGTTATCCAACTCTCCCGCGTCCAACTGATGAGCACAACTCCAGTCCGGTGAGATGGCTTCCTCGCCACCAGCCAACCCTGCGTCTTCGCAAGACACAAACATGGATTCAACGCACAACGCCCAAGATGAAACTCAAGCTGAGTTACCCATGTCCAAAGCACGGTGTATCGCTCTCGTTGCTACCGTCACGGGAGCCGCCTTTGTCAATGTAAGCCATCCCCCTCCTACAACATGAAGATTCGTTGCCAACTCTGCCACAAACAGGTCCTCAATATTCAAAGCGTCGTGATTATTCTCCCCACCATAGGCAACCATCTCGACATTCCGGAAAGTCGTCAACAATGGATCGTATCTTCCTACTCCCTTGCGTTTGGGTGCTTCCTCCTGCTATGGGGTCGCATAGGGGACATTTATGGGAAACGGCTCATCTTCATCCTCGGGTCTGTGTGGGTGACGTGTGTTACTGCCGCGAATCCGTTTATCCCGAACGAGATTGGGTTTAATTTGTTTCGGGGGTTTCAAGGACTGGTAACTCTGACTGTTTTATGAGTTTGAATCGTGGAAACTGACTCTTGTAGGGAGCGGCGGCGACGGTCCCAACGGCAATTGGGATACTGGGCGTGACGTTTCCACCGGGAAAAGCGAAAAACTACGCCTTCAGCACCTATGGTACGCCAACTTCCAACCACTTCATCATGAGTGTCTAACAGTATCAGGAGCTGGTGCCCCCCTCGGCAGCGTCTGTGGTAACCTCCTCTCCGGCCTCATCGCCGAATACGCCAACTGGAAATGGGTATTCGGCGCACTCGCCATCCTCTCCGCCATCATCACCACAGCCAGCATATTCCTCATCCCGCCGCCTCCTCCGTCCGTCAAACTCGCAGACACGGACGCAAAAGCCCCTCCCCAAAAGGTAGATTGGCTAGGCGCAACGCTCATCACCATCGCCCTCATAGCACTCAACTTCTCCCTCACAGAAGGCAACGTCGTCGGCTGGTCCACGCCCTGGGTGCCCGTCCTCGTCGTCACGGCCGTCCTGCTCATTGCCCTCTTCACCACATGGCAGATGTACCTCGAGCGCCGTCACGGACGCAACCTCTCCCGCGCGCCGCTCATCAAGGTCTCCGTGTTCAGAAACGCACGCTTCTCGGCCGCCATGCTCATCATGGGCCTCTTCTTCACCGCCTTCAACAACTACCTCATCTTTACGACCTACTTCTTCCAGGACTTCCAGGGCCTGTCTCCGCTGTCCACCATGCTGCGATACATACCGACTGGTGTGACGGGCGTGATCGTCGCCCTCATTGTCGCACAGCTGCTCAGCCGTATACCCACGCTGTTTATCCTCGTCTGCGGCACCCTCGCCACATCTGTTGCGTGTTTGTTGTACGCCGTGCCCATTGCGCCCACGACGTCGTACTGGGCGTACGGGTTTCCAGCCATGGTGCTCGCCGTCATGGGCGCCGATACCGTGTGGCCGTGCTTGACGCTGTTTACGTCGCAGGCCCTGCCGCGGGAGGACCAGGCTATTGGCGGGGCGTTGATCAATGCCGTCGGACAGTTTGGCCGCTCGATCGGTCTGGCTGTTGGGACGGCGATACAGACTGCCGCTATGGCTAGGGAGAGAGGTGTTCCTGTGATGGAGGCGGGTCCGACGAGGCCGTGGGATGGGGCTTCGCTTACGGGGTTAAGGGCCGCGAACTGGGCGAATTTTGGGTTTGGTGTTGCCGCCTTGGTGGTGGTGTTGTTGGCGTTTAGGAATATGGACATTATAGGCAAGACGAGGCCTGCTAGGGTGGCCGAGACTGAATCTAGTGGTGGTGTGTTTGGTGGAAAGAGTCATGATGTTGAGCAGAGGGCTACGGAGAAAAAGTAGTATAGCCATGTTGCTACCTCTCAATTTAGACTTGGACTTTAAGAGCATACATATGACCTGCCAGTGTTATGATGATATATATTTCTGTATCTCTATATGATATTCCCACACATGTCCTACTCATGAATGGTATCGTGTCTGAAAACCAAATACAGTCAGGGGTATCGATGCACTCTATTTGGGCGCAAAAAGAATACAAAACAAAGAGGAAATGAAAACGCCAATTACCCATCCATTCTAGCCTCAACATTGAACACATCCTCCGCTTCTACATCTTCCATTGTCTCCTCATCATTGGCCAACCTCCTTAAACGCTCGCGGACCTTGGGGTCCTGTTCCATCTCCTGCCAGACTTCAAGATCCCACTCCTCGACATTGTCGCTCAGACGGTGCATCTTCCATGGTGGCCAGTGCCACACGCCCGCTACCAACATGTTGCGCTTGATGGATTTGCCCACAAGTTCCATGAGTCCCAGGAACGCGAGGACGATGAAAGCAGTCGCCCACCAGACGGCATCATTACCGAATGCTCTTGTAAAGGTGTGCCGGATTGCATAAGGACCCTCCGGGGCTGGTGCGTAAACACCGTCCAGGAAGGAGAGCCAGGCAAACCAACCCCATGTTGTGATGAAAAAGGAGCCCATTACAATCCGGGATTTGTAGTGCGTTTCAAAAATGCTATCAGACTTGTTAGCACCGACTTTCTCCTGTAACCTTGGGTATAAAACTTACAATAGCTTCCAGTTGATCCACAGCACACCTACAGTAAACGCAAGAGTGCCCAGAGCGTAGAGGCCCTCATCACGAGCCGAGGGGGAGATCCAACCATAACCTGCCCATACTCCGTACCAAGCAATGACGCCTTCAACGGCAGCCAAAAACATCCAGCGCACATATTTCCATGTGTTCAGTCCCGTGTTGCGTTGGCCATAGACGTAAAGCTCCGGAACAGCCAGAAGTGTCTCGGCGCTAAGATCCTGTTCCCAAATACCCATGCAAATCGTGCACAGGCTTGTGAATAGCGTGTTGAACACAGTCAAACTTGTGGCCTGGTAGAGTGACGTGCCGGTGTATCCGTTGTATCTTTGATATTGCGCAGTTGGTAGGTAGAAGAACATTTCCTTCCAAAACGTGTAGAGGATGAACTTTGCGGTACGAACATAGTTCCATCGACCATGGACGAGGAGCAGCCGCTGCAGGTAGCGGAATTGGGCAATTGCATAGTCTGCAACACGCGCAGCCTGGAGTCCCTCTTTTCCTGATATACCAATGCCAACATGGCTTGCCTGAATCATGGCCAAGTCATTGGCTCCATCACCAATGGCCAAGGTCAAACCACGATGTTTGTTGCTCTTAAACTTGCCTAACGAGGATCGAACCGTCTTGACTAGGAGAGCTTTTTGTGCTGGAGACGCACGACAGCAAATAACCGAATCGACAAGTAGCATGATGGCAAAAAACTGCTTCGAAAGCGCGTCAGACTTTTCAACCGCTGCCAGTGTTTGACCATCAATAACAACAACACTGTGGATTGATCCTGTGTGTAGCTCCTCGGCCAACGCGACGAGTTGGGATTCTAGCGATTCCTTGGTTACGTCCAGCACGTAAAGGTCAGACCCGGGTCGGCATATGCGAGCGGAATGCGCAATGTTGATGGCTGTCTCACGCTTGTCGCCGGTCAGCATCCAAATTTTAATGTTGGCCCGTCGCAATCTGTCAATGGTTTCTGGAACACCTTGTTGGAGTTTGTCTTCGATTGCGGTGGCACCAACCAGCTCAAACGACCGCTCAATCATATCGCCCGCCGCCTCAATAAGGTCTTGTCGATTCACTAAGCTGGTACACGCGTCGTCATAACACTTCTTCCACGAACGATAGTCATGATCGGAGACAAACTTTTGAGCGTAGAGCAACGTTCTCAGTCCCTCCGTCGCAAAGTCGTCCAAGTGCTTGAAGCATTTGGTGAACACTTCGGATTCGTCATGGATTGCCGAGTCTTCAAGAAAACGCAGGTGCTCCGGCACCGGCTGCGGTGGTTGATAGCTCGACGGGCTCAAAAGTGTCGTTCGAGATACATCCAAGGAGACGCCGCGCGGAGCGGGAGACCCGCCACGTGGACGATCGCCAGACAGTCGCATAAGTTTTTTTACTTCAAACGACTTTGTTCTCTTCAAATAAGATCGAGGCTGATCAACACTGCGGCCTCGATGCAGACCAGAGATACGTCGCACAGTCAGGCTTGGCCGACCACCAAAGCTATTCCGCGATTCGTATTGCTGGCTTCGACGATACATCTCGTGCTCTAGGTCTGCGCTTTGCCTCACTTCGTTGGCCTTTTGCATGGCTAACGAAGCTAGTTTTAGCCTGGGCAAAATCGCAGAGTCGGCGCCTTTGCAGATTATGCATACACGCCCATCTGGATATCGAACAACGATGGACATGCGTTTTCGTGCACTACTGAATTCGATGACGTCCAGGATCTCAAATGTCATCCTTTCGCTACCTCCGTTTGGTTGAGGTACTTGCAAGGTGATTGATTTGACCGTTCGGTGGATGACTTGGTACCCTAGCTCTTGCGCAGCTCGAACCAGAGCTAGCTCGTCCGGCGAGGACGCTTGAAAATCCATCTTGCCGTCTTTCACTTCTGGTAAGCAGGTATGGCACAAAGAAACTGCTAGAAGATACTCTCTAGCCTTCCTTGAAAATGCAGAATGAGGCCGAATCCTCAGATACTCAATAAGATCCGACGTATTGACATCCGGCTGGATATGATCTGGACGGCCAGTGGAGCGCCATTGCGAGGACGATCGCCGGCCACCAAACGATAGTCTGGATGGAGACATTGGTGTCTCTAGATCGTCTATCTGCTCCTCGCGAATGACGGGAGAGGTAATTTCCGACTTCTGCATCGATGGTTTTCGAGTAAAGTAGCCAATTTCTTCGGAGTGTACCATTGTCTTCTGAATATCGTCGCCTCCATCGTCGTCCTCATTATCATCATCGACTACTTGTAAGTCCATTTCGTGTAGCCAAACTGTCCCGGCGACGCTCAGTTTTCGAAACTTCATTATGTTATCCGTCAATGTTCCAGTTTTGTCCGAAAATATATAGCCGACTTGACCCAGATTCTCCAAGATTGTGTTGGTATTGCAACGAGCCGGAGTATCAGACTCTTCGTGGTACATGTCAATATCAGAATTGAGTAGTAACAACTGGCCAAGCTTGACAATCTCTAAACTGATGTAAAGCGCAAGTGGCACGACATTGTTAAACATGATGATGAATGCGATGATAATTTGGTAAAAGGGGACGGTGGCCATGTCCAGATACCAAGCATGCTGCTCGTAGTCGCTCTTCCATTTAACATAGCCCATTGAGACACCGACAGAAAGAATAATCACATAGGTGGCTAGTGTAATGACGACCATGTTGACTACCTTTTCAAGGTAGGGCTTTTTCGCTCTCGGATGTCGGTTCGAGTTCATGCGCAGCTTGCATTCCTCTCCGGTGTTGATCACAATGCCTGTAGCCGACGTCGTGTTTCTCATGACACTACCTCGATAAATGACCTCGTTGAGAGTCAATGGCGCAGCCTTTCCATCAACAGTAACTCTTCCATCAAAGTTGAACAGTTCGGGATTGGGGTCCTCGACGACAAACTCGGCGTTGCATTTTGCGATTCCTCCAATAGTACCACAAGCTTTCAAAGCGTGGCAAACCTGTTTAGTTTTGAGATTCGTCTCCCCATCAAGAGCCATGGTATCAATATATGCGAGGTCATTTTCTCCGTCACTATGCAACAATACCAAATCGGCTGGGATAGGCTCATCACGGGAAAGCCTCACAACATCACCAACTTTGATATTGCTCCACCTGGTAGGGACCCAACGAACGCCTTGGAACTCGTCAATCGGAGCCGGCCAGGGCTCGGCTGTTGTCTTGACATGGAATGGATTCAGACGCTGGAGTAGATTCGGTGGCTTGAGCTTCCCTGTGTAATGGTCTTCTCGGCCAAGGACAGTCGCAAAATTGGCATTTTCCACCTTGTCCAATCGGTGTCTCCTGAAATCGTCGTACCCCTCCTTGGCGATTGTTAAGAGGACAAAGAAAAGCAATGGCAAAATTGTGGTATACGAGCCGGTCGTTGACAATCCGGGTATCTATTGTTGAGGCGCATAATAAGGTTAGCAAGACAAAGCCAAATGTTGCGCCCAGCGCCGCTTCGAACAATGGCTGGGGCAGAGAGGCGCCGAGAGACAGGAGACAGGTAGGTAGCTAGCTCCTCACCATTTGCGGGATGCCGACACAAAGAAAATAAAAGTTGCCAACGCGAGTAAATTGGAAAAACAGCTGCTTCGGAATGAAATCCCACACCGTGTACCGTGAGGTGCGGACATTGTTGGAGATGTAAGAATGGCCTCGTCTCGTGTCGACCAATGGCTCCGTGTGCTCGAGGGCCAGAGGGATGTGCCTTCCGTCTTGGGAGGCTGCCAGGTGCTTGCGTCGCAGGATCAATTCGACCACAGTCGATTGATACAACTTGGTAGCTGCATCTTGGAGCTTGCTCTGAAGCTGCTGTAATGTAGGGGCTCGAATGCTTGCTGCTGCGGCTGCTTTGTGTCGAAGCGATGTCGAGTTGTGCGCATTCTGGACCGGGCGCTTTTCCGTCGTGCTGCACTCGCTGTCGGCCATTCTGCGACGAGGAGCAATTCGAGACGAAAAGTTGCCTCTGTTCTCTTCTGAGTCCCAAGAACGAAAGACAAGGGCTCTGTGAGAAGAGATTGAGGATTGAAGAAAGAAGGACACCAACAAAGTTGACGGCGCGACTACAAGCTCCTGGCCGGGCTATTTTGGTGCTTGACGCATTCGTCACGCCTCACGAACAGAAATACCCAGCACCAGCCCACAACCCACTACTGCGTACCGCGATCAAATAGTTTAGTGGTCTCGTATCGAAAAATGGAGTAACTCCTCCGGACGGGGTTTGCTCCAATGCTGTGGGAACCTTGTCCAAGACAAGGTTTCGAATCTAGCGACGGAACCGTGGACCGCTTGGATCGAGTGGACAATGCACCGCAATGCTACCTTATGCCCTGAATCTATTTCTAGACATGCGAACGAGAAGAGAGCGAGTGAAAGAACGAATGACTACCCGCCAAATTATTTGGCTGGGGCTTTCCGATGTTTTTGAGTGGAAGGGAAAACAACAAAGGCAACGTGTGGACAATCAAGTTATCCCTCAAATTGAGCCGTCTCCAAACCACTCGACTCCATACTCAGTGTTTACCCCTTTGCCACCTGCATCACAGATCGACAGCAACGCGCAATGGATCCCCACGCCAGGCGGAGCGACCTTCGGATAGGTGCAGAAGAACCACTACTGCACCCATCAGTGACACTTTCCAAGGCACAGCGATCTTGACTCGGCGTGCTCTGGGTCAGGTGGTAGTCCTTTGTGTGTATTCTGGCCGACTGGGGAGATGATGGTGGCCTCTCTCTTGTCAGCATGCAGCCGTGGTTGGACGAAACCATGACCTGCCCACCTGCCCCTACGGGCGGCGTCTGCCGACCATCATTGTGCACCAATCCGCAAGCGGCTGGCTTGTCAATCCGGCCCAGAATGCGCCATCACGTCGAATTGGGGAAAGGAGCAAGACATTCCAGGGCTGGCAGACGAGTCAAGCCACGTGGGGGCGGCAATGACGGGCTGGGGCTGGGAAGCAAATTGAGGCACTTCAAATGGTGGATTTGGATGAAAGGCGTCTTGGCTGTCAACCTGGTTCATCTCGTCTCGAATACCAAAACCAGTCTTAGCTTCTGATCCGCTGAAAGACGGCAAAGATGGTGTCAGCAAGTTTCACGGGTGATGTAGCTACTATTTTGACATTTGCTTGTCGATGAGGATGACAATACTGTCTGTGACTTGGTCAAGAAGGCGGGAATCTGCGGCCACTCTTTGTAGCCTCAACTTAGGCGTCACGACTGGGCCTTGACAGCTCCATCACATGCTACCCGTCCAACTAGCCGGGATTTTGTCCCAGTATCTCCCCAAAGCATAACTCCATACCAGAGTCAATTTGCAAGAGGACGGTAAAGCGCCTACCTACCTGGGTACCTAGGTAGGTACCTAGGTTTAGCAATATCATGTCTGCAAAATGTCAGTCTCCTTAGCCCACAAAGGTCAGCTGCTTGGAACGAGATTCATCAGAGCAAATGGAGACTTCACCATCACACGCTCAGATGAGGTTTCAATCTTTTATTATTCGCTCAGAGCTATTCCTGATATCTCATTCTAGGCTCTGCCAATTTTCCGGCCAGTGTAACTAACTAAAACAGTTGCCTGATAGTGTGGTTTGGAGAAATCATATTCTTCCCTTTAACGCCATTGCCAAATTTGAGGTAACCGCGCGTCTAAGGTAAAAAAAGACATAACAAAAACATTGAACGCAGCCTGTGAATTCAAGATCATCCGGTAACGAAATCATTGTCGCAAGAAAAGGACGTTCACGCCATACTGACGGCATATTCCATATAACACCTCACACCTCTTGCCCGCTGTTTATGCCTGCACCTGAGGGATGTTGTCCATATTGCCACCATCCTCAAGCCATTCCTTCTTAATGAGCTGTTCCCGTGCCGCAAATAAGTGTTTGTAAGCCGTCTTTACGGTGCCGTCGCTCACACCCGCTTGCTTCGCAATAGGAAGCGACGAGCGAGGTTCGCCGACGAGATGACAGGCCATGTAGATACAGGCAGCAGCCACTGAAAGGGGAGATCGGCCGGCGAGTGCAGATATGTCATTTGCCTTTTCGGCCAGATCTCGGGAAATCTTGGAAATCTTCTGCTGGTTTTTGAAGCCGAGTTGAGACACGTATCTGCTGCAAAGATCTTCTGCGCCAACAGAGGTATTCTCGTAATTGGTGACGGTGTTCAAACCGGTTGCGCCTTCGCCCTCAGTATCCTGCAACTTCTGCAAAAACTTTTGCAACTGTTTAAACACCCTCCCAACTTCTTTCTTGCTGACACTCGTGAGATTGAAGATTTCACGAAATGTTCGCGGTACATTGTTCTGTCGACAGGCAATGAAGATACACCCAGCAATGACGGCTTCCTGGGGCTTGCCCTTCATGAACTTGTGCTTGTCAACAAGCTTGAAAATGTGCTTGGCGGCATTGGAGACGTTTTGGCCCATGTTGATAGCTTCGCAGAGCGAAACGATCTCCTTGTACGCCTGCATCAAGCCCTTTTGTGCCTTGTCTTGATTGGCATTATTCTGTGTGCGAGAGAGAGCCTTGTGGGCCTTTGACTCGGAGAATGCAACAGTCGTGGCAAGCTGTTCGCCTTCCACGAACTCATCCTGTGGTCCACCAACACGGCTGGGATCGTCGCCACCATGATCGTCATTGGCAAAAGTACGCCATTCCGACCGAGTGTCAATAATGCGTGTGCCAACGACTACACCACAACTTTGGCATACCATATCGCCGCTGGAGAACTCTTCGATGAGGTTAGGTGGGATCTCTTTGCAGTCGGGACAACACAGAATGTTGTTCAAGTCTTCTTGATACCCCCCACCACTCGGGTCTCCTACCGGAGGAAACATTTTGGCTTCGTAGGGTTTGGCAGTGTAGATGTTGCTCACTTCGTTGAAAACTTTACGGGATCGTTTAGCCGCCTTGCGTCTCGTCCAAAGTTGTTGCCTCTTCTTGACTACTGTTTTGCGAGCTAAGGAGTTCAGGTCGTCCCCAGGTGTACCGAGGAAAAGACGGTCGTGAACAAGCTGGACGAGAAGTGGCGAATGCACCTTGACGGTCGGGGACGAAAACGCGCGTTCGATTTACCGACGCTCCTCAAAAGAGTGAGGGCCAGGTGAAGTGCCGTGTGACTTTGAGTCGCACAGCCCAAGCACGAAGGAAGTGCTGCCTTATTCCTCTCGTGGGGTGTGAATGGCAATGAGTGAATGCAGATGTGCGTTTGAATCTAACTAATCGAGTGCGATGCACAGAAATGCCCCGACAAAGGAGTGAATCCCAACTCTCGACTCTGGGAAAACGTGAAGGGGTTTTTTTTTTTTTTTGGTTTTCTTTTTATTCTTTACGCTGTATAATTGTCCGCCGCGCGCCTGACGACGAAGGAAAAGGATCAGTACACAGTTGAAGCACGCAAAAGACGTCTAGGGAAAAGTCAAACTTCTGCCAGCCGACCGTTCTGAACCAGTAAAGGCGTCTGAGGCTGCGAGAAGCTCAGATCAACGAAAAGTCGGCTCGAAGTGGTCGTCGCTATCGATTCCGACCAACTGCAAGGGTTTTTAGGGTTGTTTGCAGGTTGAAAGCGAGTGTTGACCGACTTCTTGAGGCAAGAGAGTGACAGGAAGGGAGGTTGATGAGGAGAAGTTGGGAGCGCAAAAGCCAAGGCAGACGGCGTGACTATGTGGTCGCTGGAGCCGGGTGGTGGAACATGGGTGAACCTTCCAGTCTGAGACTCTGTGTTGGGCTGAGTAATGACCAGTCATTGCCGGCGATCGGAAAATAGATTCTGCCGGCCAAGTGCCTCACATCTTGTTCTTAGAGTTGACAATGAGCGCCATCCCACACATGGATCCGAGATCGGCCAATGACTGTTGTTGCACAACGGCTTCCCCCACTGAAAAATGCCAAATAGCACGACAATGTTACCATCAATTGGGCTGAGTCAGGCTGGGGTTCAATTGGATATATCAGTCATCCGAACGGCAATGCGACAGCGACGTGTTCATCTACTCTGTCAAGTTGTCGAGAGTTTCCGCTAATATTCTGCGGGGATTAATTCCTACCGAGACACAAAAGCAAGCATCAGTCAGAGGTTAACAATGGCGTCCACATCCACGCCATCTGGCTCTGGCCAAGCAGCTCTGCCTCCGGTCGACTTGAAGCCATTGTTGACCAAGCTCTGGCCCGTCAATAATGATGTGACGGCAGATGACATCGCTGAGGCCATCTCTCATTTTTTCACAAACCAAGTGACAGAGGCGCAGACAGCTGCGCTGCTGATGGCCCTCCATTTCACCAAGTTGGACTTCCGAGCAGATGTTCTCCAAAAGACGGCGAGTGTCATGTTGCAAGCCGCCGAGGAAATCCCTGTAAAAGAACTCAATGCTGTACTTGCAGAAAGAGGCAGAAAAGAAGGAGCCTACAATGGCGGATTGGTGCGTCTCAAAATCGTCAAATCACAAACTAGAGGACAACAAACAGTCCGCTAACTAAGACATAGTGCGATATCGTTGGCACTGGAGGTGACTCTCACAACACCTTCAACGTCAGCACAACGGCATCAATCCTAGCCTCTTCACTTCTCATGGTGTCCAAGCACGGAAACAGAGCCAGCACATCAAAATCGGGCAGTGCCGACATGATCAACAGCATGAAGCCCAAGGCACCCGTCATCAATGCAGTCAAGCCCGACTCCTTAGTCCAAGTCTACTCCGCGACAAACTACAGCTTTCTCTTTGCGCCAGTTTTCCACACTGGTATGCGCTACGTTGCCCCAATTCGGAAACAGCTTCCCTTCAGAACCGTCTTCAATAACTTGGGACCCTTGGCCAATCCTGTGGAGGCTGTCTTGGAAGCTCGCGTGATTGGTGTTGGAAGACGGGATCTCGGTCCCGCCTTCGCTGAAGCCTTGAGAGCGGCTGGTTGCCGGAAGGCCTTGATTGTCTGTGGAGAAGAGGAACTTGATGAAATTAGCTGTGCCGGTGGCACACTTTGCTGGATGTTGCGGGAGCAGTCACCGGGAGGCGTGGTTGACATTACCCATTTTACGGTCACCCCGGAGGATTTTGGGGCCAAGCGTCATCCGCTCAGCGAAGTATCACCGGGTAAAGAACCGGCTGAGAATGCCGAGATTTTGCAAACGATACTCCGCGGAGAATTTCCCCTGGATGATCCCCTCATTGACTTCATTGCCATCAACACGGCAGCTCTTTTCGTCGTAGCAGGCGTTTGTGAAGCTGACTCGAGTGACATGGGACATGGCGATGACGGAAAGGTCATCCTGGAGCGCGGCCACGCCGGTCAGCGCTGGAAAGAGGGATACAGGAGGGCCAAGTGGGCAATCAAGAGCGGCGAGGCTTGGAAGCAGTGGCAAGCATTTGTCGATGTTACCAATAAGATTGGTTCATGAATGGGGGATTTGGTGCTTCACACTTCTCATTGCGTCTTGGGCAAAAAGCTAAGTTCAGTGATAATTTACACTATGTATAGGATTCATACTCGTACATAAAAGATTCAGGTCCTTGTACAACAAAAAAAAATACCACAACGCCATCCTCTAACGGTGGATAGTGTTCGGCTCCAGGCGGTATCTTGATAGAAATACAAAAGCTCAGGTTGAGCGATGCTCAACAGATACTTTCTCGTTTTCGGCGGCAACATCCTCGTCGCTTTCACAACCATCATCTGTGCCAACTCCGTTAGGTGTACTTGTTTCTACTTCCTCTGCCCCGGAGAGCTCTTCAATCTCCTGCTGTGACACGACACCATTGTCACCGTTCTCCCACTCCGCCTGGGCCTCCCATTTCTCATTGTTCACTCTTTCTTCTTCGTCAGCCACCTCCTCCGTCATACTGAGCGGCCTACTGCACGCCATCAACGGTTCAGACGCCCTCCTCGTCGATGGAGGGAGTCTTGATAGCCTCGTCAAGCTCGGATGCCGCCTCAATGATCTTGAATGGTCCCTGCGAATCTGCGCCTCGAATTCTTTCCAGTCTTGTATCAAGTTACTCTTCTTGTCTGCCTTGTCTGCAATCTGGACTTCGTCATCCAAAGTCTTGTCTGTTTCGCGCTGGTTGTCTTCATTCTGTGTTTCCACTTCAGCATGCGTCTCGTGTAAGGCGGCGCGGCTAGCCAGCGACTTCCGGATCATGTATTGTCTTTGGTACTCATGCTCGAGGTCTAAACTGTCGCTAATAGATAGGGCTGATTTGACTTTCAGTATCCTACTGCTTGAGTTGGAAGCACTGCGCTGGAATATTCGATATGCCGGCCGCCGCCTAACTTTCATTATTATGATGATAGTGGTGGCAATTATTCCGGAAATTGCAATAACAGCAATAATAATAGTCATGACGATCCAGAATATCTCGGAATCGCTGGACCGTCTTTCGAGCGGCATCCGTTTCGACGGTGTTAGTGTTGAAGGCGCCATGGTGACTATTGCTACTGCCGGCGACTACATGCGACAAAGGATGGTAAGTGGACAGCATGTCCAGGAACTTTATCATCAGACGGGAAATAAGAAAGTCTTAATGGATTTGTCACATTGATCGACTCGTCTAGGCGCTAATCGCTCGACTCTAATTTGTTTTCTATAATTGGTGAATCAAACACAACCAACATGAGGATTGAACGCAAGCAAAACTAGAGTGGTAGCTGGTGTGGTACTGGTACCCCTGGAAACGCGTTTACTATGTGGTTTTAGCCAAGATTATTGGCTCTTTGTTCTTCCAAAAAGACAGATCCGGACGACTCCTGTGGAACCGACCTGTTGGTCATGTCAAGCAACATACTGGGCCGCAACATGTCTTGCATTCTAACATCAAACAATGACTAAACGGCGCTTGAGAAACAACAAGATGATGTGAGCACGCTGACGGCCCAACAAGGGGGTTGAATGCACATCAGTTGTCATAATTTGGTTGCAGAGACGATCACAGGCAAGTGTGTCTTGCTTACTGTGGTCTTGTCAGCGCCATGGCCATGCGGTGATTATAAATAAATTGGTTTGCTGATGATCAAGACATCCGGAGACGAAGTTGTAAGATGACAAAATCACCAGTAAAAAATTCCAATTTGCTAGAGACTAAGTCGGGATAAATAGGCAGTTCGGCTGTTGTTCTTGTGAGATCGAAGACGATTTTGCGTCTGAAATCGATGATTGGCTGTAGTATTGCCGCGACGCTGTGCTCCGTAACGAGCCCCGGATTCTGGCTCAACCGTGGAGAGCCGGAGCCCGCGGACTAGCACTATTACGGATAGTCATGGTGCCTGAAACTGGGGAAGGTACGATGGAAGCGGCAACTGGGGGGAGAAATTGAGAAGCTGCAAGTCAATGCGGCTGCACCTTCTCAACATTGAATAGTGGTTGTGAGCGCTGCAGGCACATGTGCTGGCCACGAGCTCCATGATTGAAAAGGCCAATCCGCTAGCGCTCCTTGTGATCGGTTGACGTTTGCAACATTCAATTGCATGTGGTCTTTGGTCCAGTGTATTCAATGCCTTGCAGTGAATGTTGCTGGCCCCAGCCTCCAGTGTTGAAGACGGCCGCGCTGTGCCGAGCTCCACTGACCTTTTCTCCCCGATTCCGCTCCGTTCATGACCGACCCGAGCTCGACCCTGCCTGTGTGCAACGGAAACATTGAACTCTAACTCACTTCACTTGCTCCTGTAAACCCACCACTTTCTTCCAGTCCGTCTCAACACACCACCACCTTGGCACCGGCAGCGTTTATGTCCGTGTTGACAATGTCGGCCATTTCAAGGTGCATTCGCCCCGTTTCAGCAGTTCGCACTTCTACATTCTTGAACAATGGCTTCCGTCGGTATTCAAGTGCAGCAAAGACCCCGCTACCTCTTGAAGGGTACCGCGTCCTGGACATGACCCGTGTATTGGCTGGTGTAAGTGAAATTGCATGTGTGGCTTTGACCGCCAACAGACCAGCCTCTCAACACATTTCTCCTCATTACATACATTTTTTGCTAACGAGGCTAAACTCAGCCTTACTGCACACAAATTCTGGGTGATCTTGGGTACGTTCAATACAGCTTATCCCAGTTTTGCCTTGAGGATGGTCGTGCTAACCAGCCTCTCAACCTAGTGCCGAGGTCATCAAAATTGAGCATCCCGTAAGAGGAGATGACACAAGAGCATGGGGACCGCCATATGCCGCATACAAGCCTGGGTCAGAAGTTGATGGCCCTGGAGAGGCTGCTTATTTCCTTGGAGTACGTTAAATCACCTCAAGTTATCATGCTCTCGTGTAAAAACGTTTCAGCTTTTGACATCCTTGGCTTTAGGCAAATCGAAACAAAAAGTCTCTTGGTCTCTCTTTCCAGCATAAAGAAGGCGTCGATATATTGCACAAGCTGGTATCTAAATGCGATATTCTTGTCGAGAATTATCTTCCTGGCACATTGAAGAAGTATTCCATGGATTACGAGACTGTGCGCAAACTCAACCCAAGCCTCATCTATGCCTCCATTACTGGCTATGGACAAACAGGTCCATATTCAAGCCGTGCCGGATACGATGTCATGGTTGAAGCCGAATTCGGTCTTATGCACATCACTGGCCAACGAGATGGTCCCCCAGTCAAGGTTGGCGTAGCCGTGACTGATCTTACCACAGGCTTGTACACAAGCAACAGTATCATGGCAGCACTTCTGGGTAGAGCAAAGACGGGCAAGGGTCAGCACATCGATGTTGCCTTGAGCGATTGCCAAACAGCTACGCTGGCCAACATTGCTAGCAGTTGCCTAATTAGCGGCAAGAAGGACACTGGCAGATGGGGCACTGCGCATCGTGAGTACTTCACACCTTGAAACACATTCCTCCACGGCAATCCGCTGACATCATCCAGCCTCAATCGTGCCATATAGGTCATTCAAGACCAAGGACGGAGACATCCTCTTCGGCGGCGGCAACGATCGCCTCTTTGGTGTCTTGTGCGATGGCCTGGGCAAACCAGAGTGGAAGGACGACACCAAGTTCAAGACAAACGCCGACAGAGTTGCCAATCGTCAGCAGTTGGAGGCTGAGATTGAGTCCATATCACAGCAAAAGACTACCGAAGAGTGGCTGCAAGTCTTCGAGGGCAGCGGCATGCCGTACGCCGCCGTCAACGACATACAAACCACGCTGAACCACGCCCACACAAAGGCTCGCAACATGGTTGTCGAAATGGAACACGAAGTTTGTGGCCCAATTAAAATGGTCAATACTCCCGTCAAATTCTCCGAAACCCAACCCACTATCCGCTCAGTGCCGCCTATGCTTGGCCAGCACACCGACGAAGTTCTGGGGGAGTATCTTGGTCTGAGCAAGTCTGATATTTCAAATCTGAAAGAACAAGGGGTCGTACGATAGATTAAATAGCCTAAAAGCATATTAGATATGACTTATATAAATGTAATGTCCAAAGTTTTACTCCTATCATTGCGTTGAGTTGAGGCTGTCTTCGTCCTTTCTCATCACGTGACCGTCAATACCATGTCCAGCGATGGATGCTGTCGCTCACTGGCCGACTGGGACTTTACTCCGTCGTATCAAATATATTATTCCTTTTTTCCCGTTTCCAGCGAATGTCCAATTGATTCTACTCCCTCAAAATCAGACATTGGCTTTCTGGCATTAAGCAAATCTTATGCATGCGGACTCGTCTTTTTTTCATCCTGAAACGCGCCAGATGATGGAGTTGGCGCATGAGATGCAGACAGACCAGAGCTGCATCGCTGTGAGAACCACAGATAGCGACCAGCCTTCATCAACGAGTGCAACGACTGAATCAAATGGGACTCCATCGAAAACACGTAATACCTTGGAGACGCACGCCGTCGGCGGCAGATACACACCTCAATTCAATTCTGCGTCATCTTTCATCCTAAGCCGGATTCGGGCCAAGGCGTGTCCGGAGTTAAGCCAAAGAGCCTCACAAAGCACGGGGACCGACCTCTATGTAGAGGGACAAATAAAGGAATCAGAACCATGGACGATGGCTTTGCCCAAGGACACTGCTCAGCCTTTAAATGGCATTTCCTTAGCCACGCACCATGAACGAATAGCTTTCATCTCTTCTGGACTAAAACGCAAACGCAGCCCCAAAGCTCAGATTCCCGACTTTACTCAAAGTACAATTTCATGCCCTGCATCAATGATCAGTGCTGGCTCGATGAGTGCAGCCGCATTACCTGAGCAACCGGTTGCTGAACGCAAGGTATCAAGTAGTGTATTGAAGAGCTCACAAGCCTCGTCTGGCCACTCAAGCTATGCAGACATAAATCATGTCCGGGAGAAGCGACTTTCGACTATAGCATCAGGTATTTCGCCTGCAAAATCAGAGTTGGTGGGATTTTTTGGCGGCTCAGCGTCGGATGCAGCAGTAAGTGTCGCCAATTTAATGAGTCAAAGTACAAACCATTTGCTAATGCCTTCTCCTTTCAGCGTACAAAATACTTTCTGGGAAAGAAACGAACAGATCTGCTCAATATTCTTTCATTCTGCGATCAACTTCGCCCCCAGCTACTAGCTGATATTCTGGTGTCCGTGTCGAAAAAGCACCCAGAATTGCCAATTTTCGACTCCCCAAACTGGGAGACATCACTCTCCCGTTCTTTAGATGCTCGAATCGCGGCGGCCGTTCGGCTTGCTCGTCCGGTTGGAAGACCAAGACATGGTCACACTGTGCTTAATCCGAAAGCAAGACAACGGCAAAAGAACGCAAAGAACGCATTGAGGCGCCTTATATTGGCGCAGCATCAAGTGGGCACACCAGACGAGGAAGAGGATGTGGAGGAAGACGTGCTCCCTCCCACATGGCCCAAAGCTGGAGAAGGCTTGTACGCAAAGCTTCCTCCAGAAACTGAAGACAGGACGTTTCTCGCGGACGACAATGATGACGAATCATTCAGCCAGTTTATGGTGGATAATTTTGGAAAGCCAATAATTGTATCAACATGTGCATAAAATGTGTATATTAGGCAAAGCGATTTTTTTGGACACGTGCATTCATCAACGTGCACCAACTAATATGGAGGCTCATATACCGTCCATAATGCTGTTCAACTCACTGTTACCAGGTTGTGTTTTAAACGAAAACTCAATTTACAATTCTATAACAGCAGCACATAACTAGTCACACGATACCAGAAAAATAAGTTGATCCCAGGCCGGTCTATTATAAACTATGGAGGCTGTGGTATTGCCCCGAAAAGAAAAATAACTATTTACATCGTTGCAGACATGATAACCGACGCCAAGACATTATCGGATGCAAACGCTAGATCGTTTTATGTAACCACACGCACTCTCGGCGTTACAGACCTCCCCAAGCGCGATAAGCTGTTCCAGACGATTGACTTATTTGCAGTTGCAGTCGAAGGTGGAGAGAATGGTCTTGATGAGACCGCCAACAAGGCAGAGCAGACCCTCAACGACAACGTTGACGACGACCTTGAGGCTGTTGACAACCAAGATGACATTGGGCAGAATGCAGAAACCAACGAGGCCAGTGATACGACCACCGAGCTCGCCAACAACGTCAATGTACTGAGGGCAGCCCTTGGTGCAGTAGGCAACGCAGTCGTAGTTGCACTTGGTGAGACCAAGCTTGCAGGTGAGACCCTTGACAAGCTTCAGGAGGCCAAGACCCAGGCTGGCTTGGACATCAGCCTCGATGACAGCAAGGCCAAGGAGATCGGTGTTGAAGGCAACGACGGCATCGACAACGCTCTCGAGGTAGAGACCAGTCAGGGCACCGCAAACATTCTTCAGGTCAGCGCTGATGTTGGCCTTGAGGTCAATCTCAACATCGGCCTTGAGCTCGAGCTCAATATCGGCGACGGCGGCAAAGACAACGGTGAGCAGGCTGGCCTGGCAGTATTCGTGCTTGGGGTTGTACTTGACGATCTTGGTGGGAGACTTGGCGCAGAAGGCACCGAGCTTGACATCGGCGGAGGCGTAGATGCTGATGTCAGGCTTGGGCCAGGCACCCTCGAGCTTCTTGCCAACACAGGCCTTGGTCTTGAGGTCAAGCTTCTGGCCAGGAGCACAGGCGCAAGCCTTGGTCCATGGGCAGTAGCTCATGTTGTGAGGGCACTTGTAGCCAGCATTGGCCTTCTTGGCCTTGAGGATGCTGATGTCGAGGTCGACATCGACATCAACGTGGACAAGACCGCCAACCTGGACTTCGGCTTCAACGTCAGCATTGACGCCGACGGTGGCAGAGGCAAGACCGGCCAAGCCGGCGAGGGCAGTGATGAAACGCATATTTGTAAATGTGAAAAGGATAACACTACAAAAACAAGCAGAGATCGACTAAAGGTCAGATGAGCGAATGTCAAAAAGAACGAATGACGAAGGCCGAAGGCGTTCGAGGGTATCAGAGAGTGCTGTTTAGTAGAGACTGGAGAGATGAGAAGAATTTTCGAAATACCGAGGATCTCACACGGACTTATATAACATTCACAGGCCATGCCTCTTGGTGAATCCGACCACCCCTTTCTGTTCTCCTATCCCATCCATCATGGCCCAGGTTCTTCTACTCCGCACGGCTTTGGTGCAAGGTTACGCCGGCCCGCCGAGGGTCATCCACTTTCTCTCTCTCTTCCTGGGCAACTGTTTAGGCATAACGGACAGTCACCCCAGTTTGCTAGACATGGGAAAATCAGAGTCGTGAACAAAAAGGGTCTCTTGACTGACATCTCATAATGGTCGAGAAAGGCCCATGCGGATGTCCCCAGTCCAATTTGGTTGGGATGACTGTGCACATCCGCCACCACCGGCGGTCACCGTCTTGAACAACCCCAATTGATCCAAAGCAAGGATCATATCTGTGGAGCTTAGCCGGGCTGCCACTTTTACGATGTGATCGTACAGACAAGGTAGCGGAATGACAAGAGTAATGGGCCATGGAGTGTCTACGCAAACAAGAAGCAAACATTCAGTTTGACGGCTCCACAGGATCCAGGATAATGTATGCCGGGCAGAGTATTAGCTGGAGGCCCGTGAACGGCGCCAACGACCCTCATCACCGATCCGATTGGGCTTATTGCTCATGACGGACGGGACTTTTTGAACCAGGGATTCAACTCCAAAGTGTCTGGTAGGGCGGAAGCTCTGAGTGGTAGTCTGGTTCCTATAATTACTGTAGTTCCGATTCCACACACCCGGTAACAACTTACACGTTCTCAGCTGCCCACATTCACAAAATGACGGTGATATTAAACATTACCGGCAGTTCTGTTGATGGATGCAAGAATGCGTCTGTAGTCACAGGTTTCCCAGGCCCAGATTCTCAAGCATCATGTCGTACACCTTGACGACTGCAATGCCAAGATGAAGCATGCCTGTATGCGCTTGGCAAGGATTGGTCACTGCTCATATGCCGTGATGAAAATAGCTACATATTTGTGTTGCCGAAGAAGCTGAATGGCGGGAATCCTCAGTTTTGGGACCACGCAATGCTGACCGGAGCTCCGTCTTGATCCAATGCTGGCCCTCACTCTGCGACGGGATCCACGAGAGTCTCGAAGCCCACAGTTGAAAGCTGATTTCATAACCGGCGGACGCTTCTGACATATCGCTAACAGAGCACACAAAGTACCGGCTACTATTGTGTTGGCAAACCCGCGTCTTGGTTATCTCCGCATCACCGTGAACGGCCAAACTAGAGGTTTCAGGTACCAGCTCTCAGTTGATCCCAAGGAGGCTAGCATTTACGGAGGTTAAAGTCAACGGTCAACCTGCGTTGTAGGGCAAACTAGTCCACCATCTCACAGAGAAAGAGATGCAGCAGCAACGGCAGCCACATGACCCATGTCCTAGGGCAAACCGCAAGACCGGAACCCTCACAACCGGGTGAGGAGCCTCGAAGCCCCCCGCATGGGATGAATGACTTGGTTCGGCTCTTTACCCCATCGAGAGAGCACTACATATCCGATGGCGTTGCCAGCAGTTTGTGTAATTTTAAAAAGTTGTTTGGGAGAAGCAAGTTCTCTTCATGCCTGCCCAATGCGACAACAACAAAATACTGAAATCAATAGGGGTTCGACAGAGACAATACCCACAGGACAGCAGGCTATTAGTCTTTTTACGGTATTGTTTAGCAATGTCTCACCGTAATAGGTTTACTTGCCGTACAATGGTAGTACGGTAGTACACTGTTCATGGGTCAAGATATTATGGGATGGATTTTTGCCAACTAATACTTGGCGGAAGACAACACGCCAGGTTGGAAATGGTTCAGGTCGGCTTGGCTGTGCTTGGCTTGGCTTTTTCTGCCACCACCATCGATCCTCACCCACTAGGATCAACAGCCACGTACCCCAGAGCTGGTAGAATTCCATGCTGGGATGCGGTGCTGGGTGCCGCCCGCCAGTGCCGCTGCAAGGGGTTGAGATTTCGCCGCAGCCACGGCTGATGGGCTGATCATGGATTGGGCACACGGCAAGCCTGTGTAGAAAACTGATGAAGCCCGACAACTGGAGGCGCTGGATCAAAGTCAGGATAGCCAGGAACTGGCGTCATGCTTACCCACATTGGGCTGTGGACAGGGAACTTCACAATCTCGTGAGTGGCAGTTCTGTCTCAAATGATTCGGGCATTTCATTCCCGGATCATCGGGCATGTGACTGGACTGTTACTGTGACTACATGCACAATTTCCTGTCGATGCAATTGCCCAGGCTAGCGTGTCAGGGTTCTGAGGTGGTCTTACTCTCATAACGTGGTGATGAAACCATTCCGTTCACACGGCGTAGAAAGGTCTAAGATGATTCAGAGTGGTTCATCAGCGACGATCCGAATGACTACCACTACTCCGTACAATTACAACCAAATTCAATTCCTTCATATTACACACTTTACAGTTCCTCTCCTCCCTTGACAACTAAAGACGAACAAAATTAGAGCACCGCACGCGAAGTCGGCAAGACACTCCACGGCCAAAGCTGAATGAATGCCCACCGCAATACTCCACTCACCCAAGGTCTTACAAATAATTCCCAGCCCAAGCATTGTCATCAAGAAGGGGCAAGGAGACAAGAAAAACCACATGGCCGATTTTGCCGGCGCACAAACCCATGTGGCTTGAAGCTGAGTCTGTTTTCCCAGAGCCAAATGGTAAAAACTTGGCTGGCTGCAACCCAAGTGAGACAAGATGGAATACTCGAGATTGGCACGCCGTCCATCGAGTGGGCTGTAGGCCTTGAAGATCCGGCATGGACGACCGAGGCTTTGACGTCTAACGGGTTTATGCTCAAGTGGGTGGTTTAACAGACCAGGAAGACTCTTCACATGCATCGCGTTACAGGATGGAATTAAGGATGCTGAGTAAATATGATCCCGTGGTTGCCACCAAACAAAGATAGAAGTTGCAGTCCTCTGAAGAGTAACTGTTCTAGCCAGAAGGGTTCCAAGAATCGAGTTTGTGCTCAGACCTTGCATCGCCCGCACGGTCTTTTTTCATCTGGGTAGATGCAGCCACCAGACACGAGCCGATGAGCCCCCTTTTCCAACTTTGCTTTTTGCGAAGACTCAGACGGAGACGACTTTTGTTGAGCGGCCGGAATTTCCTGTGCGACCTTGGGAAAGGGACGTTACAATGTGGATATCTTGGGTGAATGCTTTGTGCTGGGTGTTACGGAGTACTTTCCTCATGAGTTGGCTAGATGAACATGTCTCGCGTACTGACTCGTTGCGAATATGGATCTTCCAGAAAACTTTGTGCCTGCCCAGTTCCCGTAGTTCTCTCGAACTACTCCGTAATTGCTGCCTTGTTTATTTACCAAATGCTCATGAGATGAGACATACTTCTACAACATTGCTGCTGGTGGTGGTGTGTATATTGCGCCGTAGGTGCATACTCTGTTCAACGTACTCCGAGTGGGATGTAGTAGATCAAGTATTCAGTTTCGGCTCAGACTTGCCTTTACGACGTCATTGCCATTGTAGTAAAGAAACGGTCATGGTTTTCATAAACAATAGGGTTATGCCACAGCAAAACACTCAACATTGTTCAAGTGAAAAATGAGCCATCTCTCAAACAAACTACAACAGCTCAGAAGTATCTGTTTGCTGTCATCACTGCCGAGCACCCTCATCTTATCAAATCTGACTAGTTCCAGGCTAGACTGCACACATGCAATTTCAGCGGCACTTGCCGAGGGTCATTCATCAATATGCATGTATGTATGTATGTATGAACTCCAAATTATTAGCATTCGCAGCATCACGGCGAAATGAGAGTCGTGCCCTTGACCTTGCCACTCTCCATCTTGGCCGTTCTAGCTCCAAATTGTATCTGTGCGCCTGCATTAGCTTCAATACTCTTTAGGTTGCCCTATGATCGACATGGCGAGTAAGGATTGTCTCTGCTTGGCATGGTGATTCGACCACGAGGTGAAGAGTCCAGACACTTACAGCACGCTTCTTCTCTCGCGCGACGGCGCTCATCCCTAGTTCTTCGGCAAGGAAGCGTAGCACTCGCTTGCCCGGCTCAGGTGTCTCGCCCCGGTTGTCGCTGGTGTCGATGTTGGCAAAGTCGCATTTCTCTGCGACTGGTAGCTCAATGGCCCATTTTACAAAGTCCTCGTCGAGGTAGGGGAAGCGCACTTCTCGCTCCCAAGTGGCCATGGCTCTGTCATCGCGTCCGAGGTTTCTCTTCCCAAGACGGCTTACGTCGAGCTTGAGCTCTTCAATGAGGCCGACGTACCCTTGGCGGTTGAATGCTGTTTCATGCCGAATGTAGCCGCCAAAGAGTTCGTCCGCACCTAGACCAGAGAGGAGGACCCGAGCAGTGGTTGTATATGATTCTGGTTGGGATTCTAGGCTGGTCTGTGCGAGACCACTGCCTCTTGCGGCAAAATAAAGAGCGTAGGCTATGGATAGGTCCATTTCCGTGTTATGAGGGTATATTAGTTCAATGACTTCTGATCGGTGTTCTGTGGTCAGCGAGAACTGTACATTCACCTGCAAGAGCATCGTCAGCACAAGGAAACGGGCAGGATGGATGGGAAAGCACATGCAGTAACGAGGCGCCATTTTCTCATGGGACAAGCCTCGAGTAGTTCGGCAAATGATTTCCTCCCGGTTATGCGATCTGGGCACAGCTCATACAACTCATTTTGAGAAGTGCCCTTGTTCTGGGCGGCGATTCTGGGGTTCTCAAAGGCCACATTAAGCAAGTCGATAGGCTGGTCTGGTGGCAAAAGATCACTTGCAAGTCGGGCCAAGACAGTGCAGTCCAAGCCTCCGGAGAACAATACTGCAATTCTGGCATCCGTTGGTGACGCTTTTGGAGGTATGGGCACCTGCAACACTCGCAATTGCAGAGACTCAGTTAGGTGATTACGCAAATGCGCAATGACATCAGCCTGCCTGGTGAGGCGATCAGATTCTACTGGAATTGAAGTATTGAAGGCGCCAATTCCCGATATCTGAAAAACCGGTACGTAAGTATTGGGAATATGAGGCTAATTAGGGTCCCTCTGCCATAAGAGAATACTTACTAGTGAGTCGTCCTCAACCCAATCAAGACGAGCAGGAACAAGATGTTCTGGCGCGATTCCATTGCCACCGACATGTAATGTGTATATTCCATCTGCTTCGACTTCGCTCCAGCCAGTGGTGGAGGCATCAGATATGCTTGCCAAGAGAAATGGTTCACCAGGCTTGACCAGCAAGGATCGCCGTCCTAGACGGTCTCGTCCATAGTACAGACGCCTCGCCGGTTTATCAAAGAAAATAAAAGCAAATGGGCCTTCTATCGCTCTCAGGGTGTCGAGCACGCCCCTTCCATCGTCCTCCACAGATTGGCGACTGGCCAAGCTCAACAAAGACAGGATAGCTTCACCGTCGTTGCCTTGGACCTTTTGACCGTCGATCTTCCAGGCTTCTCCGTTCCAGCAAAGCACAGAGCCGGTAGTATCGTCCACTAGCGGTTGCTTTGCAATATAGTCACCCCGCAAAGAAAGTACTGTCGACGTGAATGACAGTGATATAGCATCCTTATCGCCAACTCTTGTTGTGACCGTCCCTAGATGATCAGGGCCACGGTTCCGCAAACGGCGTTCCAGGGCCGAAGAGATGGGGCATTGTGCAGCTGAGGAAATAGCAGCATGGATGCCACACATCTTCTATCCTGCAGCCCTATGCAAGATCAGACGACTTTTCGGGGGTATTTTGCTCCCCTTTTGGTTTGCTGAGGTTGGAAGGTCTCTGTGGCAGTTCGAAGATTGATGATTGATGCTGGACCCACTTTGGACCAGGACAAAGTCACCGGTGCTTACAAGCCCCATAGTAAAGTGACCAAAGCTTGTCTGCGCCACTGAAATGACCTTGATGCTTGATTTGATTCCGTCGTGCTTCTATTTTAACACTTGAGGTTGAAATATGTTTAGACTTGTAGACGTCATCCTTCGTCAAGTATCTTGTTTAAAGTCTTGAAATCTTCATTTCAGTCATTTTGTTTAGAGTCACCGTAGGCTTGCTACCTAGTACCTAGTACCTACACTGGAATTCCAAATTCCAAGCAACACAAGTTCGCCCTCAATGTGACATTGCAATGACATCAAAACTGAGAAACAATGCTGTTCAATATGCAGTCATATCCAGCCGTATTACATCATCCCGAAATAATGGACACATGGTTCCCGTCATCCAACGACCAGCATCAACTGTGCAATGCCTCAACGTCACCCCTTGCTTATTGTCGATCCTAGGCTGACCAACGCATACTAAACCTGACGTGCGAAACTCTCAGCTTACATGCCCACAAGAAACCCATGTTTTGCGGGTATAACTAATGGAGAATAAGCATTCGGACAACGTCAAGAGCGGAGCTAAAAGTGAGTCCCGAGTGGCAGGGAAACAACCAGGCTCACCAAGTCAGCGCGTACTTGGTGAAGTTACATTCCTCTTTGGAATGAATAACTAGGCTTGGATTGGCTAGCATTTGCCCGTAATCGTTCTGAGGTCCTTCTTTTACTCAAGTGTTGAAGGAATTACTATATTTGGTGCAGTGCTAGGCTAGCCTGTGTATAAATGCCCTTCATCGTCGTTACACCTTCTAACTCCATCATCAAATTTGCTAAACCTCCAACCAAGAAATCATTCATCTGAGCCCATAAATCATGGCACCACTAGTCCAGTCACTCAGCCAGTTGGCCGTTGCCAGCTTGGCCCTCATCACAACCAGTATGTGACCATCTTCCTACATCAGAAAACACACAACACCACTAACAATCTCCAGCTCAAGCATCACCAGCCTCAATCCCCGAGCGAGACTCAAAAGTCCCTCTACGTATCATGCCCCTCGGCGCATCCATCACCTACGGCGAGCAATCATCCACGGGCAATGGCTACCGCAATGACCTTCACAACCTCCTCACAGACAGCGGCTACACCGTCAACATGGTCGGGTCTCGCAAGCACGGTTCCATGAAGGACAACGATGTCGAGGGCTGGCCGGGCTTCCGCATCAAACAGGTTCAATCCAAGGCCCAAGCCTCTGTGCCCAGCCGTCTCCCCAACGTCTTCACCGTCAATGCCGGCACAAACGATTGCGCTCAGAACAAACAGGATGGTGCCGGACAACGAACGGACGACCTCCTCGAGTATTTGTGGAAAGCCTCCCCTGATTCTACAATCATCCTGTCGACACTCCTCATCAATCTTAATTCCACTATCGAGGCTCGCGCTGAGAAAGTTAACAACCAGATTCGAGAGGTCGCCAAGCAAAAGGCGTCACAGAAGAAGCGAATCGTTCTGGTGGATATGCATGCCGACGATGGTCCTCAAAAGGGTGACATGGCACCTGATGGGACGCATCCAAGGGACGCGGGATACAACAAGATGGCCAAGATTTGGTTCCGTGGGATCCAAGAAGCTGCCAGCAAGGGGTTCCTCAAGAAGCCCAAGCCACTTCCTGGTAATTAGGGGTGCGAGGAAGCTCGCGAGTGTGAATTTCCATCTGCAACTGAAATACCTGAGCCTGAGGGTTCGACAAGTGCTGCAGTGACAATGGAGACGGGAATTGCTGATGGTCACGGTGAAAATTCTGTGGGTGATGTATCACGCCCTTCCGCGATATATATGCTGGGTATTGGCGTGTATTCCTTACTGGCAAATATTGTTTAAAATCTATGTACCGTTAGACGTACCTATGTGGTCAATGAAAGGATGATGAGAGCACATCTCACTCCATAATTTGGCATGCTGTAGCTCATCTCGACCGAGGCAAGGTGTCAAGCCTGCATATATCTAAATAAGAACAAAGCTCATCAATCAAATATCCGGTATGGTGTAGTGGCTAACATCGCTCGCTCTCACCGAGCAGCCCAGGGTTCGATTCCCTGTACCGGAGTTGGATTTCTTTTTGCCTTTTCTCACCCCATCCTTATCATGACTCGGTGATTATTTTTTTTTTCAAATGCCGCTCCCACTCCACAAGACTTATCAACATCTTCAGCTCCTCCACCCCTTCATCAATCAATCAAATCATCCGGTATGGTGTAGTGGCTAACATCGCTCGCTCTCACCGAGCAGCCCAGGGTTCGATTCCCTGTACCGGAGGTTGAATGTCTTCTCTTATGGGAGACCGTCTATTTTTTTTTTATGCAAGTTCAATCTATCACACTGTACATGATGTGGATGTTCTTGGTCGTGACCAAGGTTGGCCATTGCAATGTTGTATCTAGGGTAGGTACTGGCCACGGAATTTCCTCTTTTTTTTTTTTTTGTGAATGTTGGAGCATTTTTTTTGTTTCCACTGCATGCACTGCACCGATCCTCGCCTGTCCTGTTCGCAGAATTGCGTGACGTATCTAGTAGTGAATTATTCAGGCATCACGACCTTATCTGCTTCAGAGAGTTACGGTGGGCTAGTGGTAACAGATGCGTTGTTTGTTGTATTCTGCAGAGGCTGGAGGAGCCCTGTCCTTTTACTATTTAACCCGATGATGGCGCTCATCCTTACAGTCTTAGATCCTCATCATGACGAAGTACATCACCCTCGAAAGTATCAACAACAACATGTAGGTGAGGGCAGCATATGGGTTGCTATCATATGCAGCAGTTGCTCCGCCAGAGGAAAAGCAACTGATTTCACTCCGCCAGGGTAGTTGGGACTTAGTCAGTCCTGTGCTCGGCTTGGGGCCATAGCAAATAAGGGATAATTCATGTAGTCAGGCTGGCATAAATCACTCACACACGGGGCACAGACATTGTTTGAGGTGGACAATCTTTCTATTCCAGTCTTATCGGAAGAGGCGAAATTCTATATCGCTGAAAATCCATTCCCGCGCTTGCCTTCATCAAAAATTAATACCCCAAGCGAATCATAATCTTCCAACGTATAGGTGTCGTTGTACACCTGTATCTCAGAATATTCAACTGCGCTCTAGCGAGCACAACCTAGAAAACAGTACAAAAGGTACAAAAAGTGGTCTTAGTACATGAGCGGACTATTGCCGCTAACCCAATTTCGTTCCATCTTCATAACTTCGTAAGCTGAGAGCTGATCACCATCCCCCAAAAGAATCAGTCTCTTTAGATGTGGGTTGTGGCCGTTTGGCCAGTAACCCTCTATATGTTGCCCGTTTACTCATTCCCGGAAGGGCTGGAGATCCAAGTTTGCCCAGTCTACCTGGTTAAAGAAATCGGGCTGAGATGCCTGGGAGAACCCAAGATTTGCACTAGGAACCTCTGCAAACAAGGGTTGCTGGAAGTTATTATTGTTGCCCTTGTTTGTGGATGCGGCGGGGAAGAGCTGAAAGTCTGAGCCATCTCCATTGTATGCTTCATCAAATCCCTCGTCAACCTCGCGAAGAGAATTTGGTGTAAAGAGCATAGCATTTTCCTGCCCAGAAGGAGAAAAGTGGGGCGGAACCTGCAGCTGCGGAGCTGTGCAGGGTTGAGGGGCCTGGTAGACAGGCATTTGCTGAGGCATTAACTTATTGTAGAGCTGCTCAGGCGCGTGCAACTGCGCAGGAAGCTGTACGTGTGCAGCGTAGATATCCTCGTCGTTGAGGATGAATGTTGAGCCATTCTGATACGGCGGGTACTGCTCGTATGAAGTGGCAGACGATGGAGAAGTGTGTTCCAAAGTCAAGTCCATGCCGTCCAAGGTTTCAGGCTGGAGACTGTAGGCAGCAAACCAGTCGCTGTCAGGGTGGTAGCTCGCGAAGGCCAAGGCATCCTGATCCTGAGGAGGGGTAGGAACGCTGTAGGTAGGAGTGCTGGACGGAGTAGAGACACTGCCGAGAGGAGGTGTCTGTTGAACGGAGCTTGCAGGCTTCCCAGGAAGCTTCTTTCCGTTGGTCTTTGTGCGGACATACTGCCAGCCGTGGGCTTTCTCCATGTGCTGCTTGCAGTTTGACTCACGTTTGGATTTGTATGGGCAAGGCTTATACATGCACTCGTACATAGCAGGGGCATCGGAGTGCTTGTCGTTGACGTGACGGTCCATCTCCTTCTCCGTGGGCCAACCAAACTCGTGGTACTTGCAAGTTGGGATCGGGCATTTCCATGGTCGGGAATGCGTCTTCTCGTGTTTGGTGAGGTCGCAAGGTCGCTTAAACTCCTTGTTGCAGCCTGGCTCGCGACACTTCTTGGGAGCCAGTTCCTCAGCGGTAGCATTCTTCTTTCTTCGGGCCATGGAGCGCATGATCTCCTCCTCGTCCTCACGCTGCTCGGACAGAGAGCGCTTAAAAGTGATGGGGCCCTCTCCCATATCTACTGGCTTGCCAGTGGCAATAGAAATGGCAGAGCCATCCTTTCTTACCCGGATAAGTTCAGCGGGGCGGCCATTCTCGGCGATGCCACCGTAGAGTCTGATCTCATCATCTCTTGGGTTGTTGTTAGCAGGATGATTTAGCGGCACGAAGCGCGGTACATACATGTCGACGTCCATGTCGTCGCCAGAGCCACCCTTTTCTTTGGCGGCGGCGAGCTGTCTGCCGTACTGGTAAACTTGTTCCTTCAAGTCGATGAAGTATCCGTTAGTGTAAGGGCGGTCGCCAGGTCGAATTTGTTCGCGGTCGGTAAGATATTCGACAGTTGCTTGAATGCATCGAATCGAAGTAAGGCAGAAGTCCAAATACAAGGCTGCAGTCTTGGCCGTCTCCTTTAAAAGCAATGTCCGATAAGCATCACCCCAAACGCCGTCATCAGTTAAAAGCTGACTTACCGGTGCCATAAAAATCAGAGTCTTTTCGAGGTCTCGAAGGCAAATGATCTCCTTGGATCGAATCTTTCGGGGCACATCGAGCACAATGGGCTCAAAGTCTTTGAGTGTTGGCTTCTCAAGAAGCGGACGCAGAGTGTGTTCATGAATACGGTTGAATGCTTTCCGGCTCAAGGCGGGGAGCATTTCTTTTGTGGAAGCGGCACCAGAGCCAGTCAGTGCTGACCCTGTGCTAAGGGTTTTGGTGTCCTTCTTCTTCTTCTGAGATGTCTTGCCGGCCTCGCACTTCTCGTTTGTAGAGGCAATAGAAGACCCGAGGCCGCTGTCTGAAGCTTGCTGCTTGGATCGACGCACTGAGCGAGGGCGCAAGACCCGACGCTCAGGCTCGGGGTTGGCCATAGTTGGGTCAACGACAGGAAGGTCGAGGAAGCCTCGAGGAACAGGAAGACTGGTATCACGAAGAGTATTCTTCTTTGGTTTGGGTGAAAGCGAGAGGCTTTCGGTTTTTGCGAGAGCCTCGTCAATGTCGCTTAGAGTGAGGGCAACACGTCGACGGTTGGCATCGACGACGTCGTCCAAATGAGTCCGAGCTCGTGATAGTTGAGGTGGAACAAAGGTGTCGTCCGAGTTGGAAGAGACAGGAGAAGTGGGAGAATGGAAGGTGGCACCCTTGCGGAGGGTCATGGTTGTTTTAAGTGCCAGGCCACTCTCGTTGTCTCTTCCGGAACGAGTCACCGGAGTCCTTCGACGAGGGTTGGCGAAGGACATGATGAAGGCTTGATGGAGGTGGGGTAGATTGATGAGATACTCCTGCCACTGGTGTCCTTGAAGGGCTGTGTTGGCAGCAAGAGAGGTTAGCCTTTGTGTCCCGCAAGTAAAGCAAGGCGAGGCTGGATGGAAAAGGCAATCTTGTTGGTGTGAGTCACAAGCGTCGTGCCAAAGACGGGATGGATCGATCGAGGAGAGGATGCAAACCACGAAGGACCATATATTTTTCCACGGGTTGTGGACAAGTGGAAAGTGACAGAAGGAGGAAAAAGAGGATAGGATAAATGGCAACAAAGTCCTTACCCAATTCGCTCGTCAAAATGGCGACGGCTATTCGACACGCCTGGCGACTCTGGCAATCGGCCACAAACGGATGGTCCAGAGAAGCCCAAAGAATAGCCCTTGATGGTGGTGAACGGCGAATCCAGGCACGCGACGACTATGCTCCTTGACGCGGACCAAGGACACTCAAATATGATTGCTCTCGAATGAAGATCGCACGTAGATGACAGCTGTGCCGATACTCGAGGAAATAGGTGCTGGGAATGAGGCAAAAAGATCAAGAAAGGTTGGTGGCACTTGGCGAAAGGCCTGGGGCGTAAAACGGATATATGTGTCAGAGGCGAAGCACGAGCCGGCGGGAACGGACGAAGGGGAGGGAGAGGGCAGCCGCTGGAGATGATGGCAAAGGGCCCGCTAATGGACGAAAACACACGATAATGGCCACCGGATAATGGCGGGCGTTTGACAAGAAACGAGACAGAATGGACAACAGACGGGAGGGAGAGAGAATGGACGTTGAGAATGCGAGCCTTTTTGGTGATGAAGCGCGACCGAGCGAACGAGGGTGCTGCTTAGAAAAGCAGTGGGCCAGGCGTCCTCAGCCCAGAGACGCTGCTGCCTAAAGCCATTGACCCAAACGGTACTAGCGCCTTCCGCAAGCTGATGGGTGGGGCTGTGCGGAGGACCATAATCCCTGTCACAAAGTTCCCAGCGATAGGGTGAGAGATGGGGTAGTACTTTGGATGGTAACAAAACTGAGCCAGCGGAAGTGAAGATGATGGGTGGCAAACATCAAATTTGCGGACGCAGAGCCGCATCATCACACCAACCGACAAGAAATCCCCCAGACCAAACGGTTTTGACAAATAGCCTCCGAAGTACCCATCTTATCACAAGGCACGTTGCTAGTCCGCCACGGACCATTTCGAACCTGGCCCCGTCTGTTCCGCCTCTCTTGGGTTCGTCCACCCACCGACGCCAGTCTTGCAGTCAATCCCCCAGCTTCCTGGGGACACAATGGTGGCTTCCCATGCTCGCCAGAAGGCAGACGAATTCCGGATACCATCCTTCGTCAAAGGGACAAAATAGATCAAAACTTTCACACCGAGTTGACCCATATGACGACTGGCATTGCGTCTCCATGCCACATCAATGTTCCACCTCAAAACCAACCCCTGGGCTTGAAAGGGTGTGACGGGAGCAATTGGGAACTTTGCAAATGACAGACCGCTGCACTCGACAGACCGCAAACACAGACGTCCTCTTGATGACGAATGACTTCCACTTTGGCTCTCCGCCGTGTCCGTCCTGACCCTTCCATCGCCGTAAGCCTGTCGCAATGCCTTACAAGTCATGCGAGGCCGTGGGTGGGTTGGCCCGAATGCCGGTTCGCTAGTTACCAGGACCGTTGGCTCCAACAGCGCCAACTGCTTGTCCAAGAAGCCAAAAACGCATGGGTCAATGCAACGCTCAGGGCACCGTGACGCTGGACCTCCAAAGTCTTAGCTGCGTGTCTCGCACTCCACCAGCCAAGGCCGGATCCTTACCACCAATCGTCACTGACTGAGTGACTGGTGGTTGGACTTGGATATTGTGCCTGTCAAGATCGTGGCAGGACAGAGCGTTCTGTGGGTGCTTGGTGGTCCATCGTCCATACATCCTCGCACACAGGAGCAAAATGCCTCTCTTACTCAGTGCAGTCTCCCATCCTCAGAACGCCAATGCGACTGAGCCACTCTACGATCGATGAAACTACTGCATCACGAAGTGCGGCCCCTGGCGGCTGAAAGAAGGGGCAGAGAGCCATTGATGCTTAGTCCAGCTGCTTCGCCACGAAATAACTGAAAGCAAAAGAGCGCTCTTTGTGATGTTTTTGGCTTGGAAATAGGGACTACTCTTCTGCACAAGGCGTTTCCAGAGACAAAAACACCAAACCGGTCCCGCATTTCATCCCGAGTTCATGGCATCGCCTCAACGGCATCCATGGCACTGGTGTTGGCACGAAACCCTGTTGTCCTTGGCCGTTTGGTCACTTGATGGCTCTCTGTCTCTTTGGGTCTCATGCAAGTGGTGGCGTCGAAAGAGCCACAGAGCACCACCTGTGACATGCGCTTGCATCTATTGTCAGGACATGCTGGCTTATTCCACTTTACATTGTTTGGGCTCGGCGACCGCATCCAACCAAGAGACAGACCAATCTGCTCCCAGTCAAGGTCTGATGCCAGGTTTCTCCCCTCCGTGAGCATAGGGCTGTCCAGTCAGAATCTGGCAAGAATTCAAGAACCACTCAAATGCTAGTTGACAGCCAGTCAAGAGGAACGCTGCCGAGACAGTTGAGTCACACCTCTGGCTGTCCTGGCTGTCCACCGCCAAAAGATCCAGCGTCCAGTCCTTGATGCAGTGCCGTGATCTCTGTTTTGTCTTTTCGTGTCCGGCGGTTTCCTATTTCGGCCGTTACATGGACTACTGCTCTGTTGCCGCGGAGCTCATCCCGCTTCAAAGCCAGGGCAAGGGTTGACAATTTTCGTCTCTTTTCCCTTTGGACACGTATTTTGTTTCAAGTATTGTCGGTTGCGCGATTTGACTTTGGCGTTCATTGTAGCCAATTGGGATGAGTTTAATCGGGCAGCCTGTGCCAAGGAATTTCTCAACCCCATCTGAGCGATACGATGGCGCAAGGCATCAGGATTCTGTCAGGTCCCAGTCCTAGCAGAGCTGGCACCAAGCCTTCAAACGATTTTGTCCTGACAGGGTCCAGTCCTGCGTGTGGAACCAACCAGTGGTCCTAGAGGGTGTCCTTCTGTCTTTCATATTCGGTTGCCTTGCATACATACTTGACGAAGGGGCACTACCGCAAGGTGCGGCTGTTTGTCTCCGATCGATAGCCTCCTAATACGATCCCCTTACAGTACCTTAGGCTTCTGTTTAACAGACAGACCTAACCCACTAGGTTTCAGGCAGTGATGTATTTGTTTTGAGAGAGACACTACTGTACTGTACCGGTACAGTACATTACGGAGTACTATAATAAGCAGCTTGGCAGCTTCCTAAAAGTGTCATGTTTTGATCTGCTAGATGCATTCCAGGGTCTCCGAAGACCAAAATGGGGAACATGACGAATTCATCTGCAAGGCAACCAAATTAAACCAAACAATAGCCAAATGTTCGTCTGGTGCCTACCGTACTATTTTGATGTTCTTATATTTTGCTGAATGAAGGTGAGAAACGTGTATATCATCATGCGCGTATTTTCTGGCTGGCCTTTGAGGCACTGCTTTCTGCCCCGTGCTGGACTATTGGAATGACACGCATTTGCGCTACTTAAGGTTTGGCTGCAATTCATTTCAGCCGGCTGTGATTATACAGTACCGTGAAAGCGTATTGAATCGTAAATGGTTTCCTTGGTCGACTTGCTTGTTGAGTTCCCAAGGCGCAGCCGCAGAAATGATCCCAGGCGCCGCTAACGCTTTTGCCGTAGGAGTCATCGGGAGTAAAACCGAGGAAAGATGCATCTCACCACATTCAAACTAATTCAAGACGGCTACGATGTATAAGACTACTACTGACCTGTGACACGGCTTACTCCCACAAGATGCTCTTACATCGTCCGTACTTGCGAACACACAAAGGGCAATCCTCTCAAAGATAGCACGTAAATAGCGCAACAATGTCGTCAGAACAACTTTCACAGTTTGAACAAGCTCAAAGCGCATATCAGACCCGGGCAGAAGACTACGACAACTCATGGCACCCGCAATACACTGCCCGATTCATGAGTCTCGTCGACATCAAAGCAGGGGATCGTTTATTAATCTTGGCCTGCGGCACGGGTCTAGAAGCGGTTATTGCATGCCCGCTCGTCGGTGATGAAGGGAAAGTGGTAGGTGTTGATGCCACAAAAGAAATGCTCGATGTGTGTCGCAGGAAGCAGGCGAAGGATGAAATTCTATCTCGTCGACTCTCTCTCATCCAGTATGACATTGCAAATCTCGAATCTTGTGAGGACATTGAAAAAGGCTCATTTGATGTTATTATTTGTTCGAATGCCTTCATTTTGTTCGATGACCCGGCGGGCATTGTTTCTCGGTGGACTGAGTATTTACGATGTGGAGGGCGACTTGTCCTGGATATTCCGCATGAGAATAACCCCCGACAGGGTCTGTTCATGAAGAATGTTGTAGAACGGATGGGCATAGAATATCCGGCTAGTCGGTCTTGGATCGAATCCGCTGATTCATTCCGCCATATACTTGAGGCACAGGGTCTGGAGATACTCCGTGTGGAGGCGCTGGACAAAAAGCCCGGCAAGGGACATGTCTACCTTGGTAAAGAGGAAATGGACGAGATGTTTGACTACATCACGCAGATGCAGTTTGCCGGATACTTGGCCGGCGAAGAGTTTCGAAATAAAGCAAGAGAGCCGTTTGAAAAGGAGTGGGATGCGGCCGCAATGAGGGAAGGTAGCGGCAAAGTGAGAGTTAGCTATGTTCTCTACGTGTATATCGCTCGAAAGCCGTAAGTTCTCAGATGAGAGGACAAGTCTTTTGGATGAAGCCATTGTGTGAAGTTTATTCGGTCATGATGCAGCTTGTTGCAGTTGAGCTGACGCTGAACGTTCAAAGAGCACAGTCGCCTTACAGAAACACATCGCGGTGCTACACCAAACAAAAGCATACACATAATTAGACTCACTCTTTAGAGCTACCAAACAACGGCAGCACATCAACAAAGGCTTGCAAAAAGTCACCTCGCTCTTTAGCAAAGTAGACGCGAACTCATCAATAAATGTTACAAAATGTGTGCTCGGCCAAGCTCCCGACGACAGCAACGACACAGTGATGAACCAGACGGCAGCAACAATCACAGACAGAATGTCCAAGTGCCAATACAACAAGAAACACATAAAGTCTCCCCCAATCACCAGAAATAAAACCCATCAACCTTCCAGTATTCCCAGCAAGCCAACCCCATCTTACACCTCAAACCAACACACGAGTAGCCCCAGAAGAACCATCCACCATGGGAAAAACGTACAGACACGCTCATCTTCAAGACCCTTCCACTCTGGATACTGATGACCGTAAAGTATACGGCTACGGTGGCCCTCACAGGGAAGCACCAACCTCAGCACCTCGATCGACACACACCACCGCCAAAACCAAGACCCCGAGGCAGAACGACCCGAAAAGTAATTCGAATGGTTCACGGGGAAATTGAGTTACCGGATGACGCTACGATCGCTGAGATCCCAGAAATGACTATCAAATGCGCAGCAATGATTAACGATTTCAAGGTTGAAGGGACGGAGGATGTTACATAGGAGAATGAGCCATGATAGGCGAGAAACCTCCTCGGATGAAGCTTTTGGGGGACTATTATGCGTTTTGGGTGGAAGGATCGCGGGCTTCAGATCAAGTTGAGCAAGATTTAGGCTTGTTTTTGCTTGTTGGTTTAGGTTGAGGGATATGAGGGAACTTAATTGGGTTTGGATGGGTAGTGCTCTATTATTAGATTTTGGACAAGGTTAGCTGTGTTTGGGAACTGCTTCTGAGTTGGATGTTGACGCGGGCACCTTTTTATGTTAGTGGAAGTATTTAGTGAAGGTCAACAGCGATAATTAGGGATATCGAATACATTATCAACCTTATTTCATAATGTCTCAGACTCAGCTTCAGTTGGTGTTTATATAAACCCCTGTAGAAATGCCAGTGAAGTTTCAATGCATCAGCCCCAATTACTCATACATGCGCCCACCCATTGTGAGCCAAAACCTGCATCTCGTTAATCAAACAAAACACACCCGGTTCACTATTCCCACTCTTTTCCCTTTCCCAGCGCTTAACCCTCGACCGCACCACCATCCCCTCAAACGTAACCGACGTCCAACGCTTTAATCGGTTCCTCCAAATTCCCATGAAGATATCCCACGCGGATACCCACGAGCCAGCGGGATGTGTGGCAGTATACGCAGCGGGGTTGTAGCCAACCCTCACGCGGGGGTTGAGATAGACGCCAAGGGTCCGGGAGAGGGGATTATCGGCGTGTATGAGGCAGCACTCGGAGCCTTCGAGGTGGTAGCTTGCGAGGGAGTCTGGCACCCCCCTGAAGCGGAGCTTGGTTGAAGAGACAAAGGGCTCAGCGGGCATGACGACTGTAGCAGCGTTAGGTTTGTTTGCAGCTCATATCTCGGCTGGGAAAGAGGGCGTCATCCAGACGTACCAATGCCGTTCCAGCAACTAGTGACGGGCACGGCGTCCGTGTTGCTCACCAGGGCGTTTCTCGATGTCCTGGCTTTGAAATACGGCCATGTCTGCATAACATGTCCATGGCCTTCAATGTCCCGTAACGCAAACGTATCATAATACAGAGGGGGTTTGGAAAAATCCAACGAGCAAGCCGCTGCATATTCACCCCCATTCGTCTCCATCAACGTCAAAACATCGTCGACCTAGCAAAACCATAAATCAGTAACAGCATCATCCATCTTTCACACGAATCTCATACCGTAAACACCACATCATTCAGAAACAGCACCTTGTCAAACGTAACACCCTGCTTATGAAGATCCAGCAAATCCTTAATCGTCTTGTTCCTCAATCTCGACAGGTACGGAATGCGCCGCAACTCCTTCTTATGCCTCGGCGTGTCTATCCAACCGTCGCCCTTGTTCGCGCTGTCCAGTTCATCCTGGTGCGTCACATCCGACACCTCAACGCGGTGCGGGACACCTCTCTTTTCCAGGTCCCGATCTAGCTCCTTCAGCACGGTTTTGCTATCGTCCCAGCTGCCGCTTTCGAATATACTGACAAAGACGTTCTTGGGGCCAAACGTCTCTGTCAGTCCAATGACCGCGTCGTTCCAATGGCTCTTTAGGATCTCGCCATTGTTGAAATGCATGCTCGCAATGTAGATTCGCTCGTGGGGTCGCGACGGGCCGGGACGTTTTGACCGGCGTTGGCCATGGCTGTGGCTGAGGTTGTGATGAATGCGCAGTACGTCGAGGAAGTTGAAGAGGAGGAAGAGGAAGAAGGCTACTCTCGTGATACGCAGGCGGAGGATGCGACGGATGTAGAGCCAGTTAGCTGGATTGAAGACCATGATTGCTCTTCCTGTGCGGCGTCGCGGTCGGATTGGGGAAGCACCATGACCAAGCTGTGATGTGTTGTCCGTTTGCTAGTAATGCTAGGAGCTGCAATCGTAAAATATCATTGCGCCGAGACCATAAAAGCCTCAGTTGAGGTCGAGAAATGGTCAAGATTTTGAATTTTGAGAGTTTGTAATGCGCGGATCTCAAGGGTTGAGGTGGTCGAGACATGGCTTCTGGCATGTGTTCACACTTGGATGTCGCCAGACGCCATTCCACATGCCAAGACTCTGCCTTTCCAGGGGCAAACTACTCCGTCAGGAGTCGCGTAAATGGGGTTCAATGTTTAGTGGGCCCTGAGCTTTTGCGGCTGCCATAAGACACCAGTTGACCAGGCCAGATTACACGTCAAGTCGTTGTATTGACTCCGTACCATTAATTGATCAATTGATATCAAATGTATGTATACATGTATGTATACATGTATGTAGTATAATATGTTCATCACCATCGCAAATCGACGATATGTCTATCACTACAATTAATTGGTAGAAAGGAGCGATATTATGGCAACATCTAGTCACTACAACTTGATTCCGTGAGCCATGCGGTTGGTTTCGAAAACCCGAAAATTTGATTCATAATATCCACACCTGGACATGTTTCAATGACTTTTAGATTTTACTATCACCGTCCATTCCGCCAAATTCTACGCCCACATACCTTCTGTTGCACCCATTTATTCTGTAGTCGTCACAATTACATTGACCAATGTATCCACGCACATTACTCCCCCCAGAAACATATGTATCTAGTCTATGTTTCCATTTTTGTTGCAATTCAGTATTTGAGTCGTAATACGTTTCCGGCTTTGGCTTATTTTGCAAAGTGCAGATCGTATCCGAGCCACTTCCTTCGGACAACCTGCTCAACTGACAGGCCAGGATAGCCGTATGTCAGTGGGAGGAAGAACCACCAGCCGGCAAGGACGACAGCCAGCACGACGCCACTGGCGATCCAGGCTCCCATCATGCTCTGGCCGGCAAATCTCTCGCGGGCCGTAAGGTGCTTCTTGGGGCTCTTTCTAGGCTTTGGCTCATCCGCTGGTTCCGCATTGAACACGAACTCGACGAGGGCACCAGCGACTAAGCACGAGGCAAGATGGGCTGGCAAATAGTGGTGCAAGAACAGCTGACGACCCATTACGTAGAAGGGGAAATAATGCGTAGCCCATGCGACCCAGAAGAAACCAGTAGAATTGTACAAGCGGGAGCGGGTACCTGACATCAATTGTTAACAGAATGCATCAAGACCCCATTCGCATACATAAAGGCGACAACTTACGGTGATCCAAAGCATCGATGCCTCGGCGAAGAGAAATCTGGTCTGCGAGAATAATACCCAAATAGACAGCCAACAAACTGCTCGCGAGCCACCAACCAATGGGGTTACCGACAAAGTAGATTTGCTGACGGGTGTCATTCTGAGTCCAGAAGCTGACACCACGCAACAGGAACGGCCACTGATACGGGTGGCTGGCATAAGGGTGGCTACTGGTCAGCTTGCTGTTGTGGTAGAACATGGATCTCTGCAGCTCGAACCACTTGCGCAAGAAGGGAAGCGTCTTGACTTGGCGCTCGGGCTTCTGTCGGCGGGCATCGTCAGCGGGGAGAGTGGCAATGTCCTCGACCAGCCAGATGTTGGAGCTAGGAGCTATCTGCTTGTTGCCGTTGATTTCCTGCTGACGGGAACCCCAGTCGGGAAGCGGCTTGGCGTGAGTCCACATGGCAACTTTGCTGGGGAAGTGAATGAGTTTGAAATAGCTGGCGATGGTCTTGAACTCCTGCTCATCCTTGCCGTTTTCAATTCGGATCTCGAACAGGGTGTCGTTGATTCGAGAGCCATAAGCATCTTCTTGAGACACACAGGTGAACTCCTGGTTGGTAGGGTAGTAAGGAGAAGCTACATCGTGCGACAGGAGAATGGTGTCGGTACCAACGTGCCTCAATCGAACCGCCTCGTTGTTTCGGACAATTCGGCCCATTTGCTTGTCGTCACTAGAGGGAAGAATCTGCCAATGGTTGTTGGTGTCATTATGAGGGTAGCCAGTGACCTGTTGACCCTGACTAGAAACACGACCATCATCATAGCGTAGAGGGTAGCGGTCGGTATGACTGTGCAGGTAGGCCTTGGTCTCCTTGTGCTTGATCGTGATGGTGTCGTAGTAGTGAATGTCAACAGCGTTTGCCAACATGACGTTGTCACTCAATGTCTCTTGGAATTCGGGTGACATGAAGTCATCACCAGGACCAGATCTAGACAAGACAGCAAAGTGGACTTGGAACCAGAACAAGTAAAATAGGAATGGAAGAATAATTAGGCCCACAGCTCGAGCAGCAAAGTGCTGTCCAAAGCGAGGAAGGCTGATGGCGCCACCAGGGCGCTTGATATCGAGCAGATCCCATAGATCAATGATGACGGCGGCACCGATGGTTACGAAGGCAAAGAGACCGACGTACTTGGTGGACATGTCGCAGGACAGGGCAAAGCCAGTGAGGATAAGCCACTTCCACCACTTGCGGCTAAACGGTTCGTGGCGGAGCTTGTAAAACTTGATGTAGAAGAGAAGACTGCACGCCATTGCCAAAACCAGAGTGGCATCGAGGAGAATCAGTCTGGTCTGGCCAATGTGCGCGTTGTCAAAGAGGACTAGCCCGGCGGCAATGATGCAAGCAGGAACGCTGTAACCAGATTCCCACATGATGAGATACGTAACAGACACAGTCAAGGCCCCCAAGATGGCGGGAAGTGCTCGGAAAGCCACATAAGGAACCTTGTTGTCAATATAGGAATCGCCAATGTTCTCGAAGTGGAAGTGACCATCGTAACCGACCAACCAGCCCATGAAGGCGAACAGAAGCTTGGCAAAGGGAGGATGGACATCGAAGAAGTAGGTTCGTTCAAGATAGTATGAGGCGAACTATGTTGCGACTGTTAGCGAAAAAAAAAAAAAAAAGAAGTACGCCTGATTCGCCTCGGTATTCAAGTCACCTACCTTGCCAAAGTGGACTTCGTCAAACACCACCTCATTGGGATGGCTAATTCCCCAGAATCTAGTGACGAATGCCAGAATGGTTGTCAAGGAGAAGGCGGCCCAGTGATCTCGTTCGCAGGTAGACGTATTCTTCTTCATCGCAGCCTTCGCAAGCTTGTCAAGCTCTACCTCAGGGGCGGCGGAGTCGTTCGAGTCCGTCCTTTTGGGGCCAACATTTCTTTGCCGTAAGCTGCCTTGCGGCGTTTGGCTACGGGCCATAATTCTATAAATGCAAAATAGCAAACGGTTAGCGGCGACCGTCAATTTGATTAGATAAGATGGATGCAATTTCTGCACTCGTGAATTGCCATCGCACTGGTGTCACGACGGATGATAGGAGCAGGAAGCAGGGACCATAGGCACTCACAAATCGGGGAGGCTACGACGCCAAGATCTGGATCAAACAAAGGATTGAGACACAAAGAGAAATAAAAGAAGAGAAATAAAAGAAGAGAACCGCCAAATCAAGACACGTAAATATGTGTATTGAAGGCTTGGGTACGATATGCTAAAAAGGTTGGCCTCCCTTTATGCTTGAAAACGAATGATTGAAGCTGGACCAAAAGACGACAACGACAACATTTGAATGCACAACGTGTCAAGGTCCAACAAGCCGCCCTGAACTGGGACCACAAGACGCCAGGCGCCAGCCAAACATGTGCAAGCTCCTGGACTAGACTGTTCCCAGGCGCACCGAAGCCAAAACTCCTAATGCCATGAGCCAGAGCTGGAGAAGGGGGAGGAGGTGATTGGTTCAAATGCGCGATGGTGGACCCGCAGGCCAGGAGCTTTGCAGGCCAAGCTCAAATGTGTCTTTCGCTCAATCAATATTCAGTCCATTGTCCATACTGGCACCGTGTCCTGGGATGCCAAACACGAGCCACACGCTAAGAAATTGACCTTGCCCCTGCATAACATTCCATTGCCCTGATCGTATTGCAAGCGTGGAACGAACTCCTGGTTGAGTGGTGAGCTAATAAGTGGGAGTTGCCACAAATCGGATGCCAGAGTCTCTGTCAGCCATTGCAGAAAGCATGCTCATATATCACAGTATTTCGACAGTCAGAGGTTGCCATGTTCTCGTCCCTGAAGATTGTAGAGTAAAATCCGCTGACCTGGCCACTTCGAAGCGAAGCAAACTTGATGAACCACCTTGGGTGAAGAGCAGTCTGGTACAATTGGCACCTTGAGGCTGCCCAAGTGGCGATATGTCACTTTGCCAACGATTTTTCAATCTCAACGACTCTGGCGTGAGCTCAATGAGCCACTCGGTACGATGATACAATAACTAAAAAGTCAATTGACCGTTCAAACACGGTGTCCAAACTTCCATTGCTTCAAGTGCACCGTCGGCACAAGATGCATTCATGCGTCAAAGCATTGAGGTGGGCGTCAATACTGCACGTCCCTTGAGTGTTACTGCCGGAGATACATATCACTTCTTTTCAATGCCAAAGATGGACAATCCATTCCTCGTTCCATGTGTAACTCAAGACCACCCGTCATTCCTACTGATCACCTGTTCCGTACTTAAGTAGTAAATTATTTCTTTTTATGCAGCCGTATCTGAGTGTCCCCGGATTCCCTTCCCTCATGCCCTTCATTCACCACAATTGGACTCTCCGACTCTCCGGGGCGCTCCGAGCAAACCCCCATGGCCATCTCCTAACCCATCCTCGGAATGTCGCGAACGCAACACCGATCCCGTCACACCAAGTAAACGCAACGTACATTGTACGTAACAAATTACCTACAAAGACATTCAACCTGCCCCAAGCCGCACACAAGTGGGCCACGCTCACACCAATTGATCGCCATTTGTGCCGCCAGAACCCGCCAGCCCAGGCCAACTCCCCTCAAGTGCTGTGATCTGTTGCCCCGCGGCGGGGTGGAAGACGAATCTCAATCAATCATTCCCCAAGCTCCAAAGATCCAGAGCACAACCCACGCCGGCTGCCGGAGAGAGCAGGAGCTTCGAAATCGTTTATCTGCAAACCCAATCCCCCATTCTGGCACCCGTTGCACTTCTCCATCACACATTCTGTAGGATAACCAAACATCTGGCCCCCTTTCTTCACCCAGAAAAGTACCACTTACTTACGCACAACTCTGCGTTTCTCTAAACAGGTATGTCGTCGATTGCTTCTCGGCTTGCTCCGCGATCCTCAATCCGAGGCATCATCGTAGCTTCTCGACCATCGACAGCTAGAGTACCAAAATTCACACCAATTCCAGTCTACTTTCGTACCAAATCCACAATGGCGGACCAGCAGATCATTTTCACCAAGGACGCTCCTTTCCGTAAGTTTTTGCTCGACAGAGTGCTCACCCTTTCGGTCTTCCGATGTGCGTTCGATATGCTGATACGCTTGTTCTGTAACTTCTAGCCGTCGGCCCTTACGTGAGTACAGCTGTCGCCGGAAATGTTAGCCCGCGGTTGGACTGAATGCTAATGGCGCTATTCAAACAATGCAGTCCCAGGCCATCAAGACCCCGACGGCCATCTACTGCTCTGGCCAGATCCCCCTCACCGCTGAGGGCACCATGGTCGAGGGCTCCATCGCCGACAAGACCAAGCAGTGCTGCCAGAACCTGGAGGCTGTTCTGAAGGAGGCTGGTTCCTCTATCCCCAAGGTTGTCAAGTGCAACATTTTCCTCTCCGATATGGCCCACTTCGCTGTATGTGCTTCTGTTTATCCGAATTTACTGATGACTTGAAGCTGACCATGATTCTAGGAGATGAACTCTGTTTACGAGAAGTGGTTTGCCCACAAGCCCGCTCGCAGCTGCGTCGCTGTCAAGACCCTCCCCAAGAACGTCGACGTTGAGATTGAAGCCATTGCTCTCCCTTGAGCCTGAATTGAAGAAATAAAGGTCTAGCTAGGTTTAGCCGGAGCAAATCAAACTCGTAAAACTGTACAATACGTGTCTCGTGTCGTGAATTGTCCACTGTATTCAACATGCCCAGCACTGAGATGCACGTCTCTTCACATGGTGCATTGGCCCTAAGAATCGTGTTTAGCTTAAAGACATTGAACTTAAAACCAAGCTCAATATTGCTGTCGGTAACTATCTAGAGGACAGAGCTCAATTCTATATGCGTCTATTTAGGCGTTCCAAATTACGATACGTCCATCCACACCGCTTGCTGTAGCACAGTTAGCAATTTGAACCCAAAAAAAATTGATAAGTGAAAGACCGCATAGAATCGACTTACAGCTAAACTTGGTGACACGACCACCAGCAGACTCAAACGGGCGGATAGTAGTAACGGTGTTTTGGTGAACAGTCTTCAATTGTGTGTCATCCTTGGTTTTACCCCTGAGATCCATCTGTCTGAACATATTCAGCGCGGATTCTTCGCGCTGTGCTCCGGCATCACGGCCCTTCACCTCAACAGGACCAGCTAGCTGCCAGCCCGACTCGCCGCCTTTGAAGCGGAAGGCTTCGCAATCATATCCGGCGGCAATAATCTCGTCCTCACTCTTCCAGATCAAACTCTTGAACGGCAAAAGCTGGGTGGAAACGGTCAGGATGGCACGAGGAGGCTGCTCAGGAGCAGAGGGATAGACAACAGTGACACTGCTATCGTGAGCGGCAAAAGCAAGGCTATTTCCGCTTGGGGAGAACGCCACGGAATGCACCCAGCCAGCAGAATTGTTCAGAAACTCTCCGCAGACAGTATTGAACGGAAGCCTCTCACCCCAACCACTGGGCTCGGGCTTGGTGTCGACTCCCTTGATGAAGCTAGAGAAGACTCTTGCGTGGGCATCGGTCGAACCGGCGGCAAGCAACACAGAGTTGGGGTGCCATGCAACGCTCGTGATGGTGCTGCGAATGGGCTTCTTCAGGTGCTTCGACACCCACCAGTCGTTTTCCTCCTCAAAGTAGCAGATGGCAATGACACGATCACCGGACCCGACGGCAAACTTCGTTTCGGAAGGAGACCATCGAACAAAAGTGGCGGCTCGGCTGATTCGGAGAAGCACAAGAGTAGGCTTGTATCCTGTAGGGGACGGTTCCCATACCAAGGCATTTCGGTCTGCACTGCATTAGCTCAAAGATGCACACCGCAAGGTATTGAGAGCTGGAGCGTATACCCTGCGAACAAGTGACGATACGGCCGCTGCTAGGCGCAATGTCCACACTGGTGACAGTCTTATCGTGGCCCTTCAGCTCATCTTTGAGCTTGAATGCATTGCCAACTCGTCCATATAATTCAACGTAGGAGTCCCGTGCAACGGCGAGGGTGCTATGGTCCGCAGAGAATGAGTGATCCGCAATGGGGTTATGGAACAAGTGATGAACTTCGGGAGCTGCCATGGTGACTGATTAGAGCTTAGGCGATAGGAGTAGCTCTCTACTATCGGAGTTGGAAGAGGGAGGTCGTGAGATGGAAATGAATGATGATTGTGACGATGATGATGGCGGGGTGTCATGAGCAGACTTACGTAGGACGAGGGTACGTACCTTCGCGGAGGGTGGAGCTCGGGCCACCCAGCTGCTCGCATGCCACCACAACATCGCCAGGCAGGACGGAAAATCTCCATTCAGAAATCAAACCCAGCCTTTCAGGACGGCACAACGCGCGACGCACGGCGAACCCGAATCCCTAACCGCTATCCGACAGTATACATAACAATAGAAATTGTATTAATCTATTCTATCGAGAATCTATAGCCATTGAGTCGCCATGGCCACAGCAGTTCCGACCCGCGGCTTGGTGCCGAATGCGTCCCTCCCAGCCAAAGTTCAACCGATTCCGCCCAACCAGACGTGAGAGACAACCCCCAATTCCACTCAGAACGCTATCTAAACTTCCCAGTCTATATGTAACGAACCTAGCGTCGTCAAAAATCCAAAAAGCCGACCTTCGAACTGCCCTTTACATGCTCTTTTCGACATATGGTCCTGTTCTGGACGTGGTAGCCTTGAAAACTATGTCCATGCGAGGGCAAGCACATATTGTCTACCGGGATGTACAAACAGCCACGCAGGCCATGAGATCCCTAGAGGGTCAAGAGTTCTTGGGCAAACAACTTGTGAGAGCTTGCGAACACTTTGTAGGAACGGGTAGTTTTACTGACAAGCACACGCATTATAGAAAATCCAATATGCAAAGTCAAAGTCGCACTTTGTTTCCAAGTTGGACGGAACTTTCAAGATGCCCAACGCGTCGGGCGCCGCTGTAGTCGAGCAGACACAGCTTCAGCAGAGTATCTTCAACGCACCACTGCCTGGATCAGCTCCTACCAAACCACCTGCGGCCGTGGACCATGTCATGAATGACGCAGGGACGCCCGAGAGCCGTGGCCAAAAGCGAGGACGAGACGAGGAAGATGAAGACGAGGATAGTGAAGGCGATGTAGCAATGGAGGAAGACAGTGACGACGAATGAGCGCCGGACAAATCTGACGAACATATTTGCATGTCGACAACAGACCATGCGGCTGAAGATACCCACCACATGATTTCATTGAATTGCCATCTCCTTGGGTACCCAAAGTCCCACACAACCTCCAACTAAGCCGAGCCAAACCATCAAGTAGTCCTTTCTGGAACACTTGAAGTTCGATATGGCATCTCCGAGCAAGCATGGATGTACAAAGAATGTTGGGACTCCGGTGATGGGATGGTGCTACAACGAACGACTTAGATGAGACAAACTGGTTATTAAAAATAGTGGCAGAAACTTACATCTGCGGAGATGCCGCCGATTCCTCCCAGTCCTCGGAGACCCTCCTTGTACTCATCCGGAACAAGGCGACGGAATACGGTGTCAATATTGAAGGCAGGCTCATGTGGAGGGAGGCCATGGAGACTAAACCATAGGCATGGAACCCTGTATGTGGGATGAAGGTGAATTTCATATGTCACATATCCCATGTCGTGGGACGCGGGCCTAACGACGGTGGCCTAGGACTAAAGTAAGGATTTGATATAAATAGTTCAAATATGTACTCTGCGTACCTCGTCTGATTCGTCCTCGATCATTTTGTCGTCTGCTTCTGGAACATCATCACTTGCTGTAGAAGGGGATATTGCAAAACTGTCCAAATCGAGATCGAGATCATCTTGCGCCTCTAGCGGACGAAGGATCTGAACATACGTAGTATATTCTCCATCAGTCGAAAACATAGTGTCCAGAGCCCTACAGACCCGGAGTTTCCATCGCTTTCTTAGGGGACCCAAAGTCGCATGGCAGTATTGGCTATCAAGGTGATGACAAGCTTCTGCAAACTCGTCTGGGTTTAGAGATGGATAATTTTCGATGTCCATAACCAGGATGGTGGGCTGATCGTTGGCCTCTCTTGTGGTTTGAGTGAGTTTCGAGTTTCCGCCTAAGTGTTGTGGCCCACGCAATGACGGGCGTGTGCCAGGGGAGAAACGATATGTGGTTGATTGGAATCACTTGATTTTCTCTCAGGGTCGGTGCCACTCTTTTTCTAGACATGAAGGTTTGAAAATAAAAGGCATGTTGCGAATTCGAAGTCATATAAATCTGTCAACAGACTGGAAAGGCCGTGCCTGCAAGGTGGGATTTGATAGCGGACTGGAGCTGGGTGTGGAGTCTGGTCTGGTGCCTCAATGGCCTCTGTGCGTGGTCTGGTCTGGCGGGTTGGCGCTAGACATGCACCGAGGGCAACCACTTGCAGACGTCAGGAGACAGGCAGGCACCAGATCCGGCCACCAACTTTAGGAAGCTGCTTCTTGGCTTCGGCATACATGTCCTCTTCAAGCGCATCACGTCGACCTTGCGTCTGATTATTCTGAACGATTATACAACAAGAAATATTGCTGTTACTCCAGGCAATATTCTCTATTGCACGCAAGCTGTATCATTCGAAAACAGCATAAACATTTCAAAACGCGACACTAAAGCTTGCCTTCGGTCCTGATACTCTCATCGAGAGTGTCGAAAGGTGGCTTCTCGTATCCACCACGACATGAGGCAGCCGGCCCAATGATCCGCGATCCGTTCGATATCCACCGTAAGAACGTCTTTAAAGCCACTGCTTTTCAAGCTGTCCAGAATATCAGAACCACGGCAGCGCAGGTCGGCGCAACGGCCCTCGACATGTCGTTCAACATCCCGAAGAATGTCCCCAACTTTGTAGCACCCCATCGAGACTTGGAGGACAGAGCATGGGCGACACTGTCACGAGGCAAGAGGAGTGCTGGCGCCGGCGGTTTCATGGATGGCGTGCAGAGCAAGGTGTCTCATTATTTCGAAGACGATTCGCTGCCGATGTACAAAGACAAGCCGTACGGATACGGAAGGAAACGCTGGTGGAGAAGAAAACGAGTGTTAAGCACAATTGCGCTTGCGCTGTTGACCTTTCTCTGGCTGACGGGGTTCATCGGTGGCAATGACAAGAAGCGGTCGTCGACGTCGAAATCTACATGGGCATGGCTGGGCATGTCCAAGGCTAACAAGGTGGCCAATTGGGACGAGAGACGGAAGAGCGTTGTTGAAGCGTTCGAGTTGAGTTGGGATACATACTCGCGCTATGCTTGGGGTACGGTTTCTTGGAGCTTTTGATCATTGGCCTACATTTTACGTTGCACAGGTGCTAATTGTAATTTGTTTATTAGGCTATGACGAGTATCACCCAATTTCGAAGACGGGCAAGAACATGGCGCCCAAGGGACTGGGTTGGATTATAATTGATTCCTTGGACACAATGATGTTGATGAACTTGACATCTCGAGTGGAGCATGCACGAGAATGGCTGTCAAAATCTTTGACTTGGGACCAGGACCAGGATGTCAATACGTTCGAAACAACGATTCGCATGCTTGGTGGTCTCTTATCAGCTCATTACCTATCTAACGAGTATCCCAACCTCGCACCTGTAAAGGACGACGACCCAGGGAAGCCAGGCGAGGATCTCTACCTGGAGAAGGCTAAGGATCTAGCTGACCGACTAATGTCCGCATTCGAGTCTGAGTCCGGCGTACCTTACGCCAGCGTGAATCTTGGAAAAATGCAAGGCCTACCCTCCCATGCGGACGGCGGTGCTTCTTCCACGGCCGAAGCAACCACGGTACAACTCGAGTTCAAATACCTTGCAAAGCTGACTGGTGAAACAAATTTCTGGGAGAAGGTTGAGAAGGTGATGGAAGTTGTAGACAATAACAATCCCAAGGGTGGGTTGGTTCCCATCTACCTCTATGCCACGACTGGGGAGTTCCGAGGCTCGAATATCCGCTTGGGAAGCCGAGGTGATTCGTACTATGAGTACCTGATCAAGCAGTACCTCCAGACGAATAAGCAGGAACCGGTGTACGAACAAATGTGGGATGAAGCGCTTGAAGGTGTTCGCAAGCATCTCATTACTTACACTGAACCGACTGGCTACACCATCATTGGAGAACGGCCTAGCGGATTAGACGGCTATCTTTCGCCAAAGATGGACCACCTTGTATGCTTTATGCCTGGCACGATTGCATTGGGGGCTACCGGCGGTCTTACCGAAGCTGAAGCGCGCAAACTCCCATCTTGGAACAAGAAGAAGGATACCGAAATGAAACTCGCCCGGGAGCTGATGCAAACATGCTGGGGCATGTATAAAGTCATGGCAACTGGATTGGCAGCAGAGATTACATACTTCAGGATTGCGGATCCTCCCCTACCAGAGTCTGCACCACACCATCCCCCAGAGACATTTGACTCTGACCCTCACGCTTCTTGGCGAGATGACTTCCAAGTCCAACCGAACGATGTCCACAACCTGCAGCGACCAGAAACGGTCGAGAGTCTCTTCTATATGTGGAGAATAACTGGTGACATCAAGTATCGTGAATGGGGATGGGAAATGTTTGAATCGTTTGTCAACTATACGGCTGTTGAGAATGAAGGTGGCTTTACGAGCTTAAGCAATGCAAACACGGTTCCCCCTGTAACCAGGGACAATATGGAAAGCTTCTGGCTGGTACGTCTGCCATGTTGTGTACCCTCCACACGTGGTGTAACTTGAAGCAAGCTGCTAATCACATGTGTTCAGGCCGAAACCTTGAAATACCTATACCTCCTCTTCTCACCCAACGATTTACTGCCTTTGGACAAGGTTGTCATCAACACTGAGGCGCATCCTTTCCCTCGATTCGACCTGGGCAAGCTCTTCTCGACGGGTTGGAAGCGTAAACCGCGGGATGCACATGGAAATATTATTGGGGATAGTAAGACTGTATCTGCATAAGCCTCGAGAGGAGGTTAAATGGCGTCTGTTTGCATATGGGCGGTGATATTATCTAGTTTGAAGTAGAAGAAAATACCATTTCTGCCATGTATAAGGTGCATGATTCTTTGGCTGCTGGAGTGTGAAGTTGTTTTGTAGCCGCTGTGCGTTAGATTATCCAGTACAGTCAAACCACGACTTAGTCAACCTTCGACGGAACTCAACATTCTTGGAATGAGGCATGCCGGCATTCTACGTTCTAGCAAAAAGGAGCGACGTCTCTCCCAATCTCTTACGTGGATTGACTAGGAGGGAGGTGTCAGCGACAGCCGAAGGCCCAGCCACGGCGTATTTCACCCACGCGGCATACGATTCATTGTCACAGCGCTGGTTGGAAGTGGCTGAACGGAGTGACGCCACCAGGTTGATCTTGATCGACACGAACGTCTCTAGAAATATCCGACCACAAAGGTATTATTAGGGGTTAGAAGTTTCAATTGTTGGTCTGCGATTGCCGGAGCGAATTGAAGAAAGGGGTCGCCAAGATGGACCATCCGCACGATGGAGGTTGGGGTGGTTTGTGGTGCCTGAAGAAGGGACTGGATGACTCCAAGTTTTGAGAGGTATCCTGTTTTGTCCAGTCCACGGCCAAACTATCAATTGATTGCTTGGGGAAACACTGCCTTCTTTAGCTGGGAATATGACAGGTGGCTGATTTCAGAGCCTGGTTCAATGGTGGCAGTTAACTAGAACTTGGTCTAGATGAGCCGACAAAGTTCATGCGCTCTGGTCCAACACTTTTAGTTTGCAACTTGACAGGGTTTGGCTGCCAAGACGGACATGGAACCAGACTCTTCATGGAGCTCGACCAGACAGACTGGACCCCATTCTCAGCGGATACACAGATTGACGGAGTAAACAGCTCATGTATGGAGGGATTGGTGAATGGGATCCGATCCTGGGGAATGACCCGCACTGTCGCGTGTATTGACGCTCAATACGGTTGATACCCCGGCTGTGCGTTGAATTGACAGACGGGGCATTTTGAGTTGGAGAGGATGAATCACGAGCGGCAAGTTGAGTCAATGAGCTGTGATCGATGTCCATGTTGGTTCGGTGGCGCCATTGGAAAGAGGGGAGATGGAGACATGGACAACGGTCAGGCACAAGCATTCATCAATTCATTGCTTGGATGATGGGGCTACAATGAACAGGGCATTTGAAGATGTACCAAACACTGGAAGTACATTATTTAGAGTACTGTACTTCAAATAAGAATAAAGTAAAATAACGCCTCGGTGCAGTAGGATTAAGCAGATGGTTGAGACACCGTGTGCCCTACGAGTTGCATTCGGAACTGACCCGTTTCCGCAAGTTCGCCGTGGCATTCCGGACTCAGACTTGACGGCGCCAGTTGGGAAGCAACGACCTGGTGCCAATAGAGAGACTGGACTAATCCTCGTTTTATTGCCAACAGCCTGGAGGAGCCCCCTCAAAGTGCATGTGGCGTCCGCAAAACCAAAACCGACCATTGTCTGGATGTGGAGGAGCCAGCGCCTCCCGTTTACCGAAGCAAGACGATGCATGAGTTATCAGCAATTTGAGCGTATCAAGCAAGCATCAAGCGAGGAACTCGCTCCGCCCAGAGACTTGTCAGGCTGCGAGAGGCTTGATCCACCACACCCAAAAAACCCACAACCCGACCATTAAGTGCCATTTCTTATCTTTTTGGGAGGATTGCAAGCTGACGCTAGAGCCAATTCCATCATTGTCAGCAGATTGATGGATGAAGTGTGGGTGCATGTGCAGGTGTGGCCTGCCTGGTCTCTCTGGCCCATTTGTCACTGGCCGGAGACAAGATCAAATTGACTGGAACCATCGAACCAACCGTTCAATGTTGTTGACCTGTTGCCCGCCCTGTTCAACACCAGACCACATCCAACTGCCAACTACCAACTACCAACTACCAACTACCAACCGCCACTCGCAAACCAGACCTGACATGAATGACGACGCTGATATTCGCGCATTGACTTTTCTCTCAAGTACAGTACAGTAATACATATTGGGTACATTTCCCCTTGGAGACTTTTCCGCCGTTATTATTCCTCGACACATCACCGTTTCTGGCTGTGGGCGACATGTGCAGTTGGCCGAGTCGACATTAACCTCAACCGAATATCGTTAAACTACCTCTCCCCAACCTGGCTATGGTGGACAGAACTAGCCTCCAACCGCAATAAGTCGCCGTTCCGGCAAACATATCCAAAATCATCTTATCGACTACACGATTCAACAGCAAGCATTCATCGTTTTCACCCACCGATCACCGTCGACGTCGCCGCCTCGGCTGGGCAGGCTGGTGCCGTCATCCTCTGCGAACCTCATCCATCTCCGCCCCAAACGGCGCGTAAAACGCACAGGCCCAGACTGACCATTTGAGGATGGCACCACCTCGAGATATCGAGCTCAACACCGTGCAAAACCTCAAAATCAAAGAAGAGTCCCTCACGCACGGCAGCTCCTACAGCATGCGTGAGCCAGACTACCTCGACGACCGGCCGCCGGCCCGCTTCCACCGATTCCTCGACGGCTTCAAGCGCGACACAAACCTTTCCTTCTTCCCGAGCGACCACCTCAGCCAGGTGAACAGCCAGTCTACCCAACGCCGATATGGAGCGCATTACTACGATCTGCGTCTGGCGGCGCTGGAATCCGCAAATACCGGATTGGCGAGGAAGCTCAAGGGGAGACACTTGCAGATGATTGCGATAGGTGGCTCCATAGGTACGCTGTCCGCCCCAAGCCACAAAATGCAACGGTTGATGCAGCAAACGGCCATGTTTCTTTTTTGGCAAAAAGCTTGAATTGATCTATTTTTTCCCTGTTTTCTAACTTTGGTGGCGTCATACAGGTACCGGACTTTTCGTCGCTTCAGGCAAGGCTTTGGAGTCTGGCGGCCCTGCCTCGCTGCTTATTGCGTTTAGCATTGTTGGAATTATGTTGTATTGCACATGTCAGGCTCTGGGTGAATTAGCGGTTCTGTTTCCCATTGCTGGATCTTTTTCCTCGTGGGCGACGCGGTTTCTGGATCCGTCGTGGGGATTTGCAATGGGTTGGAAGTGAGTATTTCCGTGCTCGCAACATGACCATTGGAAGGCTTATGCTAATGGCGTCCTTTTTGCTTTTCACAGCTACGCATTGCAATGGCTTACGATTTTGCCACTCGAAATCATTGCCGCATCGTTGACAATCAGCTACTGGGGCGAGACGATACCCAAGGCCGTTTTTGTTGCCGTTTTTCTCTTTGTAATCCTATTGATTAATCTCTTTGGCGTCAAGGGCTATGGCGAAGCCGAGTTTACCTTTTCGATCATCAAAGTCATTGCCGTTATCGGCTTCATGTAGGTTTTTGCCCCTCGTTGGCTCTATTCATTCTTCGGAATATGCGCCATTGCCCTGCACACTCCGACTAACACATCACAATAGTCTTCTCGGCATCGTCCTCAACTGCGGCGGAACACCAGACAGAGGCTACATTGGCGGAGAATTCTGGCAAAACCCAGGCGCATTCAACAATGGCTTCAAGGGCCTCTGCAGTGTCTTTGTCACCGCAGCATTTGCTTTCACAGGCACCGAACTCGTCGGACTCGCAGCCGCCGAAACCGCCAACCCTCGAAAATCCCTCCCCACAGCCATCAAACAAGTCTTTTGGCGGATAACGCTCTTCTACATCGTGGCCCTGACGCTCGTGGGCCTTCTAGTGCCGTACGACGACCCCCGCCTCATAGGTGGCACCAGCAAAGCCGATGCCAAAGCGTCCCCCTTTGTCATTGCCATTGAAGAAGCCGGCATTGAAGTCCTACCCTCCGTAATGAACGCCGTCATCCTCATCGCCGTTCTCTCCGTCGGCAACTCCGCCGTCTTTGGTTCCTCACGAACCCTCGCCGCCCTCGCCAACCTCCGACAAGCGCCCCAAATCCTCGGCTATGTCGACAAACGGGGCCGACCCCTCGTAGCCATCCTTATCGCCGCACTCGTCGGCCTCCTCGCCTTCCTCGCCGATCTCAAAGAGCAAGGCACCGTGCTGGACTGGCTCCTCGCCATTTCCGGCCTCTCCACCGTCTTCACATGGACCTCCATCTGCTTCTGCCACATCCGCTTCCGCCGCGCGTGGGCCGCCCGCGGCCGCAGCCTCAACGACATGGCCTACAATTCGCAAGTCGGCGTCATAGGCTCCTACGTCGGCTTCATCCTCAACGTCCTCGTCCTCATTGCCCAGTTCTGGGTCGGCGCCTTCCCCATCGGCTGGGAGAACATGTCCGCCAGCGCTGTCACACAAAATTTCTTCCTCAAATTCATGGGCGTCCCCATCATCTTCTTCTTCTACATCTTCCACAAGCTATTCTTCAGAACTAGATTTGTGAAGGTTCCCGATATGGATATCGATACTGGCCGGCGAGACTTTAATCTACCCATTCTGTTTGCGCAGGAGAAGGAGGAGAGGGAAGGGTGGCCCAGGTGGAAACGGTTTTACAAGTTTATGTGTTGATGTGTGCGGATGATTTAGCCGTATTTTGATGGATGGATGTGCATTATTTGGAAATTAGCGATATTTTTGTGCATTTGGTTGGGGGCGTTTGGATATTATGATTGGGTTATTAATGTGTATAGTGGTGCATGGGTCATGGATATAGTTAATATGAGATGTATAAACACTTGGGTGACAGTATATGCTGTAGCACTGATTGTTTGTGTAACTGATGTCTTGATTTGCTTCCGTGGCAGTATTTCGCGGGAGGTAATAAATCTAGTACACCATGCTATCCGCCGAGAAATACCAAACAACTGGCTGATGCAGACATGTTGGTCTCGGCACACTCTTGGATCCTCGAACATGAGACACTAGTTGCAACACACATTACTTCGCAATCAAGAAATAAGTTACAACAATGTCTTCAGTCTTACAATACAGCTAGGTACATCTTATGTCGGACATACGCCCCCGTCCCATAAACCAGGAGCATCACATGTCCTAAACAGCAGATACAGATAGACAACAGTAAAGAAACTAGTGTATGACAAGACAGGTTAACAAGACAAAAAGACATATACTGGCTCAATTTCTGGGGCTGAGTGCATGTCCAACGCAGGAAGGGGATAGATAAGCTTAAAGTACGAAAAAAGAAAAAGAAAAGAAAAAATTCAGTGGAGTAGTAAAGGAAAAGGCTCTCTCATGAATCATGAGCCGTTTAGGCGTATAAGTCGTCAATGGCAGCACAAACTCTCCGTACAACCTTGGCACAAGAGGTACGAGGCCCCCTTGAATCCCGATCCTATGCCTGCAATCTTTGGCTGTTTTAGTCAATCAAAATCTTCTTTTAGTTTGGTTTGGGTATCTCAAAAGTCCCAGAAGCTCTTTTGAGCGGCGCCGGGATTAGCCTTTCGTGACGCAGGCTTGGGAGTATCATCGTCGCCACCGCCTCCGTAGAGCCAGTCACGGTTAGTACCCTTTCGACCTCCCATACCGTCGCCCGCAATGTTGATCTTGTTGTCCTCCAAGAAGCGGGCTTCGCCTCGCTGATTTTCCTTTTGCGTGGTGGGTGATTTATCATAGGAGGACCAGTTGGCATCCATCATCTTAACAGCCTTCATGCGACCCTCTGGGAGTTGGTGATTTCGAGAAGAGTCAGGCGCAGGAGACTCGTCAGTCATGGCAAAGTGAGGATCAAAGTCATTGCCACGACCCTTCAAGTTGGTAATGTTGCCAAGAGCTCGCTTGGGTTCAGGTGTGGCTCCCTCCTGGTCAAACAGCTTGTTCTTGTACAAGCCTAGACCGTCATTGTGCATTGAACCTCGCGGACGAGCATTTGCGCGCTCTTGATGCGGCAGTTTCTCACCATCGTCCTGGAGTTCGAAATGGGTTTCTGCATCACGACGAGCCTTTCCAACCTGCTGAGAGTCGTCCTCCATGTTGCTCGCCTCAGTGTCCCAGTGACGAACGTCCTGTGCTCGGTACTGCTTGGTAGGCTGAGACTTGTGGGGGGTGGTAAAGTCTTGGAAATCCCACTGGCTGTCATGCTTCGATCGCGGTCTATCCTCGAACGAGACACCAGGCTCGGGTCTGTCCTGAGGATCGGATCCATCAGCAAAGTCGAAGTGGCTGTACTTGCGGGGATTCGGCTTGATGTAGCTGGTTTTGGTGGTCTTGGGCGTGTCCTCCTCCTCCTCAATATGCTCCTGGCCTTCAAAGATACGCATGGGCTGAACATTCTTGCCCTGGCCGGCCTTGCTAGGCGAAGCTGATCGGTGGCGGTTGTGGGATCCTTCGTAATGCTCACCACTGGGATCGTCGCCTAAAACATCAGCAAAAGACCGTTGTCCTTTGCGGTGACCTGCATAAGGTGACACCACAGATTCGGATGAAGCAGCCTCAAGTTCCTCCCTGTTGCCAAAGAGCTGCAGAGATGCATGGGGGTCGCGCATAGCATTGTTGGAGTTGACGCGGTTTCGAATGACTACATCGTTGTGGCTCTCGGCCCTTGCAGGTGCCGCACCGGCCGACTTGAGGCAAGACTGAATCAAGGTAAGTTGCTCTCTGCTATCCCTGATGGGCCAATTGCGTCCAGTCTTTCCAACGATTTCCATCTGCTTGAGCAGAGACCCCTGATCCCATTGTTGGCGAATCTGGAGAATCTTGCCTTCTTCGTTGAGCGTTACGAAGTGAATCTAGGAGTCGCAAAGTGTTAGTCCAGCAATTGACAAGATGGAGCTCGCCCAAAGTGACTTTTCTTCATGGTGTCGGTCCTGAAGCAAGCAGCAGTCTACTTACAATTGACAGATAGGCAACGCGATCAGATAAGAAGTTGTCGTCCAAGCCGGGAAGGTAAGCGCCACCACTAGTCTGGAACTCTAGGGCCGTATCGACTTCGGCAGCAATCACAGTCTGTCCATCGACAAGGTTCAGGAATTCTTGCTTCTTGACCTTGACCTGTTTCTGGAGGGTGTTGAGGTGTTTGATGATCTCGGTTGCGCCATAGATGGACGTGGTGGTGGTGACATAGTGTAGTGAGGCTTTCTCATCCAGCAGAGAAGAGCTGGGAGAAGCCAAGAATTTCTTATACACGGAGGCCATGGTGTATTTCAATCGACAGACGCGTAGGTTCAAGACGAGAGATTAGGCTCAAGACTGATACTGTGATGAAGCGCCGACCTTTTGTTTTTGTTTTCTTCGTTTGTTATTAGACCTGGCGAGGGGCAAAAGGCGTGGTACAGCGGGGCAGAAGATGCTGGTCTCTTGTTGTCTTGCTGCTGGTCGATGTACAGCTTCACCAAAGGAGGGACGTCGAAAGGAAGGGAATGGGTTGGCAAGAACTGGCCACGGGAGAGCAAATTATCAAAAGAGAGCGAGAATGGGTGAAGGAAAAGAAAGGATGAAATAGAGAGGCAATCCAAGTCAGGTCGATGAGGAACCGCAGCTGGGGGGCGCTTCAGGACCAGACTGGACTGGACCGGGGTTGGCGTCTGCTTGTTTTGACCCTTGGGAGAGAAGGCAGAAAGTGAAGGCCGAGGAGTCGAGGGCAAGGAGGGGCTTCGTGAACGGTGCAACCAACAGCAATTGTCGGTCACTTTGGCTCTCTGGGAATACTGCAACTAGGCCCAAGTTGATGGTGATGGAAAATGAAAGGATGGGCGTAAAGCAGTAAGGAGACAGGGGCTCAGCAAGGGCGGCAGGGAAGAAGGCAGGGGATGATGGGAGGGGAGCGCACTTGAGAACAAGGCGACTGCAGGGACAAGCCACGAGCTAGCCTAGGATCAGAAGCTTCCACTACAACTTCTAGAGGATGGCCATTGCTGTCTGGTGCTTGGCGTCCATGTCTACGAATTGGAAAAGGGGTGATTTGGCTGCGTTGCTGTTTGTTTGACAGGAGTCTGGTCAATTTGGTGTGCTCATGTGTGCATGTGGCTGTTGTGATTGCCGATGCCCTGCTCCTGCTCCTGCACCTGACAAACGCCATGATATTTAATCGTTTGCTTTTTCTCGGTTCGGAGCAATGGCCGTGTTTTGCTGAGCTGAGACGGAGCGGTCATCTTGACATTTCGTCTCAATTCGACTTGGTCAATACTGTTCGCGTTGCCACGGCGTCAGTCGCGTCGATACGCGTTTTGTGTGTATTGTATTGCAGGTGTCCTCAAAGAAAGGACCAAAAAGCGGGGGCATGGAAGTTCCCAGTCAACCAGTGAACTCGACATGCATGATGCTTCAATTTCCAGTCTGGTCTGGTCTGGTTTGTTTCTCCACCACTCCTTGTGTCTAATGCAGGTACTGTGAGTCGCAGCTGGTGCAAGTCTCACTTTTTGCGGCGCATGGAGCATGAATTGGCGCGTGAATGCAATCATTGGGTACGAAGGAGAGAAATCATCAATTGATGAGTGCAGATGCCCACACTCGATGTCTGTTGGACTCGCTGCCAGTGCTGGAGACGCGTACCATGCAAGTACCTAGGTATACAATTTCTGGTGTAGCTGTTATTGCATTCAATGTTACTGGCTCAAGCAATACAGTACAGGCCAGATCGTATCGTATTTACGGAGCACTACACTGCAGAATACGCCCAGTGCCTCTTCTCAACTTTGCCGACAAGAAGGTCGATGACTCCATGACTACACAGATACACTCACACCAACCACAATCATCAAGCCTTAAACTAGCAACAAGCTTCCTCCTCCATAACAACATTCCCATGAAAATACTTTCCTACGTCCAGTGTTTGTTTACCATGATCCACTACTTCGGCCCTGCATTCGCAGAAACAGGACCGATCCTGCGATCCCCCTCCTCACCAAAGTAACAGCATATATACTGATCGGCCAGCCGCACCCAAGGTTTCATGTGAACCTCTTGAATCTGCAAAGACATCTCGCATCTGAGACGGGTAGATCGTTTCGATAGTGCTCCGTCTACGTACATCTATTAATTGACCGGGTTATCCCAGCGTGCCTCATTCTGTTTCCCTGTTGCACGAGAACGGTGGCCCATTCGATACACATCTTGCTCCAACTCTGGCCAAGTGGCTTTCTTTTCAGGGGTTTTGTTTCCTCTCGTTCTGTGAGACCTCTATCAACATTCTCAAGATGGAAACCTTGCCGGCCCTTTCTGGCAAGACTTGCCAATGGCTCTGGGGTCCGTGGTCCACTGTGTTTCATCAGGGGTTATTGGTGCAAGCTCCCCTTGCCTGGAGCTTCGAACAGCCGGCTGAAAGAACTTTGGAGGAGATTACTGATTGAGAAACAAAACTACGCATATAATTGAGCGATTTACTAATAGGAAGCTTGCTGCTCAGTTGCGGTGCTATTGTGGTGGATGTTATGATGCTGGCCCGCGCTTCAACTGAGTGTCAAGGAGCAATATGTTCCTCAAGTCATAATTTAGAAAAGCCATGTAAGAACACTGCTGAGCGAAAGAACCCTCTTGAAAGAACGAGCGCCAATTCAATGTTTGCGACCCCAATGCTCGTGAACCTCTTACGCAAGAATCTTCCATCTTCCGCGCAATTTTGCTACGTCAAATCAACTTGGTCGTCTGTATTCGGATACCTACGCTTGGACAGCAACTCGACTTGTGAAGTCATGAATTCACAAGCAGAACATCGACTCCCGCGCTTGGGTCCATTTAAATGGGCCGATAAACCAGTTTTGGCAAACCGATAGCTTACAACGCAACATTGAAAGGTTGAGAACTCAAGCTCCAAGAAGCTGTGTGACTGATGCAAGCTGCTGCAGTATGTCAGCTCAAGGCCCCAAGGTCAGGGTTAGGGTCAACCACAAGGCATCAATCCCGTGGCATAACGTGTTCGTGTTACCTCATCCACCTAATAGCCTTAAAACAATGAGAACGCAGATAGATTCGAAGTGTCCAGACATGCGTCCTCCCTGTGCAACTCCGAACTGATGCAAGCGGAAGCTATTTTTGTTCGGCCACTCGGTACTTGAAAATGTTCAGACCTCATTGACTTCAGCTTTGACCAATGGCTGGCCGCGCCTGGGACCTGTCACAAACCACAGACAGAAGCTCCCCCCAGCTCATCTGGCCCACCTAACGCCATCCTTCTTTGATCAGTGTCTCGCTCTTAGGCTCCAGCCGCAGCCTGCGCCACATTTGAGTTTCAGCACTGGACTTGCTGACGTTATAGCTTCAGCTGCTTGCGAGGCAACGACACATGTCCAAATGACCCATGAACAACTTGGATCTAAACCACTTCACCATACAAACTCCCGCGACATCGGACAGGTTCACCAACATCCTGTTCCCGAATCCACCACCTATGAGCGTTGATATCCTACCTTCTTTACTCCTCACCAATTTATGATACTGGCAGCAACCACGCCTTCACCACGATGAGGCCTGGTGGCAAGGCAGCAGCCGCATGGCGCATCCTGTTGTTGTCCCTCTTCTGGACGACGGCCTTTGCCAAGGATGAACCGTCAATAAAGGTCAATAAGTTCCAGAATCCACCCTTGAACTTGAACTACTTTGAAGACAGCGATGTTGTTGTCTTCGAGGACAAGGTGGAAGGAAATGTCTACCGATCAGCAGACGCCGGCGTCTCTTGGAAGCGAGTCGATGCTATCCCCGATGGCGCAACTTACGAGCTCATCATGCACCCGTTCGACAGGAAGCGAGCCTACGTTATTACGCCTAGCAAGACTCAATTCCGAACTGAAGATCGAGGCGAAACGTGGACCAAATTCAACACCAAGGCTCTGCCAAGCAAATATCAATCGGAAATTCTAAGTTTCAACGCTGGAGATCCCGACCGAATCATTTTCAATGCAATGGACTGCGATAGGTTATTCTGTGACGAACAGTCGATGTACACGACCGACGGTTTCAAGACTACCAAGGCTCTTCGTGTCAACACCGCAGGTTGCTGGTGGGCGAAGTCCACTGCCGAATTTGTCACTGGCGATGCAGAAAAGGACAAATCGCGAGTACTCTGCATTGTTCGAGACTCTTTATCCTTCTTTAGGCAAGAACAGAAAATTGTCATCTCCGACAGCTTTTTCGCGGTTGAGGACAAACATATCCAAGAATTCGAGCCCAACATCGACATGAACAAAGGCGTTGCCGGATCTCTGAGCTTGGCAGCGGTGAAGAAATATATAGTCGTCGCTACCTCGTCCCCGCGCAGTGACGAGATGGCTCTATTTGTAACCGATGACACATTAAAGTGGCACCGCGCCATGTTCCCAAAGGACGATAAACACGATCATTCTCACAGGATCAACCAAGGCGCATACACTGTGCTGGAAAGCACAAACTACAGCATTCAGATTGACGTCATGACATCTCATCCATCACGCCCCATGGGTGTTTTGTTTACCAGCAACTCCAACGGCACATACTTCACCGAAAATATCCCCTACACCAACCGCAACCCAAAGGGCAACGTTGACTTTGAAAAGATCTCTGGGATTCAGGGTATCTTTCTTGTGAATACGGTCAAGAATGGCCCTCAAGTCGATAAGGAAAGGAAGAAAAAGATTGTGGTCACCGACATCACGTTCGACGATGGCCGTACCTTTTCGCCAATCAAATCCGGTGACGACAGGCTGCATCTCCATTCCGTTACAGAGCTTGATAATATGGGCCGCGTTTTCTCCAGCCCTGCCCCAGGCTTGGTTATGGGCAATGGCAATACTGGTGAAGCCCTCGGAAAATTCGCCGATGCCAATCTGTATGTCTCTGACAATGCCGGATCAACCTGGAAGAAAGCTTTGGATGGGCCGCACAAGTGGGAATTTGGCGACTCAGGTTCCATCTTACTAGCCATCAAGGACTCGGGCAAAACAGATATCAAAGAGTTCTCATATTCACTCGACCACGGAGATAACTGGAAAAGCGTGCCTCTGCCAGACGATCTAAGCATTAAGCCAGACCTATTGACGACCACACAAGATTCTACCAGTCTCAAGTTCTTGCTCTTGGGCGAAAGGGATCGCACCTATCACATGATTGCTATCGACTTTGATGGGCTCAAGGAACGGAAGTGTGAGGACAAGGACATGGAAGACTGGCACGCCAGGGTTGACAAGGACGGCAAACCTACCTGCCTCATGGGTCACAAGCAGACATATTCCCGTCGCAAGAAGTCGGCTGATTGCTTCATCAAGAAAACATTTGAGGACCCTGTACCCAAGATGGAGAATTGCGAATGCACTGATGCCGACTTCGAGTGCGACTATAACTTCCAGAGAGACAATGACAAGTGCGTGCAGGCTGGCCCTATCCCCTCATCTGAGGAAGAATGCAAGAAGAATCCAGAAGGCACCTTTAAAGGCTCATCGGGATGGAGACTCATCCCAGGCAACACGTGTAAAAGAAAGAGCGGCAAGCAAAAAGATGACAAGGTTGAACGCAAGTGTTCAGAGAGTGATACAAAACCCTCACAGCCTCCGGCCACGGGCGAAATTGCTACCAAGCAGAACGTCTTTGACTTTAGCCACAACGGATTTCAAAAACTGTACCTCGAAAAGGGCGAAGCCAGCTCCTCCACTGATGAGACAGTCATTGTGTGGCCAACATCAGATGGCAGTCAAATCTGGATATCACAGGACCATGGCAAGAAATGGGAAGAGGAACTCAAGGGAGAGAAAATTACTGGCATATTTCCTCACGATTACTTTAACGATGTTGTATACTTTACCACCAAGTCCGAAAAGATCATCTATACCATCGATCGTGGTCAAAACTTCCATACCTTCAAGGCGCCGACTAAACCAGCCGCAGGCACCATGCCAGTCGCATTCCACCCAGACAAGAAGGACTGGCTACTGTGGATGGGAGAAGCCTGCGACAAGGTTGGAGGACAGAAGAGTTGCTTTACCGAAGTATCACTTTCAAAAGACCGGGGTGACAACTGGAAGACTCTGCAACGCTACATCCAGTCTTGCGAGTTCACTGGCAGTGCTGCGTATAATTTCAGAGACGAGAAACAGATCCTTTGTCTAGTCAACACGGAGGAACGATCGGAATCGAACCTCACTATCATTACCAGTGACAATTTTTTCGACGACGAACCCGTCAAATTTGGTGGGCAAGTGATTGGTTTTGGGACAAAGTCAGAATTCATCGTTGCCAAGGTTATGGACCCCAAAACCGGTGCTGCGCGCGCCGTTGCGAGCATTGATGGCAAAAAATTTGAGGATGCACATTATCCGCACAACTTTCACGGTGGTCACAATGACGACTTTACTTTGCTAGATAGCTCTACTCATGCTGTCAATCTTTTTGTCCGTTCAGAAGCTGGGGCTCAGCGGCATTTTGGCTCTATTATCAAGAGTAATTCCAACGGAACATCATACGTCCTCAGCGCAGCGAATGTCAATAGCGACGAAAAGAATTTTGTCGACTTTGAGAAGATTTCCGGAATAGAAGGCGTGTCCTTGATCAACGTGGTCACCAATACGGACAAGAAGGAGAAAACAAAGATATTGCAGACCAAGATTTCTCACAACGATGGATCACAATGGAAATACTTGCCGCCGCCTGCAAAGGACGCCGACGGCAAGTCTTACTCCTGCAGCAGCTCCAGAGGGGACAGTAAATGCGCACTTCACTTGCACCACTACACGGAGCGTGACAACAAGGGCCGGACATTTTCTGCTGAAACAGCCGTGGGATTCCTTTTCGGCGTCGGCAATGTTGGGTCCAGCCTCGGTGACGTCAAGGACGCCGATACCTTCTTGAGTACCAATGGGGGTATCAGTTGGACGAATGTCAAAAAGGGCCGTTGGACCTGGCAGTATGGTGATCAAGGATCCATCATTGTTCTTGTGCAGCGAGCCAGTGCCAAGAATAAGGTCAAGACCAAGATTGTATCCTACTCGGTTGATGAAGGCAAGACTTGGAAAGACAAGGAGTTCTCCGAGAGTGAAGTGACTGTTGAGGACATTACCACACTCAGATCGGGGACCTCTCGAAACTTCCTTCTATGGTGCCGAGATGACAAGGACAGGATGATGACGGTGAATCTCGATTTCACTGGACTCGCCGACAAGCCTTGCAAGTACAACAAGGACTCTCCAGCCGAATCTGACTACATTCTCTGGACACCACAACATCCACTGCAAACGGACAACTGCCTATTCGGTCACGAGTCTAAATATCTCCGCAAGAAAACCGATCGCAAGTGCTACACGAACCAGGACCTCAAGCGCCTGGTGGAGGCCCAGAACTGCCCTTGCAAACGAGAGGACTTTGAGTGGTATGTAATGACAACAATTCTTTTCTCTTTTTGTCCCTTCCCTTTTTTTTTTGGCCCTCCCATGTGCCGGCCTGGATCAGTTTGGACTAACCCAAATCTACAGCGCTTACAACTTTGAATTGGAAGATTCAGAGGCACAACAGTGCAAATTAGTCAAGGGCTATGAACCCCTGTCAGGCAAAGAGTGGTGTTCCAAGAATCCAAACGCAACTTCATACTTTGACCCAACAGGATACCGTCGCATCCCACTCTCTACATGTGTTGGTGGCAGGGAACTGGACAAGGCGTCGGAGGAGCATCCGTGCGAAGGTCACGAGGACGAGTTCGAGAAGAAGCACCGAACCTCTGGGGTAGCCATCTTCTTTGCAGTGGTTATACCGTTTGCATTGGCTGGGGCCATTGGTTTCTATGTATACCGCAACTGGGATGGAAAATTTGGCCAAATTCGGCTGGGCGACACGTCGTCAACCTTTGACAGCGACCGACCTTGGGTAAAGTATCCCGTCATTGCGGTTTCGGCCATTGTGGCAGTCGTGGCAACGCTCCCTCTTCTCGTTGGTGGTTTGTGGCGATCTGCAACGGGCTCATATGACCGAGTCAGGGGCGGCAGCGGGCGAGGCTGGTTCTCAGGTGGGAACCGACGATTCACGACCAGAGACAGCTTCGCACGTGGCCGCGGCGACTATGCCATTGTTGACGAGGACGAAGGAGAACTGTTAGGCGAAGACAGTGATGAAGAGGTTTGAAGGGGGAGATATAATGGGACCAAAAAGAAAAGAAGGGACAGGCAAGGCATGAGTGACAAGGGCAAGGGGGCAAGGCAGGGAAGGGGGAAAAACGTCGTTGACCTCATCAAGCGGCAAGTGTGTATCAACAGTAAGAAGCCAGCTGTGGCTTTCGCACCGACGTGTCTATTTAGCGTGGTTTCTTTGTATCTTGGACAAACAAATGTGTATGCGATCTAGATGTACGGAGTATTGACATGGAATTTGGCAGGAGCATCTATCCATAATCATACCATTCATGCTAGTGACTCAGTGATGATGATCAAAATATAGCTGCCGCAGTGTCGTATACCTGTAGAATTGTTAGGTATAGCATGAAATGAACATACCTGGCGACTGTCAAGTGGCTTCCAGCCAAGTCATCAAGCGATCAATGCGCCCAACATTGCAAATACAAATCCCAGTGCCTATCCCAGCGCAATAGTTTATGCCATGCCCGCCACGAGCAATGGGTACGCCACAGACGATCGCCGCTCGGACCTCAAGCCGCTTAGGAAAGGAAAAAAAAACAAAGAAAATCGTATGCATCTCAGCCCCAACGATGTATTCAAGAAAAGAAATGTTGGCAAGATGGTTCTCGTGGCATAGCGTACCAACTGCGTCTTGTTCTGGTTGGAGCGGGGTCAACTGGGAGTTGGCTGGCTGGTTAGGTGCATGTGGCGTCAACTGGTATTCTGTGCGGGAGGGCTGGACCGAGCACAAAGCCAAAAGCCACCATATAACACCAGACATCATCAGGCCAGGCTGGTTCGGTTGCCGCCAAGGACCGCAGCCATCGCTGCCTTTGTGAACGCATCATGGTTTGGGCTTTGCTTGCAGGAAGGCTGCTGCTGTGCTCTGTGTAATATGCTGTCAACTACTCAGTGCTCCGTCTATCAGACCAGAACATCGGACACTTGGTCGTGAAATATTGGTGGTCTGATCCCCCGACTGTTTGTCTTGTCAAAACGTCGTGCATCAAGCCCCAGAGCGTCCGAGAGCAACTGATGAAACAATACCCGTCACAACCGACTCCAATACTTCTACGTTGTGGCACTCGACACGTCCAATTCAGGGCAAACGTCTGGTCTAGTACCTTGCCCAGTTCTCACTTCTCAGTCCCAGTCAAGTCCCAGTCAAGTCCCAGTTCTAGGTTGTGAAGTTGTATGGGGCGTAAAATTAAATCGTGTGTCTACCTGACTAATTCTACAGTGTCAAGGGCAAGGTCTCCCATCCGAGCTCCTTGCTCCTGCATGCAAGTACCGTAGATACTTTCTTTCAATTCGCTCACAGTCCAACAGTCAAGTCAAACAAAAGCCTGCCTCTCCATTGCCAATCCATCGCCATGCAATGCCATGCCATGCCATGCTTCCTCTCGATCAATAACATGAACCGCGGCCGCCCAGCCCCCCCGCTCCTAAAGACAAAAGCAAAAGGATTTGCTTTGGTTGGTAAAGAGAGTGCCGACTCCGTAAAACTCCTCCCGCTAACAGTTGTGGTGTCAGTGGCGTGGCTGGCTGGCCACTGCAACCAGACGAGGCACCCTCTTGTCCCAAATGACCAACAGTCGTCATCTGATTAACATAGCCGCCTCGATGCTGGGTATACCAAAAGCAAAAATAAAAATGAAAATCAAATGAAAAAAAAAAAAAAAAAAACAGAGCCAAAATAACGAAAAGGGTATAATTGTAGCGAGAGCGAGAGCAGTAAGAAGAAAAAAACTATGATTTCATGAGATCGATTCCAAGGTGTAATAATCGCGGGGTTGTGATTTGTGTGGTTGGTTGTAATGTGACGTGCGTGAGCTTGTGTAAATTATTGATAAAAATCATGTGTTTGACAAGGCGACGTGGACAGATTGAGTTACAGGAACTTGCGGCCAAAGGCAGACGCCATCCCGTACCGTGTCCCACGAGTCCATGGCAAGAGCTATGTCCGCCGAACACGGTTCCAGAATCGCTTCATAACACCATTGTCATTTGCCAACAAGTCCTCTTGATCCATGGCAGCAAACTGGCGCTCGATGCTCTCCTTCGAATGACCTTCTCTGGTGGCTGAGACTGGCGATACTGGCACTGGCTCGTCTCTGGTCTGTGACTTGCGTCCGTGGGAACTCTTCTGCCAACCGTAGATTTGTTCCTCGTTAGCTCGAAGATCCGGTCGGGTCAAGGTCATTCGCAGAGTCATCTCCCGAGATGCTGCCGGCGCTTGGGCGTAATCCACCTTGCTTGCATTGACGTCCTTGTCCTGGCTCACATGGATTGGCTTAATGGGTGCTGGCTTTTCCATTGCCTCTGGCGTCCTGGGCGAGTCAGGTTCCGCAGTTGAGGCTTCGTCGCTGTAAATTGACGATTTGCCGTCTTCCAAAAAGTTGTCTGGCCTGCCCAAAGTGCTGGTTGACTTTACTTGTTGCGAAGCTTCCCTCTTATGCCCTGTGTTCTCGTTGCTTTGCACTTCCTCAATTGATGGAAATCCAAACTCAACAGCTTCGTCGAACTTGTGCGGGGATGCCAGGTACACCCGAAGCTTCATCCTTGCGTCTGGGTCCTGGTAATGAGCCGCAGCAGGGTCAATCAAGACGGATGCATCTGGGACTGGATGCTTGTTAGGCGAAATGAGCGACAATGCCCGTGATCGTCGTCGAACATGGCCATGTACAGGTGAGCCTGGAACCGAGGCAATCGGGGACGCCATCAACGGCGGGCTGGCAGTGGTATCCTTTGTCGTTGGTCGGCTCAGTGTAGTTGAAGTCCGGCTGCTAAAGGGGAGCTTAGAAATCGACAGGTGTCGCCTGAATGATGGTCGGTATCTGCTTTGAGCGGGCACGTCTTCGCCTCGCAAATTGGAATGGTAGTCATCCAGGCATAATCTCAAATCCAGGTCCTCGCTCTCCTCCAACCAGCGAAACGACTCATACATGGAATCGGCGGTGGACTTCAGATCAGAGCCAACAGGCGTCGCTTCGCTCGTAAAAGAAACCATCTTGCCGGATTTCGGCTTTGGGCTTGCAGAGCCTGTTGACAGACTGTCAAATTGTGATTGTCGTTTTCCAATTCGAATGATGGATTCCTCAGTTGCATCCAGTATCACACTCTGGCTCGATTTGTGTCTTCTTAACTGGCCGTGACTGAGATGGCGATTCCTCCTGAGCCGATTCTCGTGATGGGCGTAGATCCGCAACGGGTTGCTCTGACACCGACGATGAAGGGCGTTCTCAAGTTCGTCCCGGCCGAAACCAAGTTTAAGGGTTGGTCGCCTATTTTCCTCGTTGCCCGACAATGACGCAGAAATACCATCAGGTCCTTCTTGGCCAAACTCATCTACTAGTTGATAATCCAGATTGCGAATGATGCGGAGGCGCTCGAGTGTGGAGAAGTACTATACGTCGATGCAAGATTGAATTAGTTCAGAGCCAAAGGAAGAAAGACAGCTGGCTGGTTTGGATGGAGTATAGAAAGAAGGAGGGAAGAAAGAAATGGTAAGGGCTCATGAAAAGGGAAGGGAGAGGCTAGATATGTATATGGCGAGATATTGGGTTGAGATTGACATGCCCCAGAGACAAGTTGTGCTGGAAGGGGAATGGCATGTCTCAACGCAGGAACGAGAGAGCGGTGGCGCACCCCATGGCTAACCAAATTGTCAGGGAAGGGTACTCAAGTACGCTGCAGTGACATCGCCAGGTCCGGCAAACCCAAAAGGTAATATTTGCAAGTGCTTGGTAGGGAGTACTTTGTACTGCCGTATTGCACCAGCAACACAGTCCGGTTACTCCATGTGCATGGATGGCCAAATTCTCCATACAAGGAGGACGAAGTAGGAGTACAGTACGGAGTACACCCAGGAGTACTCAGTACTCCGTGGAAACCCAAACAAGGGATGCGACCGCGGTACCCATACCCACCAGCCACAACCGACAAACTAACGGATAGCACAGAGTTCAAGTCTGCTCGTTTGTTCGAGCCGCCCGTCACACCAGGCAACTAGAACTTAGAGTCAATGTCCAATGTGAATTGTCAATCCAACAGGCTCTGCTCGCCCATCCGCCCTCGCAGGAACAAGTCTTGCGTTGAGGGTGAGGAGGTACCTTGCTGTCGTGGCTCGAATCGGCTCAAACTAGAACGCTGCAACTACTTCCGCTAGCGGTCCACAGATTGCACCAATTGTCCCAATTTGTGGTATGACCTCGCCTGCATATGAACCTGTGATGGGGTGGATAGAGGGTGGTGATGATGCAGGGACAAAAGCAAGCAAGGGCCACTTGTGACCTCACTGGCGAATAGAATTCACCTCTCAAAGAACCATCGCGCGGGGAGCCATCGAACCGCCAAGGGAGGCGAGCCTTTGGACGCAGGCCACAGGTGCAAAAGTGGCAATAGTATGGGGATGTGTTGCTCATCATCCCTGGTCATCTTCCAGTCTCATGGCTCACCGCCGTGGGCCAGGCCGTGCATTGCATTTGCAGGGGCAGATGGAATAATATTGGAGCCAGGGGGATGCGTCAATGGCAGGGAGTTGGACAGACAGGAAATTCGTGAAATGGAAATGCCAAATGTGAACATGGGCTCGGGCCAAGGAAATCGGGAATAGTTGAGAGACAGAAATGAAATAACAACATTGAGCGAGGAAAATTGAGACTGTTCGAACCAGACGAAGAGCGCCGGAGCTGGACGAGCGTGTAGAAACATGCATCCACCACTGGAGTCCATCAGTTGACGACAACTGGGACATGCATCTCAGGTCCGGGCGCATGGCGTTCTCCTCGCAGCCGAATGTAGCCAAAAAGCTAAACACCTGGCGGCCGCGGGGACGGGGAGCAGAAGCAAGAAAGAAAAGAAAAAGGTAGAGTTCCGCTTTCTGCACACGGGATTGGCATCTCGTGGCAAACTTTTTCAACGAAGCCTTGACCTTTTTTATTCTGCTCGTTCTGCTCCAAGCCTCCTCCCCATGCAACAATTCGCGTCTTCGCTGAGCTATCCAAAAGGGACCACTGCAGGCAGTTACATTGAAACATGCCGCCTTGTGTCTGAATCTCCCAGAGACCAGCTGCTGTGTCCCCATCTGGTCGAATCGCCAATTCCTGTCTCGCTCATGGCTGCATTGTGCTTTTTTGTTTTTGAAGTAACGTACCTTTCGTTGAATGGTGAGTGGTAATGCCTCAAATTCGTCTTTTGTCGGAGCAAACGACAGCGGAAGCGCATCCGAGGATGGCGATCTCCCGTCCAATGAGGTTCGCGAGGGTTTGAGAGATTGAATGGGACTACTGCTTCGATTCGTGCTTCGTGATGGAGGATTTGGGGATGATGATGGTGTAGCTTGCTCGAGGGATTCGTTGTCAAAAATTCTCAAGCCATTCTGACTCCGTCGTGAGTTGGCATGGTGTTCTTGCTCTGCATCGTCGCTACCATTCGCAAAACTCTCTCGTGTACGTAGTCGACGAAAGCGCCGGCGAGCGTTCGGTAGAATGTATTGTCGGTTTTGGCTTGCTGTGGAGCTGCTAGAGCTGGCGGTGGTCGTTACTGTCCTGACCGAGGCTGGCAATGTTGAAAGACTATTGGAAGAGCCAAGTCTCGTGCCTTGACTAAGATATCTCACGCTGGTTGAGCTAGCGATAGACTCTGCCATTTCAATACTTGAAAGTGCTTGGGTGGCCATGACGGTTGCAACGCCTGGTGTTGGATCCGACAGCAAGAAGCTGGGGCTGTAATACCCGGCATGAGCGTACTCGACGGGTGAAAGCGAAAGGCAACTGCTCGTTGGAGATTCAAGGTTGAGAAAGGTTTTCATCTCCTGATGACAGACAGGAGAAATTGGACAAGTCAAATGGAGACTGCCTTCGTCGTCCGCTGCCCATCCCTGGTTGTCGACGCGAGCCATGGCTAGCCCAGCAACGAAGCTACCGCCCAAAACGTAAGAATCTAATTAACTGGATAGCCGCCGCACCACTTGAGGCCCCTTTGGTGTACTCCGTAAAGCCGGGTGAATTTCGATGTAACCCGCTTCTTGGGAAATGGGCCAGACTTGTCTCTAGGGCCCAGGTTACTGGTCCCCTGGTCCGTTGAGTAACTTTAAAATATAGACCTTCGCAACCGCAGGGCGAGTGCTCCGTAGGTAGACGAAGAAGAGACGATTTGGGGTAGGAGCAAGAGGGAAAGTTAAAGTTTTTCAAAGAGAAGATTACTCCCGAATAACCACAACAAAACCGGGCCTGCGCCTATTATACGAACGCTTCGTAGTGGTTAGATGTTTTCCGATTCTATTACGGCAGGCAGGGGAAGGCGAAGTCGCTTGAGGCGCCCTGACACTCACTTTCTCCTACTTGGGATGGAGACAGCTCTTTTCGAAGCCGTACAAATGTGAGCAAGAACTGGTCGACGAAAAAAATCTGAACCAGATTGACAAGCTCACCACCCATGTCGTTGGGGATTCTGTGGGAAAGACGGCTGTTGGACAGCCAAAAGTTGGTCGTGCGGGTGATGATATCTTCATGTATTTCTATCATTTCAAAGTCGTCACAACCCATCGAGTATCCAAGTACCTTGGTACCTTGGTACCCAAAATGGCAGCACGGGGCATGTTGCACAACCACAAGCACAGGCACAGGCACAGGCACAAAACCAGAATAGCACAAGACCGAGCACAAACGTGATGATCATGCTACGGTTGGGCCGTCCAGGAGGGCACAAGTATTTGTGTGCATAAAATTAAACGAGGCGGAGGGNGAAAGAGCGTTTTCCCAAGGAGTCAATACTTGCCCAAGTACGGAGTACCTGGTACTCTGCACTTCGTGGAAGTGGCAGTAAGTCTGTGGAAGCCGGGAGCACTTGGTCGTACCTGCTTTTTCTTCGGGATGAAACCTTATGTCTTCTGCGCCAGCGCCATCTCTCGTGTATCCTCTGCCTGGGGGCCCATGTCCGAACTTACCATTGAGATGATCCAGTCCAGCCCAACATGACCAACCTGATGGACCTGCTCGACAAGCGCTGGCCAAAACGAGAAAAGGAAAAAAAATTGTGCTCAGCTAAATCAGCCAGCCCAAGGGTGACATTGGCTGCAACGGGCGTTCACTCTTCCAGGGACCCAAGACGAATTGCCGTTGGGTTGACAAGGAATATGCTCCAGAACAAGCGCCAGCCAGATGATCGTCATGGTCAGCACTTGTGGCACCGGCAAGATACATGAATGAACCGTCAATCAATCACCGAATGCTGCCTCAGCCGGGGAAAGCGGCGCCACTGGTCACTGGAGGCATGGGCCAGGGGGCCGAAAAGTTTGGGCTGTGATCACCTCGTGGTCCTGGAGCTCTGTTGCCGGCGAAATGTCCGACTCCCAATGCTCATCATTCGCGCTGTTTCCGTCAATGGCAAGCTGTGGTTTGCCATAAATTGGCCTGTGAGGTGTATCGACGGTCTGGGCTGCAGGCCGCAAGTATGAGCCACTTTCCGGGTGCAATGAAACCATATGTGCCAGCTGGTGGACAAGGTATCTCTGTGTGGAGTGACCGCAGAGCTTGAGCATGACCATGGAGTCGCGAGCCTTCAGGAATATTCCAGTCACAGTCACACATCAGAAGGCTGAGAAACACAATCTCGCTTGTTCGACGTTGTGATACGATATCAACCTCCATAGCACATCACTTGTTGTGCGTGGGCAGGCCTCATGGGGAAAAGCCAGATCATTAGTGAAACTTATGGACAGTTCGCCTTCACCGGAGTAAGCTCCCAAGTGGCTGACAGGGAATATGCCCAGTGAAGCTCTACGGGATTTGGGGAGTCACCTAAAAATATCAATGATTGTATTGGCGTCATGAGATGGTGTCTTGCCAAAGGCTTAGTTAGTGCTCTCTCCTGAGTTCCCGGACCCAAGTTGGGAAAGAAACATGCTGATCACTTCCCCAAATGAAAGCTTTAACGGCGCATATCACGAACCTGGTCCCGTCAGCATTCAAAACGGCGAGCGGCAATGTCCAGCCGGAATGACATGATGTTAGCCAATACAGGACTAAGAAAGCATGCATCATTCCTCCAAACATTCATTCGCATCACGCCTGGTGCTTCACAAATGCAGCCATTGACTCGCCCCCTCAATTGCCGAATTGATTGAGACAGACAAATGACCGGCCTTGACACGTAAACGGCAGCTGAGCTCGCACAGAAATCGCCATCTCTCACAGAGTGAGATTCACGAGGTGCCACAAGACACCCTGGCAGCGATGTCTTCGTCTACGTGAAGGACCAATTCGTCTGCTCAACTAACAGCACCATTAACATTCGTTGGTCTCATCTGGCGTATAATGAGTAATGACGCCATCCTAGTAAGGGTTCCTGGGGCCAATACTGCACGCACAATTTGGGCCAAGTAATGAGGAATAAACAAATGCCGGAATGTCCATCCAGCATAAGCAGCATCCTAAGTGTGTTTCTGTGTCCCTGTTGATAATGTCGTCAAACCGTTTGCGAATTCCAGGCTCGCTTACAGTTGTGGTTTAGCCCCGTGAGCCTATTGTTCTTTTCAAGGAACGTGCATCTTTTTGAGGTCATTCGTTCAATGGCTTACAGGGAGCAATTACGATTACACCTTACAGTGATCTCGAGCTGGCTCATGCTCACATCAACGAATCTTGATGGCTTTGGTCGTACATGCCATCATCGAGTCTATGCGACTGTGGGTGTCAGTCAAAGCAAAGGATCAAATGTCACATTGACTGTGGGCTAATGGCAAACCATACCAGCTCGAAGTTCTCGACTCAGCCGGCAATGCAGCAGATCCAACAGCAAACTTCAAAACGCCATTTCGATCTTCTCTCAAACATAAATTTCCACTTCCCATGCACTGCAGAACTATTTTGTTCCACATGACATAAACCCCACATCGTGGCAATCTTGTTCTCTGATAACGCCCACACTGCCTGTCAACCAGAATCCGCGGGATGGCGATGCACTGGCCAGGTTGAAGCCCGGGCTGTTGAAGGATGAGAGACCAAAATTGGGAAGTGATCCGCAAGTTCAGGGGTTCGTGGCATTCCCAACTCGTTCACAGCTGCCCGTTGTTTGTGTCGTGTGGCGCCATGTGCCGTCCAGCATAATATATGGCTTGATTATTCACAAACCTCAACACTTCTTGCACGTGGTGGCTTTGCAGATGAGAGATGGATGAGCCAAACAAACAACAACCACGACGACAAGGCACAGCCGTTTCGCATGAGAGGGACAACATGATCAGGGGTGGGAGCTTCTGTCAGCTTGTCAGCAGTGGAAGAAATGGGCCACCATCCGCAATAATCCATCCAAAGCAGCTTGCCGTTCTTGTTATGGCATCAACACTGGCAGGAAGTTCATTAACATGCTTGACTATACCACATGCCGCGCTATCATCCAGGCAAAAATTTATCAACCAACAGGCACAAAACTACTCCGTACTCTGCAGTAAACTGCAGAGTTGTCACATTCAAGTTTTATCCACCATGTCATCTAAACAATCTTACTCTCGGGGCTAGCTGTAAAGGGCACTGAAAGGGTGTTTTCTGGAAGTCTCCGTAAGACATTATCTCCACAACTTCATCTCCGTTGAAGCAAAGGTTCATGAGAAAAGTTATCCCGGAAGAGTCTCAGCGCAGTCAAGGCATTTTGAAAGGAGGTTCGTGGGAACAGTGATTGGCCTGACCCCTGCCGACTCTCCTCTCGGACCAACACCACGCCAAGAAGTGTATAGGCCAGGTGTCTCAACACTTGGATAGGAGTTTACCTCTCATATTTGCAACAACCAACAAGACATGCTCAACTAAGTCAAACTGATGTCATGTTTCTGTTCGGTCCTGACTCGGTAGACGTCAAGGAACACTCTGGCCGCGACCAAGGCATGCAGCTAATAAACAAACTACTCTGGAACATCAACAACGCTTGGACGGCCAGCCGTTTGTGCTCATGCTAGAAATATGCATATTCAGAACACGGGCACCAACAAAAATTTCGACCAGTCAACTCTGTGTCTCTCGACTAATATATCCGATCAACTACGTAGTTCGCTTTCTTCATTAAGAGAAACGCAATGCGCCATGACGGCCCAACGAGCCATCCCACCATGCAACAGGATCAGAAATTGGTTCAAAGTTGGGTGGAAAGTCCCAACTGCACACATCAGTAAAGTCGTAGCCAAAATCAAAGTCTTCCAGATCGAATGTAGGTCTCAGGCTAGTCGCTGGATTTGGCAGACCATTTCCTGCGTCGGCAGTGGCGGCGGCCAGTGTGCCATCTGGGGGTGCAGATGCCTGCCCGGCATTGGAGGAAGCTTGCAAAGAGGAACGCAGAACAGTGCCTAGAAACTTGGCATACCGAACAGCCATGTGAATATCGTCAGGGGCGGAGGTGTGAATAGCGGAGATGACCGCACGGAGGAGGCGGATGTTGGGATGGCCATCGGCCACGTTTTCGTTTGCCGTCAATGTTTCCTTCACAGAAGCAGGCACGTAAAAATGAGCATATGCATGCATGTGATGAGAGTACAGCATCTGTTTTCGGCGGGGTGTGTGGACAATGAAAGGAATGTCCGAGCTTACCTTGAGAAGGTGAAGGCTGGAGGCAACGATGAACAACCAGAACCGCACAGGAACATATGTCAAAAGGTTCAAGGGGCCGAGGGTCTCAACCACTACGTCTAGCAGGTTGCTGCTTGCTTTGTTAGCCTTTGAAGCAAGTTGTCTCAGGGTTTCGATGTCGGCAGTTGATGATGTTTCCTCTCGATTCTTCACGCGGCTCGACAGAAGTGCCTGCGATGCAGGGCCAAAGCTGTACATGACGACGTAATGATACTCGATGTCAACACATGCCTTTATGAAGGAATTTGTGTCTGTTTTATTTTTATACACAATTAGCTATATGCACTTGTGTTGCTTCTTCTCGCCATGCGGAATTCATACCATCTTGCTGGTGCTGGTTTTGGCGCCGCCATCGATCGAGGGATCTGTTCAGATACTCCATATCTGGGATCATGTTCTGACCATGAACACCGAGGCCAGATTTCCTAAGAGAGTTTAGCAAATCCCTACCCTTCTTTGCCTCTATAGACAACTCGAAATAACTCTCCCACAGCGTGCTATGCGGCATGGCGCTCGCAAACGGCGCAAACAGCCAGTCTCGAACAAGCCGTCTCGACTTTTCTGGAAGTAGGGGTTCGAGGCCCAGCCTCGTAGCCAGACTTTCATCCGTAAGGTAGATAAAGACGCATACGAGCACTCTCCACTCTTGCCTGCGTTTGTCGGATTCCGACTGTGGGATCGACGAGTTGGAGTTGTCCGGGTCGAAACACCCCCTTTCATGACCGAGTGCAATGGCATTCGATAGCAAGGTCCTGCGGAGCATCAGCTAGCCTTATTCCAATGGTTGTACACAATCGCCATGCAAGGTCGGAGCGTACCAGGACATGTTATTGCTCCGATATGCTGGAGACAAAATGTTGAGCTTTTCCAGTGCGGACGCCATGCCGTACCGCTGCTGCGCATTCTGCACGTCTATATGCTCCCTCTCGCTGGTTGAATCCACCAATTCGCCCTCTGCGTCTGTGAAATCCTCTGGAAAATTAATCGCCTTTACGTGCCAATCGATCAATAGCAACATGCTCGCTATTGCGCCCATTGACCTCGTACTCATGGATCCCCACATGACGGATTGCAAATACTTTTGCAATATCCTCCACGACTGCCAGTGAAGTCGTTCCGAGCGTATTTGAGCATGAGCTCCTGAAAATACGGCATACCTCGAGGAAATCGTAATAAGACATATACTAAGAAGAGGTTCCTCCACTATCAACCTATGATAGTTGCGAGGGTTCTTGTAGTATCTCGGAATAATAGGCTTCAGCGGCCACAGCTTCTCAAAAAAGAAGTCCAGATATTTGACAGCTTCCGGTTTTGACAATAAGTCCTTCTTGATCAGTATGAAGCTATTCCAAATCTTTTGTTCGTTGCTTGGCTCTCCATCCTGTTGCGTTGAATCCCCTTTCAACGAGCTTGACAATCCAACTAATCGAGGCGTAGTTCCAGAAGAAGCATTCAGATCACTCGCCTCTTGGGTACTCGTCGCCGCAAACGTCAACAGATCAAGCGCATCCGCAGCGTTGTGCAGTTGCGCCGAAACCACTCTCGTCCTGGCATCTAGTACAGGAGACCGAGTCGGAGACTCCAAACCCTGACTTCGCCCAGGCGAACCCTCTACGCGCTCAGTCGCTCCTAACCCCCTAATCTGTGAAGCGTTCAATTGACGAAGATTATATGCAGGAGAAGTTACCGACGGGTTGTCATGGGTGCTCTCCGGGGAAGGGCCCTGCCTCGCCTGCGACAGCGAAGGAAGCAAGCGTAGCGAATTCCTCTTCGCCTGGCGACTTTGTCGGAATTCGCATGGTCTTTTTTCAACGGCGCAGCGCTTACACGGTTGAATTCTGCCGTCGAGAGGCTCGCATCGGGATTTGCGCTTTCGGCATCTTTCGCAGGAGAGGAATGCGCGGCGGTGTTTGGATGCTGGTGGTGAGGAGGGTTCGTTTAGGGGCATGAATGACAGGGTTTCCTGGGGGGAATCGTCTTGACGGGTCATGATGGACGGGTTTTTGGCAAGATTTGCGGCATTGAGGTGAGTATGTTTGGTTTTTCTGGTTTCATGCAGTGTTTTTGGCATGAAGTTCACAATATGGACGTCGGATAAGTTGATGCAGCCAAGAATCAATCCCCACTGCGCCATAGACGCCACAACGTGGAGGGTGCATAGGCAGCGGAATTGGGATCTCGGTTTACATAGGTTTACGGTCTACGGTATGCTGGGGGGATGAATTCCGTCACTGAGGTTTATACAGTACAGTCCGTGGCAGAATGTTCTTGCACACTCCTGTGTATACACTAACACGTTGCCGTTGTCGTGTGTAATTGTATATGCGTTCGGTGCCTTTAGCTGGTCGAATGCTCCAGACTCATGCTATTCTCCTTACATGCTTGGAACTAGTCACCGCAGGTTCTAGATTCAATAATGCTCTCTCTAATAACAGCTCCAGAGAGGCTTATTGTATATCCAAAGTCGCATCATCCCCCCCATCCCCATCAGCTCGGTGACAGGCCACCTTCTCTTAAAATAAACCGCACACCCCTATTCTCGCTATAATTCCTCATATCTATTCGTCAAACACCTTGCCCGGGTTTAGCAGCCAACTGCAATTCATTAGCGTAGTTCACATCCAGATACAGCAACACTCACTGAGGATCTAGAGAATCCTTCAAGGCTTTCATGACTCCTAGTGTTGCGCCATCAAGCTCCTTTGCTAGGCAGTGCTAATGAGTCTCTGTTAACGGTTTTGTCACACACCAACGTCTATTTGGGGATTCTGGACCATACCTTCTTTCCAAGTCCAATACCGTGTTCACCCTTTAATCTCGATTAGAGTCAAAATCTCCCAAAATTCTCGAGTTTAAATATTACTCACCGAAACTGTTCCTTCTAATGCAATAGCATCCTCCACCATCAAGTTGACACAGTTCGTAACTGCCTTCTTCTGCTCAGGGATATTGGGGTTGTACATGATCATCTGATGAAAGTTACCGTCCCCTACATGTCCCAGGATACTGTTGAATAGTCCAAGTTTGCCCGCTCTCTCTTTAGATATCTCTGCTTTTTGTTGGCGCTGTTCGATTCATATGAATATTTTGGCCACTCACCGATCAATTCGGCCATTCTTGACAGCGGAACGGCCACATCTGTGGACCAGACTTCAGTTCCCTCAGGCCTCACTGCCAAAGATGCCCATAGTGCTTGCTTTCTGGCAGACCACAGTGCGTCCATTTGCTCAGTGGTACTGGCAAACTCGAATGAGTTGCAGTCAAAGGATTTAGCAACCTTTTGCACAGATTTTATATTGTCCTTTACAGTGGCTTCCGTTCCTGAGAATCTGCATACATTGTCAGCGGCAAGGGTGTCTCAGTTGTAAAAGTTTGGGCTTCTTTTCCTGTCCGCACTCACTTGATGAATAATGTTGGCTGTTCTCTCCATATTCTGCCTCCTGCACCTCCATTTTTGTTGATAATTTGCATCTGTACTTCATCCATAAGCTCAACAGCTGCCACGGGTATGCCAGATCGAATCATGGTAGATGCGGCATTTGCAGCCTGTCTGATGCTCTGAAATGTGACAGTGGCAACGCTATAGCTGGGCGGTACAGTTGCCAGCTTCACGGTAATCTCGGTAATGATGCCCAACGTGCCTTCGGACCCAGCAAAGATGCCGTTTAGATTGTAGCCAGCGGATGTTTTGCGGGGCCGATTACGAGTCTTAATAACTGAGCCATCTGCGAGAACTACTGTCAAGTTGACAACATAGTCTTTCATTGTGCCGTACCTCGTAGCGTTAGTGCCGCTGCAGTTTGTCGAGACCATACCCCCAACGAGAGCTGTCGGGCTAGGGTCTAGCGGCAGGAATAGTCCAGAATCCTTTATGTCGTTGTTAAGATTAGTCCAGTTTACGCCTGGTTGAACTACGACGTCCATGTCTTCCGGATGAAAGGCAACAATCTTGTCCATAGTAGATAGATCAATGCATATGCCAGAATAGGGAGAGCTAAAGTTGCCTTCGACACTGGACCCAGCACCATAGGGAACCATGGGCACCCTGTATTTGGTGCATATTCTAGCAATTTCTGATACTTGCTCTGTCGATTGGGGTCGGATAATGGCAACAGGTCGAACTTCCGTGTTGGACGTGGACCACTCAGAGTAGCTATGTTCATCTAGATCAAAGTCGTCTACGCTGACGGCTTCTTCGCCAAGGATTGTTCGTATTTCGTCAACCGCCTGTGTATGGTAAACACCTAGACATCGAGTTCCTATGTGATTTGTTTACTTGCGTACCTTGAGCATAGTTCTCTTATCTGCATATTTGCGTGGAGAGGAGCCATGGCTGTGGTTTACATCTCGCCATCGCGGGCTGGTACGGGACTCGACATGGGGCCAGCCAGACTCGAAGACAGAAGCGCCAGCAATACCTCCAACTACCAGTCCGGCTGTAAGATATAAAAAGGTTCTTTGAGAAGCATGTTTGGCGGTAGAGGATGTGGAAGCCAACCGGATTGTTCCACGCTGCGGAATTGGCACCCTGAGACCACAAGCTGCCCTTTGCCTGAGCAACTGTGCAGCCAACTTCATGGTTATTTCCCTGCACCAAGAAGCTAGGCCGGGTAAAGCGGTACAAGTCTTGAGAAACGTTCCAATAGTTATGATGTGGCTTGGTAGCCGAGGGGAGAGCAGAAGCGAGAACTAAAATAGCCAGTCGATTGCTCGCATGATTCAACCCGCTCCGGCTTGTTGGAGTTCAATATTCATCCCGCAACTCTCACAGCCAGTAGGCATTCCGCGGAAGTGGCTGACTTGCCGTTCCTTCACAGGTGCAGGGTTCGGATATGTTGCAATGGGAATAGCGTCGGAAATATGTGGGTCATTGTCGACGGATATATTTCTTTAGGAAACGGCTAACCGAAGAGGTCCAATCCAACTCCTCCCCAGAGATTTTCAAAGGTCTGCCGATATCGTTTCAAACATTCGTTTTTAATGCTATTTTGCGGGGAATCCGGGGTATGGTGTGCTTGATGCGATTGTCCTTGTGAAGGGCTGAGCCGTGAAGCAATTTATAAGAGGCGTGGTTCGCTCCCGCATTCCGCACCCACATGGTATCAAATAGCAACCAGCTTTGGGCTTCACTCGAAGACACATCAAACTCTACGTCAACCCCCTTCCGCATCAACTTTCTGCTGTCATGGCCCCAGTTCAAAAGGACAATGCCAATGCTGAGGATGACGTGGGCAACGTGAAAGCAAAGGAGGCTACGCCTTCAGAAGCCCCATCTTTTGCTGAGATTGATGACAAGACCAACCGACGACTTCTTCGAAAGATCGATTGGAAGCTGATGCCTGTTGTAGGTTTCCCCCCTTCGGCTTGAGTTAGGTAGCCATGTGGCAAAGAAAGAATCATACCATTATCACCACGAGAACCAGACATTCTAACTAGGTACGCAGCTCTGTGCCACGTACGCGTTGCAGTACTATGACAAAGCCATTCTCAGCCAGGCTGCCATCTTTGGCCTACGAAAGGACCTCAGCCTTCAAGATGGCTTGAAATACTCTTGGGCTACTCTGATTTTTTATTTTGGATATATTGCTGGAACATACCCACTCTCGTTCATGGCACAAAAATACCCCCCTCGTTTCGTTTGTACGGGCATTTGCGTCCTCTGGGCAGTCGTTGTTCTCACCACTCCTGCATGTAGCTCCTACCAAGGTCTGCTGGTCAACCGCTTCTTCTTGGGGCTCATTGAGTCGGGCGTCTCCCCTATCTTCATGCTTGTCGTTGGCCTCTGGTATACCCATTCGGAACAAGTATTGCGATCCAGTTACTGGTATTCGTTCAGCGGTGGCTCCCTGTTAGTATCGCCTCTCATCAACTACGGTCTAGGCCACATATCCGGAGGATCACTACACTCATGGCAGTACATGTATCTCATTGCCGGAGCAATTACTTTTCTATGGGGAATCATTCTCTGGTGGGTGTTTCCAGACACACCTCACAACGCCAAGGGCTTTACAGAGGAAGAGCGAAAATTGTTGGAGGAACGAGTTCGCGCCAACAATGCTGGAGCCGAAAACAAGCACTTCAAGGCTTACCAGCTGAGAGAAGCTCTGACGGATTACCATCTCTGGGGCATCATCATCTTGTCCACAGTGTCTTGCACTGGCTCAGGTGTTGTCACTGCCTTTGGCTCCATCATCTTCAACGGCATGGGCTTCGACATTTTCACATCGCTGCTGCTGAATCTGCCTATTGGCGCCTTGGCCTTTATCTGTATCCTTGGCTCAGGTTACTTGGGTCGCACGTTGCCTAACGCTCGGTTCTACATTATCGCGGCCGCATGTTTCCCAGTCATCATTGGCTGTTGTCTTCTGTAAGTACCAGGCACCTTTGTATCGTCAATAGACAATATCCGTACCAAGCTTCCGCTGCTGACCACGCCTGAAACGGAATAGTTGGCAACTGCCCGATTCTAACCGGGGGGGTCGCATTGCCGGCTTCTACCTGATTAATTTCTTTTCATCCGCATGGGTTCAGTGCATTGGTCTAGGCACATCAAATGTAGCCGGCCATACCAAAAAGGCTGTATACGCTGCAGGCACCTTTATTGGCTTCTCGTTGGGTAACATTATCGGTCCGCTGATTTTTGACGCGTAAGTTGTCGAAATGCTTGTTTTTGACACTTGTTGTGAAACTTTGCCTGACATGTGTTGCAGTAAATGGGCCCCGCGTTACGACCAAAGCTTCATCGGAGTCCTGATCTGCTTTTCTGTTTGTTTCGTTGTTGCCCTGTGTCTGCGGTTCGCGCTGGCAAGAGAGAATCGGGAGCGAGAACGCACCTATGGTTCTCCGGAAATTTCCCACGGTTTGCAGGATTTGACAGACCGTGAGAACAAGTCCTTCAGATATAACTTGTAAACAATCCGAGAGGGCAGGCTAGAGCTGCTGTATGGATCAGGAGAAGGGCTCTGCATGGATTAAGGTTCAAAGGATAGCGATAACAGAGAATGCATTAATGATCACCGTAAAACTACGAACATGCGCCTCAGAAATCTGACGTAGTAGTCGTGGCAATATTCAGATAAGCGTGAAGTGTAAGTGATGCATAAAGTATGTCGTCTGAATGGAGTGTCTTGTACTATGTACTGTTGTCACATTGCGTGTGACCATTGATGATGCCGACATTTTGCCGTGGGGCAACCGGATGAATCCAGCCGCCAAACCATACTCACTCTATCAGTGGCGCGTCTCTCAGTGAGCCATAGCCATCGCATCTCATCTGCCAATCATCAGCCATTTTGTCGACCTTCAATAACCTCACATCTTTGCGCGCCCAGGCTGTGTCATCAAGGTTTGTTGATCCAGACCTTCCGAATAGCTTGGGCGATTGTTTTATTATTTTTTCTTCTTGTCCTTGTTTTCTTTCATGTTGTTGGCGTCGATGCACCCTTTGTTTCTCAACCTGCCTGACATTTGAGATACTCAGCCCATTGCAGACAAACCGCCCAAATGACAGCCGAGAAGATGCCTCTCATTCTGGACAATGCTATGCCTGTGGATCTCAACAACGTCGACGACTTGTTTGGAGACGATGTGCCCCTCTCCCTTCCGGTTCGATCTCATAGCAAGCAGCTACAACAACGGCTAGATGAGCTCAGGAACCGAGGCGCCTGCCAGTATGAAACTCACCCACCAAGTCATGCCCTCTCAGGAAGATCACCGCAACTGACCATTGAGTAGAGCTGTAGCATGGTCAAGACTAGGCACAATCGCTTCATTGACTCCGGATGGACAGACCCTCGAGCTTCGCTTCTTAAGATGCCATCCCGACACAGGGATCTGGGAACTCAGTGAGCCGACGACGTCTGACTTGGTCAAAGGCACACCAGCCATCCCCTTGGTTCATTTAGAATGGAGCTCAACTACCAGTCCGGATTTGGCCGTCATAGATGCAGCGGGCAGAGTCTCCCTGGTGAGCTTTGCGATTTCGTTGAACCACCCATTCGTAACCAGGAAATGGGAGACAGACACGGTCGATGACCTTCATGGAATTGCTGGCTGTTATTGGCTACCAGTTGCACCATCTAATCAACAGGTAATTTTGTTTCTACGTAGATGGTGTGATATTACTACTGTCGAAATATGCTGACTTCTCAAGAAACCCTTCAATATCATGTACGGTCCTGCAAACAAGACTGGGAATGTGTATCAATACGAAAGCTCCTTCGTACATGCCATAGGACCAAACCATCCACATTCTGCAAAGAGTGCTCTTTTCTGCGTAACTATGGGCGGCATGCTGAAGATGTACTGGTCGCAGAACAATAATCGCATGGAGGAGACAACTATGGAGCTTGAAAGCATAAATACATCTGACGAGTTGGTCACGCATGCAGCATTTGCTGCTGACAAAAGTAAGGAGATTCTCAATTTCTTGGAAAGTCAGCTTGGATGGCCACTAATGGTAATGTAGAGCATCTTATCGCTGCTGTTGCAACGTCTTCTCGGCAGCTGAAGATCCTCAAAGTGGAAATCCAGTGGGGTGGACCTGGTTCGTCGTCGGAAAAGAATACCATGCCCCAGAACGCCAGGTTAAATCCGGCACTTGTGGAAACACATGTTGCGTCCGCAAGTTGGCTATATGCTGGCCCTAACGAGACCAATTATGACGCTTCCATGTCGGAATTATCTTTCCTACACGTATTGCCGGCGGTGCTGGACAACTCGGGTTCCAGTACCGTACCGCCGTTAATCATGACTGTAAGGTCAAGAAATGCGGGTGACGGGTCATGTCAATCCGCTCAGAGTATCTTGGATAGATGGGAGGCGGTAGAATCCAAGCAGGGTCTTGATTCTGCTTTTGAACAGTTGGGAAATCGAAGGAATAGCGTTTCTTCAGACTTGCCAAACACTATTAAGCTGCGGAAATTGGAATCAGTCATGGTCAGTAAGACCGTTATTGGAATTCAAGACATACAGTATGGCAAGGTCATTATTTTGACAATGTCGGACGGGTCGGTTGAATATCGAGATCGGTTTACGTTTGAAGAAATTTACACGAATCAAGACGTAAGCAAGGTCATGAATCTACGACAAGTTGGATGGGTGTTTTCCGATGATGGACCCTGTAAGTCAAATTTATATACCTCTTCTCCCTTTCCCATACGTCAGGGAACCGCGCTCACATCAAATAGGCCACCAAGCTGCTTTCTCCCCAACATGCTGCTCTATGATACAGATTGGAGACGATGGCAAGGTGCGGTGGAACAAGCTTCACTACCCTCTGGGCGACATTGGCAACTCTGCACAAGACCGTATGTCCTATCAATGACAATTGTTCCGTGTGATTTAACCACTCTAATGTGAGACCTAGCCCATTATCCCGCTACCATTGCGGCAATGTCCATCACAGCAGCCTCATCAATGTGGCATCAAACTAGCTATGATGATCTACTAGCAGTTGCGCATCCGCTGGCATCCAAGAAGCGTAAGCATTTGTCAAATCTAAACGAAAGCAATCGATGCCATGTACTGACAAACAAGAAGGATTCACGCCAGATTGGATCAGTGAGCTGATCAGAATTATGAAAATCCAAATCGACTATTCTGAAGAGACGCACCACGACTCTCTTATGAGGAATTCGCCGCTGCAGTCTTGCCTCAGCATAATGAGCAGCTTGGGATTCCAGGGAGAGACCCATCGGCGATCTTTCCAGAGCAAATTCGCCATAATCAACCTGAATATGCGAAATGTTGTAATTCTCATCACCCTTGCGAGCAACACGCCAATGAACATCAGGGAGAAAATGAGTCCCCTGGACGAACACGGTAAGCCTACTACATGAGATGCTGTTGCTGATTCTTACACAAGCTAATGGTATAACAAACAGAGGTGGTAGATGCTCTCGCTGGCTGCGCAAAATGGTCCGTTGATTTACTCTGCTGGCTAGTAGACTGTCTCTTTGAACTGATGAACGACGACCACTTCAAACAACGACTAAACCCCCAACGCCTTGGAGAGTTGAACCAATATCTGCACGAGAGGAACGACGTATCACTCCACCTGCTACTTTCATCTTCGAGCCGCAGCTTCGTCTCAGCAGTATGCCGCAGGATATCCCTCCTCGAGGCCATAAGCAACAAGGCCATCGACTTCTACAAACGCCAAGCAGCAGGAGATCAAACTGGCGGCGGCAAACCACCCAACCCGCAACTACAACAAGCCTACCAAAAGATGCAGCAAGTCACCTCAACAAGCCTCATCAAAGTCACAGAGTTCGAAAAGCTCCTCAACATACTGGCATCAGACATCAGACAAACCTACACGACATACCTGCCCCGTGTGGTGAAAAACCAACCCAACGCGCCGCAAGGAAAACAACTCGACGTTGCTGTTAAGAACACGCAAATTCATTTCGAGGTGGCGATGCTGCTCTCCGGATCGCTGCCCCCGTCTTTCCTGCCCGTTATAAACAAGTTCTTCGGCAAGGATCTGCCTGCTTTTCGAAAGCTCACCGATCCGGCGAAGCTCTTCTTTGCTGACTTTGAGCTTTTGGGGCTGCAGGACGATAAGAGTAGTTTGGCTGCGAGGCGGGCAAAGGGCGTGTATGTGGACATCTTCAAGCGCACTGAGCTGCGGAGTGGGCGGGGAGAAAATAGATGGAGGCGATGTACGAGGTGTACTGCTGTGATGGAGGATGTGTTTGGGAGTAGGCCGGGCTTTACGTTTGTGCTTGCTCAGCAGCGCAAGTGTTCGTGCAGTGGGTATTGGGCCTTGCTTCCTAAGGGGAAGTTGGTTTTGTAGGGCTATGTATTGGGATATTGGCGTTTTGGAGCTACGTGCCGTGGGCTGTAATTAAGAGGTGAAGAGGAGGTTCAAAAATTTTGTATTGGTGGAATAGGCATATGTGTAAGTTGTGCAGTTTGGCGCGATTATGTCAACCCTTGGAGTTCAAATCGTGACGTTCAAACAAACAGACAGAAGGCAACGAGGTAGTATTTTGTCTTGGGCAATGTTTGCAGTGCTGCATCAGAGACATACATGAGACGTGGCAATATGTGCAGTCGGCTAAGTACATCGAGGGAGAGTGACACAATCGATCGAGGCTACAGCCTTGGATCATACATCGCAAACCCAACTCTCGGCTTGACGCGCCGGAACAACCCACGCCGATAGAGTCAAGGCATTTGCATACAGAGTACAGCTCGGGCAAATAATCGCTATTACCTTAGGTCACGAAGCCAATAGAGATTAACGTACCCGAATACGGCCACTGAGATTCTAGTGATGACATTGAGGCTGGCTGACTGTTACACGAACATGGCCAAGATCCACGCAATGATTGGACGCGGTCCCTGTACCAGCAAAGTTGCAATAGTTTGTCATTCCAGCGAATGTCTGCGGCTACATACGGGAAAACGTAGTCGTTGCCTGTGGGACTCAGCTGGTGCGAAGTCACTCACTCTACTCGATCAAATCTATATAGCGCTTCAAAATCAAGAAGGGAGCCCCAAGTTAATTTTACCCAAGGCATTGCGAGGACATCAGTGGAGTAGACCAGACATCTAAGATTACCACAGTGGACCGCCATCGAGTCAATTTTGGGCCACTTTGTCTGGGGGAATGAGGTTGAGAAACATGCGTAATGGACAGAAATGCATGTTACGGGTTGTGCTTTGGGGCAAACGAACGCGAATTTTCTTTTGTTTAGCTGGGAAGCGCATGAGTTGCTTTTGCGTCACGGGTCCCGAGCGGGCAAAGCTGTCAATGCATGTAGCCATGTGTTCGTCGATTAAGCAAGTGCCGACATGTGACTAGAAACGTTAGAACGGAACATGGCTCGAGGGAAGAAGCAAAGAAAATGCTCCGATGTGCGAAAGGAAAAGAAAGGAAAGGAAAGGAAAGGAAGTGTATGCAAGGAGGTCGGTTCGGCGCATGAGGATATACAGCGGGATGGTTTGGAAGAGGGGCCAAAAAGCAATAAAGGGTGTCAAAGAAGATTTGATGTTTGGGTTTCCCTTTTGGACCGGTTCAACCCAGAAGTTGCTTATGGCGAGACTTGACTGACCTTGAAGTTGTTATGGTGACCACCTGGTGTTCTTCCCACTCCAACTAAGAATCTCGAGCGGTCTGGTCGTAGCCTATGAGTTTGTTGATTGCCACATTGCAAATCTCCAACTGAACGAATGGCAGAAGCAAAGCTCGTTTGCCCGCAGTTGGCGTTAACCTGCATGAACATCCGACTAGCCATACAAATTACATGTTTCGTATGACACGATAAACAACTACACCTCATGACCTTTGCCACAAAGCACCACGAGTTCATGAATTCCAATGAAGTCGTCGTTGTTGATATAGGGTGGGCTGCTGACTGGACACGGCGCTTACTGACTGGCTGTTGAAGATCTGAGTGCTGATTGATTCAATGTTGCTCCATACAACCTGACCAATGGGTAAGTTGAATCTTACCCGGACCTTTCTCCTTGCCCGAGAATGCTGCAGGCGCTTAGGAAAGTTGCAATTGCAATTCAAGACCTCCTCTTCCAATACCTTGCTGGTCATCCACAAGTTCAGGTCAGCCCCTGACCCAGGTGCTCGATCGACCAGTCTGGACGTGGCGATTCTCCTAGGCCCCCTTGTTCCCCTGTGCCGTCAACTCACCCACGCTGTATTACCGAGCGCCAGGAGCGGTGTAGCCAGGGTATCTTTTGGTTGTGCATGGAGCAGGAGCTTACGAGATCCTTGGCCGGAATAGTTGCATGTCCCCAGTTGATATCTCAACTCATTCGGCTATTACGTCCTGGGGGAGAGATAGCGAGATGACTGCAGGATATGGGATGATGTGTGGTTTTTCAACCCTGTTGGGTCAGCTGTGCCACCGCTGAACAGTCCACCCAAGTTCGTATTGTGCTGGGAACTCACACCACCGAATTCTCTGGGGCTGGTAATACAGCCACTGGGCGCCTCTATTGCTCCAAGAACTTCAGCCATGATCTCGAGCTGTCAGTGGTAGCTCGAAACGAATTGATGAAAATTCTTTCGTCTTAGTGATTCTTTCGTTTGGGTTCAGCGGCTTCCGGCCCGCAGCGTTTTGTGTTGGCCCCTGGTTTGTTTGGTTTCTGCGGGTAGAGCTCAAACGAAACTCGGAGTTGTCGCAGGTGGTTTAGCGATTGGCAGCTTTGGGCGAATCACGAAGGCTGGCCGAGAAGACGGAGCTGATACCCTTCTTGTGGCGACAAGTCTCATATGCAATGATGTACAACCGGAGTATACATTGCCCAAGCCCCAGGTCAACTCGACGTTGACTTGTGCGAGGGACGATTATACCGGGTCCGAAGCGCCTTTGTCAAGTGGTCGTTCATGGCTCATGGCATCCTTGTGCGTCGGCACATGAAAGATGCATACAGAGATTACCATGAAGATTCCTCAGTTAGGAATACCACGCATTGAGCAAACGAATATGTCCAAGTCACCGCTGGTGCCGCCACGATGTCCCCCTCCCAACGCCATGTTCAGTCGAGAGCAGCATTTTGATTGTGACCTTCTGGACACAAGTGGCGGAGGTTCCATCAGTTCCTGGCACTAGTCCAGGAACCAGTTCTCTAGTCGATTTTCCATCGAGGTCAGCAGCTGTTGGACCTGGTTTGGGGGTATAAACCCAGAAATAATGGTGGGGATTGTGGTGGTGTGGCTGACATTACGAGCCAACGAGCGTTTGAACCTGTCGACAAACCGCCGAGAAACGACGATGGCGTCGGTCGCCAGCCACCTAATCCGTCAAATCCGTTCAAGGCTCGGTCTTCTTCTCTTGTGGACGGACCGGGGTTATTGGCACAGGTGCATGGCTTCTCAAGCTCTTGGCTAAAGTGGTTTTTTTTGGAGGTTCGTCTGGGGGCACATCAACCTTACCCACGTTGGCTTCTTTAATTATCGATTCGACCACACAGACCAGACATTTTTATCCACCATGGACAATTGGCTCAAGCATCGAGAGAAGGGGAGGGTCCAATGGCGATTCCAGGTGGAACTGGTAATATCTGGCCAATTTTGGGTTGCACGGGAGTAACATTGGCTGGAAGCAAGTGCATGTACGGAGTAAGGTACCTAGGTACCTAGGTATGTCCATCACGGCGTCTGGAGTACGGAGCACGGAGTATGCAGGTACGCATTGCTTGCTTCCTTCCTCGCTGCTTATCGATTGGCACACGCCGTCAAGTCAATCGTTTGATGTCCGTCCTGCACGCGCCGACCCAATCACCAGCCAGCCGTGTCCAGTCCTTTTGCTTCTTGGCCGCCAAGCCATTGAGCATAATGTCCCAAATGTCCCAAACCTGTTCGCATGTGCTTTATCATGACATATTATGAGTTGTCGACAGGAAAAGGAACCTGCCTGTCATCAAAAGCGCTCCGTCAATGAACCCCTGCCTCCTGCAAATTAGCCTCCCTACCACTCGACCCCTTTTTGGCCAGGAACCTGTCGTTGGCGATGCCACCCTCCCGGCCGGGTACCTTCCGCTAAACCTCTTTGGGGTCCGCACGCGCTCGTGTCCCTGTTCATCCTCGACCACCTTGACCATCTTTGCCCATCTCTTTCTCGCTCTGTCTCTTCCTGTCTTTGGTACCCCCCCCAGTAACAAACAGACGAAGCTCACTTCCTCACCGTCAATGGTTCTGATGTCCGCCGCCCAGGACCGTGCCTCTTTTCCCTTTCTCGTTTCTCAATTTGCCGATACTACATCCCTTTCATGGCCAATTTAATGACCTGGTGATAAGACATTGTTGCTTGGTCTGGTCACACGCCCGAGTCCTAAAATGGCACAATTAGCTTCGGCTCATGGTTCTGAGTCGGTGTCGGCGGACATTGACATGGAGTCGAGGTCGTCGTTCATTGCGCCAACTTCTGATACACCATCTGCCTCAAAGTCTTCTGACCTGCTCCGACACGACGTTGACTCCTCATCAAGCCACCAGCTCCAGGACCGACAACACCTCCAGCACCTCCAGCACTCGCAGCAGCACCATCAGCACCATCAGCACGACTCCTTGGACAAGATCCGCCGTCAAACATCATCTGACACAGACACGGACACTGACACCCATCAGCATCATCAGCATCATCCTCGTCCCCCTCTACCCACTGGACATAGCCTGGCCAATAGTCTCAGCTCCTTGGCTTCCTTCTCGACTCCTGTTGCGACTTCACAGCCAGCAGTTGCCTCAACTACGTTTGACTCAACTATTATTCCTCACTTCCCCCCTCCTCCCTTCCGGACCCCTATCAAACGGAAGCCTTTGTCCTCATCGGCTTCTTCTTTGGCTGCGTCATTGTCTCTACGAGACTCTGTTATCGCTGCGGTTCCCGCTCCCTTGAACTCAGAAGTTCTCCCTAAACCCGGCCAAAGATTTGCCAGGCCACCATCTGTTGATAGTCCAACGTTTTACGACTATCCACAGTCCCTCAGGACCTCAGTGCCTTCTTGCTCGTAAGTTTCATCTATATGCCCGGCCCCTCCCTTGGTTTTACTATTGGGGATATCTCCCTGTTCTTGCGGCCATCTGTTGCTTCCTGCATACGTTTTGGCTTGGCATTTGTCTCGTCTATAGGGACGGTGTTTTCCTAAATTTAACGAGGGCCTCATTCGCGTCCTGTCAATGCCGAGCGGCTACTTTTCCTAGGCTCAGCCAACGCGGGCCGCGCGTGTATTTTTCTCCCGCTCGGGTTCGACATGAGAGTTCCAGAAGGGCGCCTAACTAACTGGAATCTTAAATCTCAGATCTCCCGTCACCGCCAACCTGGGTCACGCCCACGGGGAAGCTTCCGAGGCGCGCAGCATTCCAGCAGGCGAGCCGCTTTACGAAGATAGATCCGAACTATCGGATGTGCTATCTGTCTACGACGAGTCAGATTCACAAGGCTCCAAAAAGTCGTCATCTCCAGATGAGAACAACATCGGCGGTTCTAACCCTGGACACGTAATAGATGACAATAGCTCCGACGACATAGAGTCTATTGCCCGCAGCTTTAGCCCTGGACACGTAATAGACGACAATAGTTCCGACGACATAGAGTCCCTTTACGGAGACCGTTCAGACTATACTCCGACTCCGCCCATGTTTGCTCCCAAACCAACTCCTCCACACCTCAAACTCGACACAGTCGAATCATCAGCTTCCCAAAGTGAACTAGAATTACAACAACAACAACCTGGATCTCCAGAGTCGGCAAAGTTAGCTGCATCTCCGCAGCTGAACAAGCCGCTACCTAAATCGCCCAGCCAGGCGTCGCCTTTTGCAACACTGTTTGGCTGGTCCAATCCGTCACCGTCCGTGACGGACTTTTCGTCCATACCCTCACCATTGTCCCCCAGCAAAAACGCAAATGAGGCGCTTGGTGCTTCGGGAAATAACAGATCGAACTCATCATCTAGCAATTCCAATGGTGCAACATCGAATCCAATCGGATATTGCGAATCATACTTATCAACACCACCCCCTGGGACGGCCGCGTCGTCTCTCCAAATCGATGAGATGGAGGACGAACTGAAGGCCATCAGCTCTGAGCTGGCCGCGTCCATCCGGCGTGAGATGGATCTTGAAGACCTCGTCGACAGGCTTCAAGAACAAATGAATAACCCACAAGCACCAAGCAAGCGATCAAGCGACTATTTTTCAGATTCGGGTTACAGCTCTGCCAAAGTCAGCGAATATGATCATAGCAGAGAAGAAATCGAAAAGATCCAAAGGAGATCAGAGCAGGAGAAGGCATCCATTCGTCTAGAACTAAGCACCAAATTACAGGATGAGAGGTCAAGGAGGAAAGCTCTTGACCAACAGATCAAGGATTTATCTGAGAAGGCTTCGCAAATGGACCTCGCCCACATGAATAACCTGGATGCCAATGATCGAGTCAAGGATTTAGAGAAGGCGTGCGAAGACTTGAGACGACGGCTTAACGAGGAACGCGATTCCAAGACCAATTTCGAGGACTTGCTCTCTGGTCTTAAGAGCGAATTGCAAGAAGCCTGTAATGAAAGGGACAATCTTCGAGATGAAGTTGTACCCCAACTACGAGCCAGAGTGGAGGGGTTGGAAGCCGAAGCAGCTTCTTACGCTAACCTTACATATGAATCCACAAAGATGCAACATCAACTACAATCCCTGAAGCAGGAAAACACGTCGCTTCGTAACTCACTCGGCCCAGATGACATTGCGTTGGCTAGGTCAAACACGGTGGCAGCCAGCTCTTTCAAGGCCAGAGGTCCAAGTGGTTTTGGTGGCTTGTCTAGGTCAGAGAGCGTTAAGCACCCTCAGTCAGAATCAAGGGAAGCCCTGGCGGAGCGATTAAAGGACGTGGAAGCCCAACGAGATGCCTTGCACAGTGCATTGAAGAATCTCCTTGAGAGGCAAGAATTCCAGACCCGCGAAAATGAAAAGAAAATCAAGATTCTGGAGGCCGAGCGCCAACGGCTGATGCTAGAACCGCGGAAAGCAGGATTCGATAAAGAAATCTCCAGCTTGCGCACCGAGATCAATGTCCTGCGACGTCGTGCCGAAGATGCACTCGAACAAAAGTGGCAAGTGGAGAAGGGCTTGGGCGGTCTAAAGATGGACCTTGATAGAGCCGAGGAAGAGATTGCTTCCCTTCGCTCTTTGCTTCAAGAAAAGGATATTCTAATCCCTCCTTCACTGGCTCGATCCAGCGCCGCCAGTGGCACACTAAGTACTCCTGTTACCTCAGAATCTCTCCAGAAGGCCTATCAAGACCTGCGAAGCTCCTACTCCGAATCATTGGAGCGCATTAAGAAGCTGGAGCTTAACACAGGCGACGCCGCGTCCGACGAGAGGACTAAGCTTGCGATTGAGCGCCTGGAGCAGTCTCTTTCAGCAGCTGTTTCAGAGCGGGATGCCGCGCGACGACATTTGGATGGCCTAAAGACCCAAGTCAACGGATTGGCGGCTGGAGAATCTGAAAGCCTTAACAGGGAGAAGGCCTTATCCGAGGAACTGGGCGAGTCTGCTTTGCGTGTCGAACAGCTTGCTTCCCAAGTCCAGCAACAACTGGCTACTAACGCTGAGTTGCGACAGCGACTTACTGACACGGTTGCTCGAGGTGAATCCGACCGAAAACTGAACTCAGAACGGATTACCGAGCTGCAGGCACGCCTCCATGCCCTCGAGGAGCAGCTTGTCACGGCGCAGACCGCCTCCGAGGACCGAGTCGGTCGACACGAAGAGGAACTTAGCCAGCTTCGAGAAGCCCACAATGAGCAGCTTCGTCGCATCAACAGTGGTGCTGGCGTAGGCGTTACCGCCCGTAAGGGATCACTTTTGAACCCTGCGGCGTCAGCTGTCTTTGGGCGCTCTAGCCAAGTCATTCCGGCCAGGAGCTTTGAGGAGGAAGTTGAAATCAAGAATCTCCGAGCCCGCGTCGCAGAGCTCGAGAAGGCTCTTGCCGACGCTGAGAGCGAGATTCAGCAGGTCGTTTCTAAGATGAACGAAGCGCAGATTGAGGTCATGAACCTCCAGGAAGAGCGCGAGACAGCTGCTCGAGAGACGCGAAGACTCCAGAAGGCTCTGGAGGCGGCCAAATTGACACCACTGAGCGGACGAGCTTAACTTCAGTTGGCTTCAACAGAGCACAGATGTGGTGATACGAAGCCAAGAGTCCAAACAAAAGGTGCTTCAAAGGTGATTAGTGGTTGAAAACAAATGTGTCATGAAAGGGATTAATTGTGCTGCATAAGCGATTGGAGTTTTTTGTTGTTTGCTTTGCTTGCATCCATACGGAGGTAGGCTCTATCATTGTATGGGAATCGAACTCAGCCTCACATCAACATTGTTGATAATCTGTCCATAAAAACAGGGCAAGCTCGGATTGTCATCATACATATTCAGATTCAAAGTATGGATTATATACATGGTGCTGCGGAGCAATACACGGGCAGACACCCGAGGCGGAAACTTGTCGAAGTTGCAATGGACATGGCCGGCTGGACGACCATTTGCATCGTATTATATTCTGGAACACTATAATGTTTTATTAGTAAAATCTAACTCTTAAGTATGGTGGGAAAATGGGGAGGTTGTAGTGTATTATTAGAGTTGTGGGTTAAATGAAGGATTTTTTCACCAAGAAAAGGAGTCTAGAACTATACAGATTGAAGTGACTGTAGCCTGCCTGGTGGCCGTTGTGTATTGAGTTTAATGCCTGGTTTGTTGTCATTCCCATCTCGACGATTGTCCTGGGTGTGGCTGCCTACGGGCGACTAGACGCTCCACATCGGAGTGCAGGCGACATTCACGCTCCATCGCCTTCCCAGAAAGCCTCGCCGTTCTTGTTGCGCACAACTACAACCAAAACTGTCAGTGAATATGAAAATCAATGATGCATTTGTCTCAGATGTCATATTCCCGCCGACTTGACACGCTATGACCTGGTTGTAATCTTAACCAGACAACAAAAGTCGATCCAGGACTCACACTCCACATCCAGACGGGTTTCTCCCTGCAGATGTCCTCGAAAGACATCAAACCATGACGCTGGAACAGCCTTCTCTTAGCGAGAAAATCGACTATTTTAACCGGTTGAAATCATTTGAAGACAATGGCGAAGATGCATTTGACGTGCGCGAAGAACAAGACCGTCTGCAGCTTGCCCGATTCTTCCACACCAGAATGTCGCCCGCGCCTCAAGTCCATCAAAAGGCAGCAGACATAGATAATCAACCCGCAGCGAAGCACCTTGAAGATCTAACGCGATCAACTGCATCCAAACCAATAACTATAAAGGCGACTCCTCAGAATCTCACTCGCACGCGCCTCAACAACCTCCTCGACCAGGACCAAGACGACACCGTAGTGCCGGACTCGAACCGTCCCTTGACGGGGAGGAATACGCCGTTGCTTAGACGCCTGGGAAGCACTGATTCACCTTCGAACCTGATGTCTAAGAAACGGAAACGCGATTCTATTCAACTCCGTCCAGAAGGAGAGCAGATTCTCAAGGGCCTTTCATTTTACTATATACCAAATAATGATATTGCACCCGCTAGAAGACTACGTATCAATAAAGCTCGTGAGTTCGGAGCTTTGTGGACGCGGGAGATAGCGAGTGCGACGCATGTCATTGTTGATAAGGGGATTCACTACAAGGACGTGGAAAAGGTTGTGGCCGGGAAGGACGTGTGTGTTGTGAGTGAAGAGTATCCTGTGGATTGTATTCGCTTTAGGGCGTTGCTGGATGGGAGGCAGAAGAAGTATATGCTCCAGGGGCAGCCTGATGTGACCGTGCAGGAGGAGACGGCGAAGGAGGTGACAAGTTCGGAGGAGTCGACAACGTCATTGAAGATTAAGCCTCAGCATAGGGATTCGAGGAGGTGGGATTTCGTGCCGCAGCTGGGGACGCCCTTGAGGAGTGTGGAGGGGACGCCAGCTGTGGAAGATTCGCAACCGGGGGATGCTGGGCGGGAGAGTGAGAAGAAGGGGTTGGATGTGGATGATGAGTTGTCGGGATACATTTTGATGATGCAGGAATTTAAGGACCTTCCGCTCGATAATGACGATGACGATGGTCGATCTGTGGCGGATCATACAGAGGTTCCGTCAGATGAGGAAGAGCGAATCTCGTCTGGGGATGAGAAGAAGACCAGGTCGGGTAAGAAACGGGTTGGTCAGAAAGACATGAGGTTTGAGGATCGGTTCGCCTGCAATCAGGCTGGGGCGCAAGATGCGTATCAGAACAATCCGAATGCTAGGACGATTGAGGTTCTACAGAGCATGGCTAATTACTATGATCGAATCAACGATCACTGGAGAACAACGGGATACCGCAAGGCGATTACGACTTTGAAAAGGCAATCTTCCAAGATTACCACAGAGGAGGAAGCATTTAGGCTGCCGCATATTGGACGAAGAATTGCCCAGAAAATTGAGGAGATAGTCACGACAAATAAACTCCAGAGACTGGAGTATGCACAGGATGAACCGATGGATGGCTCTCTCCAGATATTCCTACAGATATACGGTGTGGGCACGAAGCTCGCTCAACAGTGGCTTGCTCACGGTTATCGAACACTTGAAGATGTCAAGACAAAGGCCAAGCTCAACCCTAGCCAACGAGTCGGGGTAGAGCACTTTGACGATCTTAACACCAGAATTCCTCGCCGTGAGGTAGAGGCTCTGGGGGCGGTTGTGAGAAAGACAGCGGCAAGGATTGATCCGCAGGCCGAGTTGATAATTGGCGGGAGCTACCGCAGAGGGTCTGACAGTTCAAATGACATCGACTTTATCGTGACCAAGTTGGGCACAGACTCGGTGGCACAACTGCGGCCGTTCTTAAATGAATTGGTTCGTACGTTGGAGAAGGAGGACTTCCTCACGGCACGCCTGGCATCGTTTCATACTGGCGGTGATGGCAGCAAATGGCACGGTTGCTGCGTCCTCCCGAAAACGAAGGGCATCAACGACACGGACTACCGGCCGATTTGGCGACGCATTGACTTTTTGCTTGTGCCGGAGTCGGAGATGGGTGGTGCGCTGATTTATTTTACGGGTAATGATATTTTTAATCGCAGCATACGGCTGCTGGCGTCGAAGAAGGGCATGCGCCTCAATCAGAGGGGGTTGTTCAAAGATGTGGTTCGGGGTCCGAATAGGGTTCGGGTTACGGACGGGGAATTGGTGGAGGGGAGGGATGAGAGGAGGATATTTGAGATACTGGGCGTGAAATGGCGAGAACCGCATGAACGGTGGTGCTGATGATTGATGATGATGATGATGATGATGATGATATTTGAACTGGAATTGCATGGGTCATCAGGAGCAGTTTTGGGTTTAGATGGGCAATGGACATTGAATGTCTCGGTGGACGGCGCTGACCGCGAGCAACTTGACAGCTTCGTTTTAGACAATCAAGAAGGAACGGCCAAGTAGACTTGCATCCTGCCAATTTGAGAACGTGTCAACTAAGCACCCGGGGAAGTTGCCAATTTGGATTGATGCCCCGCCTGGAGAAGTGTTGGCTGTTGTGTCAATTTCGCGGTGAATTTCTACTCTTGCAAAATAATGCCTGTTGTATTGTCTTCTGATCCATTTGCCCGTAAATTCACATGTGAAAGGCCAATACCACTGTACAGCAGCCAAGACATATCGGTCAGCAGCGCATTTGCATGTCAAAAGATGGGGACTAAGACTAGTGCGTCATATGGCCTGGCTGTTCCGTCGCGGGGCGGTCGCTGATACGGCTGGTCTGGCTTAATGTCCATGGATTTGCCAGTCCCCAGACGGCATTGGTGCACATTGGATTGGATGCGAACCGCTCAAGTGGACGGGACCCGCTGATGACATGGACCGGACTGGACTGGACTCGACGGCTCCAGATCAGGACACCAGACAGCAATTGACCACAAGCTAAACCCGCATTCCGAGGCTCTATCCCGGACCAGTTGACGCTTTTCTGCATCCATGTCCACCAGACATATCAACACCGGCGCCGCATTCACCTCTTGCATCCAAATCGACCTCTCTTCATCACTCCCGAGCTGCAACCACTCCGACATACCCCGACCGAGCACCATTTCTTCTGCGGTTTCTCAATGCGCATACCCAAGATTTGAATCAACCAATCTGCCTCTCTAGTCTCGCCTTTTAGCAGAAACCAGGCCGCTCTCGCGTGCGGCTTTGCCTCTACGAACCGGCCGAACATTCCCCATACCCACTCTTTGCCGAGGCACATCATGGCGACGACCGTCGAAGCTCTCAAGGTACGAGATGCGATGCTCTATGCTATCACAGCGATGCGGCGACGTCTATATCATTTTCCTGGACACTGTGAAAAGTTTGCGCGCTGACTCTTGGGGTTGTTCTGCTCTCATGTAGGTTGCGCTGGAGCGCATCGTACTGGACCCGAGATATCATGATCTTCTCTCGTTGCTCAAGACTGCCCGCAATGGCGCCGTCTACGGAACCAAGGTTCGGTTTCCGCATGCACTGGTGTAAGTACATGCTGTATTTATCATAGCTGTGCGAGAATGGCCGTAACTGACAAAGGTGATGCCTTTAGGATGATCTTCCTTTTCCGATCTGGAACGTACGTACATTCGCCGGCCCATATCGAGACCACATAGCCGAGGCGATATGCTAACGAATTTTGTCCCCAAACAGATTCCGACAAAAGATTGCCTTAGTATTGAGAGCTACCAAAAAGCACGCCACTAACCTGGCCCGATTTGCGACGATATACAAACTGACTCTGCTCGCGTTGAAACACTGGGGGCCGAACCCCGGCAAGGAAGGCATGTGCCACTTTATATTTTGCACTTGGAAGAAGTCCAAAACTAACCTTGAGTGTGCCAATACAGGTCCCTACGACACCTTCATCGGAGGCCTTTTGGGCGGCTACATTGTATTCGGCCAAAGGTCGAAGCGCAACGGCAAGATCTCCTCGGTCAGCCAGCAAATCGTCATCTACATCTTTGCACGAGTCGCGCTGGCGCTGGCCCGCATCGCCGTCAAGCCCGGACACGGATTCCCCGTCGTCTCGAAAGAGCCTCTACATTCTCAAATCAGCTACTACGCCTGGCCGGCCTTTGCCTCCCTCTCCTGGGGCATGGTCATGCTGCTGTTCAAGACGCACCCCGAGGATCTGCAATCCAGCTTGCGAAGCAGCATGACGTACATTTACAAGGACTGTGACGAATGGGATGGCCTGAGGACGTTGCTGTGGCATAACAAATAGATAGAGTATATATTATTTTTCCTGTCGGCTCTGGTTTAGATCGGGATTGTATGACGAGTTTGTTACGGGGTCAGTGTTTACGACATTGTGGGATCTAGGAGAAGGCGTTATGCAAAGACTTTAGGTTACTTTGTTACGTTTAGGATTTTGTGGCATAGCATGGGGTCATTTTATAAATGAAATCTACGTATGTGTAAATAAAGGTTGCGGCTGATTGTGGATGCATGCAGGTTTCTGGTATTTTCATGTCTTCTTCATCTACATCACCTACTCGGTATGTGAAGCGCATTCTCGTCTACTTGTAAAAGGCCAGTAGAGCGATGATTTCCGTACTTGTATATCCCATGTTCTTCGATTTTGAGCTGTAATCAGAGCTCAGTTTGTGACCAAAAGTCATAACCAAGTCCAAATAGCCGTTTGTAAATCAAGGCCACAGACTGATTTAAAACTTTGTATAAGTCGGAATTTAATTCGAGGTGGTTTGTGCTTCATTGGCATCAATGACATCTGGTTCGACCTGCAGCCTGGAGCGGTGGTGTCACTGCCCCGCTAAAGCTCCGTGTCCCGCTCACCAAAGAAAGCCCCGCCAACCTCAGAGCTCCATATTCAAACCTCCGTCAACATTGCAACTCTGTCACCCTTCAGCTCTCGAATTTCCTCAACACAGCTTGCACGGAACGGGTAATTCGATATAGAGAAACTGCCATGGCTCCCAACGCAAAAGTCGTCGGGGCCCTAAGCCAAGCCGAGTCTTCATCCGGCGAAAAAGGCCCCGTCTACGAAGCTCTCCTCGCCGACATCAAGAACCTCTCCTCGCCAACCAGCGCCATCGACGACCTCAATGCCATAGTCGACTCCTTCTTCGGCCAGGCTCTCGGCGTCGTTTCCACAAGATCAGTCCTTGGTGCCTTCATCTCAACTCTCACGGCCCTCAAGAACGAAGAAATGTGGATAGAAGTCGGCACCCGCACGCTCTCCGTCCTCTCCTCACAGCCATCCTCGTTTTTCGACGCCCAAGCTACATTGTGCGACCTCGTCGCCACCGCGCACGAAAACAATGAAGACTTCCTCGAAGCGGCCAAGGCACTTGCCGAAATCCCACTAGACAGCTCTCAGCGCAAAGTGACCGATGAAGAAAAGGCGAAAGTGTGGATTCGCATCGTGCGAAACTACCTCGAGGTAGACGACTCCACGGCCGCAGAGACGTACATCAACAAACTCAAGAATATAATGCACACTGTTTCAGACGCAGACCTGAATCTGCACTTTAGGCTGTCACAAGCCCGTATCCAGGACGCAAAGAGAGACTTCTTGGGTGCGTCCCAGCGCTACCACGAGATAAGCTTCTCGCCTGCCATTGCGGAGGAGGAGCGGCTGCACACGCTCGGCATGGCGATTAAGTGTGCTATTCTTGCGCCTGCTGGACCCATGAGAAGTCGTATGCTCGGACGGCTGTACAAGGACGAACGGGCCGTGCAGTTGGACGAGTTTGGAATCCTGGAAAAGATGTTCTTGGATAGGTTGTTATCGCAGGCGGAGGTTGATAAGTTTGCTGAGGGATTGCAGCCGCACCAGCTGGCTACGACGTCTGATGGGTCGACTGTTCTTGCCAAGGCTGTTGTTGAGCACAACTTGCTTGGGGCTTCGAGGCTGTTCAACAATATCCAGTTTGAGGCGCTGGGTTCCCTGCTGGGGTTGGATGCGGACAAGGCTGAAGAAACGACGGCTCGTATGATTGAACAAGGACGACTGGTCGGGCGGATGGACCAACTGGATGGTATTGTGTGGTTTGAAGGTGGGGAAGCATCGGGGGAGAAGGGCAGCGGAAGGGCAGAGGTTATTGCCGGCAAGGAGATGCGAAGATGGGATGCCAATGTGGAGAGTCTGGCGGAAGAAGTTGAGAATGTGACGAATTCGTTGCAGAAGGAATTCCCCGTAAGTTTTGCAACATTTTTTCTGTCTTTACGACCACTGAGTTTACTGACGTGATGAAAACAGGACTTTGTAGCGGCGAATCTGGTTGTGTGAACGACACAAAGATAAACTAGCATGCGGTTTACATACCTTTTTTTTATTTGGCATTTTTGGCGTTTTAGGCAGGCATAAGAGCATGTTATGGGGAGGGGTATCCTAGATTTTTATTTCATTTCCTTTATCCTATAAATCTATTTGAAAGTGCCTGCAAAACAAGAGCCGAGCTACCATAAATCCTTCTTACGAACCACGACGTATCCCTCACTTAATCTGCTAGGATTACCATTTTCTTCCTCAAACACGGTACTATCGTTTGTCCTGGTTAGTCCCTTAGAGGAACCAGACGCTGCTGCCTGCCGTGCAGCTGTTCTTTTCGCTGATGCGAGTGCAGCCAAGAAGCCAGTTGCTATGTGATTGCCCATCCAGTCGTAGCCGTCGGCTGTTAGATGAAGTCCATCGTCCCAGTATCTGTCCTTGTCTTCTTCTGATAGAGAGTGGAAGGGGATCTTGGCGTGAAGGTCAAATGAGTAACTACACGGTGGGAGTTAGTTACACCTTTCACGCAGTCGTGCGCCACGTACAGCAGCTCGGAAAGGCGCTCTTACAAGTTACGCTCCTTGTGCTCCAGTATCAATGAGTTGATCTCAGATCTATTCTCTAAAATCCACGCAGGCCTCGACTCGCTCTCTGGAATGGTCAAGGCAAGGACTTTGCTGCCTTTGACGAGAGGTACGTCCCAGTTTGACTGGAAGGATTCGTACATGGCTTTGGGTTGTATAGTGTAAGCGAGGTCGCTATTGAATGTAAGCCATGGCACTGGACATTAATATGTGATGAGACATAGACGAACTTTGTGCCTCCTAGTATTATGACCCAGTCGTAGTTGCGCTTGTTGCCTATTGAAAGGTGAGTTGAAGTCGGGTGGATGACAGTCAATGATTGCATATGCAGCTTCACGTGGAGCTGAACCTGTCCTTTCTACTTGCACCGACGCTGCCAAGGAACAGCACGGTGCAAATGCTACACTCACATTCGACTTCTAGCCTCTGTTGAAATCTCTGGAAGGTGGCAACATCTCCTGCAACTCCACTCGTGTGCACCTCGAGCTTGGTGTCTGGAAGGGATTCTTGGACTCTGGCGGCGAAGGCGATGGAGTATGGATGGGACTCCATGCCGAAGCTGTGCCAGCCGGAGGTGAGGGAGTCGCCAAAGCAGAGGATGCTCAGCGTTTTGGACGTCATAGTGCCGACTGGTTGTGTAGCTGGGGCGTGTGCCTGCGTTTGATGTAATGATATTGGCAAGGTATTACGAGGTGTGATAAGTCAAGTGTTGATGAGTTGGAGTGCGAGTGTGTTGTTGGTAGGCAGTAGCTGAACATTGAAGCTGGAGCTGGACCTTAAGCGCTGAGTGACATGGCATTGACACTTATCAGTCATGCTGCATGTGCCAGCATTGCAAGAGCTTGTGCCTGTGGTATGACAGACAAGGGGATTAGAGCGCGCATTTCAATAAATTCGCAGGATGTTTTTTTATTTCGGATAAGTCTGTGCAAAAATACTTGTAGATAATTGTAGTAAAGAAAACAGGATATGTTTGGGAAATCTGAGCTTTGGAACAGAGGATTGAGCAGCAGATGTCTGGTCAAGTCAACCAGACGGTACTGTAGTCATTGGCGTGGGTCCATCATTGAGGCTGCACTGGTTCAATGTTAGTTCCCTCTGCTCCTCAAGTGCTCCCGAACTGCCCCGCGCACCACCTGCCACAGATACCAGTTGACATGGACAACACAACCCCACCACTGCTGCCCTCCGCTGCCGTCCATGTCCGATAATCTATCGTAAAGTCTTGTGCCATTGCTACCCCGCCAAACTTTTTTTCCTCATTGCGCCACTTACAATCGGCATTGCAATCGTTTACGAAAGAGGCTCACTTGGTGTCATCCCTATTTCCTGTCTTTTGTAAAAGTCGACATACAGTCACCATGTCTGGAAATCAAAAGATTGCTATTCTCTCCGTCTACGACAAGACGGGGCTCTTGGATCTGGCCAAGGGCCTGATTCAGCAGAATGTCAGAATTCTTGCTTCCGGAGGCACCTCTCGCATGATCCGCGATGCTGGCATGCCTGTCGAGTATGAAACCCCCCACAGGAGGAGTTCATTGAATATTTAAAGTCACGTCATCAAATGGGATTTTGACAATTGGAAAACAGGGATGTCAGTGCCATCACCAAGGCTCCCGAGATGCTGGGCGGCCGAGTCAAGACCCTCCACCCTGCTGTCCACGGCGGCATTCTTGCCCGCAACCTCGACTCCGACGAGAAGGATCTGGCTGAGCAGGGCATCGCCAAGGTCGACTATGTTGTCTGCAACCTTTACCCCTTCAAGGACACTGTTGCCAAGGTCAATGTCAGCATCCCCGAGGCCGTTGAGGAAATTGACATTGGCGGCGTGACTCTTATCCGCGCTGCCGCCAAGAACCACGGTCGTGTCACGATCCTCAGCGATCCCCAAGACTACGCCGGCTTCCTGAAGGAGCTTGAGCAGGGCGAAATCACCGAGGCGAGCCGAAACCGATATGCCCTCAAGGCCTTTGAACACACTGCCGATTACGATACCGCCATTTCAGGCTTCTTCCGCAAGGAGTACGCTGCCAACGGCGAGCAATACATGGCCCTTCGATATGGTGCCAACCCTCACCAGAAGCCCGCCGCTGCTTACAGCGTCTCCGAGAAACTCCCCTTCAAGGTTCTCTGCGGCTCTCCTGGGTACATCAACCTTCTCGACTCACTGAATGCCTGGCCGTTGGTCAAGGAGCTCAAGCAGGCCCTTGGCAAGCCAGCTGCCGCCAGTTTCAAGCACGTCTCCCCCGCCGGTGCCGCCATTGGTCTTCCCCTGACCGCTGAGGAACGCAAGGTGTACTTTGTCAACGATATCGAGGGTATTGAGACCTCTGCCCTTGCGCAAGCCTACGCCCGTGCCCGTGGTGCCGATCGCATGAGCAGCTTCGGTGATGTCATCGCTCTCAGCGACGTTGTCGACGTCCCCACCGCCAGCATCATCTCTAAGGAGGTCTCGGATGGAGTCATTGCTCCTGGCTATGAGGACGCCGCGCTCGAGATCCTGAAGAAGAAGAAGGGTGGCAAATACCTCGTTCTCCAGATCGACCCAGACTACAACCCTGGTCCCACTGAGACCCGAACTGTCTACGGCGTCACCCTCCAGCAGCACCGAAACGACGTCGAAATCTCCCCCAAGTCCTTCGACACCATCGTCACCCCCAAGGACGGTGCCCCTCTCTCCGAGGATGCCGCCCGCGACCTGACCGTTGCCACCATCACCCTCAAGTATACCCAGAGTAACTCTGTGTGCTACGCCTTTAATGGCCAGGTCATTGGCCTCGGTGCCGGCCAGCAGTCCCGCATTCACTGCACCCGTCTTGCTGGCGACAAGGCCGACAACTGGTGGATGCGCTTCCACGAGCGTGTCCTCAACATCAAGTGGAAGAAGGGCACAAAGCGACCCGACAAGAGCAACGCCATTGACCTGCTCGTCAGCGGCGAACTTCCCAAGTCCGGCGCCGAACGAGAAGCCTTCGAGGGTGTCTTTGAAGAAGTCCCTCCCGCGTTCACCGACGACGAGAGAGAAGCATGGATGAAGCAGCTCAAGAATGTCTGCGTATCCAGCGACGCCTTTGTATGTTTTTCTCCCACCCGGATATACCATGATCTTCTCGAAAACTGACCAAGCACTAGTTCCCCTTCATTGACAACGTCTTCCGCGCCTCCCGCTCAGGAGTCAACTATATCGCCGCCCCGAGCGGCAGCCAAAACGACAATGCCGTTTTCGAAACCGCCGAAAAGCTAGGCATCACCTTTGTCCAGCAGAACATTCGTCTCTTCCACCACTAAGGATACGAGACAAAAATACCAACTTGATTTCTTTTGTAGGAGCCGGTTTCAAAAAATGGGAGGTTAATATCAAAATTGGGAGAAATAGGAGGGAATGCAATGGACGGATCGTCTGCGTCATCTGATCCTTTTGAAGGATTTTCCATGTAAATACCATAGACTTGGTGAAATGCTCGCCTCAACGTGACGCTCTACCATATTCGCTAACTGTCATCATATCTTTCAAGTTGGGTGTATTCCATGTGTATCTCCTACAACTATGCACCAACGAGGTAAAGCAACAAAACGTTCCCAGCAAATTACTCACAAGCACTTGTCCATAAATTGTAGCCCATGCTCATCATGCACGCCTGTATCCGCCTTTCAGTATGATGTGTATATAATACAGTGAAACCAAACGCCTTCCTTAACATACTCCTTTAATCTTCAATATCGTCATCACTGAGCACCAACTTCTGTGCCAACATCCCAGACATGGCACCAGCTTTGATTCCCGCGCTCTTCTTACGTGGACTAGCTTCTTCAGAGGGTTTGTCCGTGGCCCAAGCCTCGCCCGATGCTCCGTCATCGTCTACCTCGGACTCTTCCTCCGCCACAGCAGTTACGCCACTAAATGACACCACTTTTTCGAGGTCTTTTAGTCGAATACCTGTCCTGCGGGTTCGTGCTATGTGGGCCATGTACGGCAGTCGATCAAGGAGCAGTTCTCGCTGAGCTGCACTGCCTAATGACAGTAGGGGCGATGGTTCGGAGGTCTCGTCTTTCTGTTCGATTGGTTTTGCCGCCGCCGCACGAGCCTGTTGTTGGCGTTGCATCCAGGAAGAAGACTCTCCGGAGGATTGGGTTCTTAGAAAGGCGCTTGCACCGTCGGTGAGGCTCTTTGTAGGCAATTGTGATTCGCCTCGGAGGATCTTTGATGACCACATGTCGACGATACCTTCGATTTCCTCCTTGGCCCTCCATAGTTTCAGACTCGTCGGGTAGAACATTTTGAACGCGTCGCTGCCTTTTGCCATTGTAGTTGTCTTGCGCTTAACTGGGTTTGGCAATGAAAAGAGCAAGCCTCTGACGGCAACTTGGAATGTCATTTCGTCTTGGCGGAGGAGGTGACTGCTTGAATCTGCACCGCTGAATCTACCAAAACCGCCTCTACCACCGAAGAATACGTCTCGAGAAGGGCAGAGGAGGTCGCTTTCTGAAAGATACTCTATACAGTCGTTGACGTAATCCATGGGCGTTGATAAGTCCATTGGCCCAGTGCTCTCGCATGAGGGAAGGTAATTTTCATGCAAAGCAGAAATAAATGTGTGCGTATCTGTGCCGATTTCGTCGATAAGAGCATCAACGGATACTTGTGACCTCTTGGGGCGAGCATTTTCTGATAAGAATGACGGAAGCTTTTCGACTGTATCGTTTGGCGGCGCAGATTCATCTCGTTTGTTATATACCACTTTACCAACGGCATGAAATATGCCGAGGCTTGCTTCGCGCTGCGATATTAATTCCAAACTTTCTGATTCACCCTTGGTCAAGCTGATTGAGTCTTTTGCACTCTTCTTTAGCTTGGTGAATACGACCTTGGCCCCCCAGTCTGAATCTTGGTCTCCTTTGAGGCACAGAAACTCCAGAGAGGAGACGGCGTTACGAATGTCCCCAATTTCACCCAGCTTCTTAAGCACTTGAGGCCCAGGAGTCCTTCTGCGGCCGGACTTTCTTGCCTCCTTGAGGACGACGAGCTCCAGAGCTTTAGCAAGAATTGACGGCGCAATGGCGTTAAATTCTATCACGCCAACACCCGGATGACGAAGAATTTCTGGCCCTAATAATCGATGGGCTGTAAGACTGTCTGCCGATGCAGATGTTGTGGTCAACAGGGTCTCGGAAATGACTAAAACAATAGGACTAATCTGCTCCTTCTGCTGGGAAATCTTGCCAAATTTGGCCAGTGTCGGTGTATGCGCAGCTAGGTACTGTAGAATCGCACTCTTGAAAGAACTCAGAGCTGATGACGACCTCGAAAACGTATTGGGGAACTCTTCTATGAGAATTATTCGCTTCGCTCTGCTTGAACCTGAACCATTGGAGCTAGTTGGGACCATGCTCGAAGACGATTCTTCCACATCTAGAGTTCCAAACTTGCCGCCACGGCCAAGGAATTCCCCGAACTGTGCAGATGCTGAGACAAATCCTGTTCCTGAAGTCGTCGTTGGATTTTTCCATTCGAGAAGCTCACAGCCCATATCGCTCGCCAAGAGCCGCATTGTGGTTGTTTTGCCGGAGCCCGCTGCTCCTTTGAGAACTAAAACCCGTTGTCGCATGCGACCTGACATGACATCCTCTAACCACCTTCGGACATCTGAAACCTTCTTCTTGTGTACTGCCAATTCGTCCAGATTTCGTGGTCCGAATCGTTCTGACCATGGTCGTAAATCGTCGTCAACACCGGCTGGATTGGCAGGTTTCGGTGGCTTCAGGAATCTCAGACCAGTATTAGACGACTCGCTGGACCCAGTTTCGCCGCCATTTCTCAATCTCTTACGAGCATGTTGACCAACCAAGCTCGAAGAGCTGGCCTTGAACTCTGATATCTCGTCATCTTCGGATATTGGATCGCTAATGGGATCATCGATAGGAGACGGCCGCTTTTCGCCACCGGTTCCAGGTTTGGTAGATCGTTGGGCTTGTTTGGAGAAGAGTGCCTTTAGATCAGCTGTCTTGCCCTTTTCTTCGAGCCGTCCGTTGTCTTTGGACTTGTTTGGGCTGGTGCCGTTGCCATTTTTCTGCGAGCTCCCTCGCCTTGTCTTCTGGGGAGATAAACTTGCAGCTGATCGAGCTGCGGCACCCTTTCCCTTGAGAGGGCTTGGAGAAGCTGTCGGGACTCGGACTTTGGAAGGAGAGCTCGGCGAAGACAGGAGGAAATTAGAGAGCGTGTTGGCTCGCGGCTGCTCGTCTTCGTCGTCTGACGCCTCAACTGGGTTCTGCCTGCGGCGTTTCGCGGGCGGGGCCATCAAAGCGACTGCATATGAAGCATTAGCATATCCGGAGTTCCATGCGGGCTGGGTTCGCAGAATTGGGCTCGGTCGGTCGATGGGTCGGTCAAGAAAGCTGTCAATCGTGGTATTGTCGATGATGGAGGATTAGTGTCAGAGGCGTTGCGCTGCCTAGCTCGTGTTTGGTGGCTTATTTACGGTGTGTGAGATGCCAGTCAACCTGGACCTGGACCATACTTGACATGGACTGACCAGACATGGACGTAATTGGGTCCACTGGAGGTGCAGCTGATGGTTGAAGCTTCAGCTGACAAGGAGCTGTCACAGTGTTGATGTCAAAAACTGACGGGCCTGGGTCGCTACCAGGTCTCTGGAGTCTGGACCCCCCCACACATGCATGCACCCAACGTCGGAACTTTGGCTCAAAAATTCACATGCATCGACACCAGCACATCAGAGTCGCTGAAATCGAGTATTCCCAAAGGCGTCAAGATTTTTCAGACGGGCTTCGCCGTAATTATGCAGAATATTCAACTGTTCCCGATTCAATTTATACGGGAGCATATACATGCAAGAATGTGACAGAATTTCCCACTCAAATCCAACCATACTCATACAAGATCGCGGTCTTCCTCCATATTCTGTCGCCAAGATGTATTCCTTAGAAGGACCAGCCATGGAAATTATCCACAAAGGTTGCAGCTGCCCTGAGATAAAATGCATTGTCATCTCCCCAAAGCCTACCCATATCCCTCATCGCGCGAATAGCTACGACGACTGTTAGCCACATTCTTCCTGAATTATTGAGTAGAGTGAAGTGACCTACCCTTGACATAGTGTGCCTCATTCGAAAAAGCGGAATTTAACGCTTTGTCTTCCACATACTTCCAATCACGGCCCTTCAGATCTTTGTCCATATTTTCGAGGTTTGGACACGGTCGTCCCTTCAGTATAACCACCGCAACGACTAAAAGCCACCACTGCCTAACCAGGCTAATGTGATACCGAGCCGGGAAGACGGGCAAAAGGACTCGCAAGGCGTAGCTGGTCGTCAGAACATGTACGATAAAAAAGTGGTAATTATGAGATTTGGGGTCCACAGAGGTAACAAATAGAGCGACGGCAGCCTTCTGTGATGACTCAAAATCTTTCACTGGGTCGGAAATCTCCCAGGCGTTCCAGTACTCCAAGATCAGATCCTCGTGATCTGTCACCATGGTCTCAAAATCGTCGTAGGCAACGGATTTTGAGAGACTGTTGAATCTTTTATCGTCGGAGAGCTGGACCAGGAGATCTAGTACAGAGTTGGTGCCTTTGGGCGATGGTTTGGTATAAGACGCATCTGCGCTGTACTTGTAAAGAAAGTTATGCTGAACCGAGGCCAGAGTCAGAGCTTCCATTGCGACTTCTTTGCTATCCATTTCATATGCATAGCCAAGCTGAATAAGGGGATGACCAACTAAAATCAAAGTTAGCGATCATAAGTAGGGAAATTTGCAATATTGGCTGTGGTTAACGTACGGCCACAGATCAGTCCATGAACCAAAGGCTTCTCGGACGAGAACAGGAAGTATTCAACGACCTTCTTCCAGTCATAGGCATACTCCATGGCGAGTTTATCTTCGTAAAAGTCAACAAATGCCCTTTGATAGTCCCCATCGCCGAGGTAATCGACCCAGTCATTGTCGATGAGCTCGGCAGGGGACGGCGTCCAAGCCTCCAATTCTTTGACCTGTTCCTCATAGATATCATGCAGCTGATTCGGGGTAGCGCCGAGTATATATGCAGAGCTTAGAATATGGGCATTATGATTGTCAAAACGATTTTGGCTATAGACGACGGAGTAGTTGACGTGGTTGGCCTTGAGTAGGTGCTTGAGTGAACGAGCCCTGCGATCCGGGTTTGTTTCTACATGGTGGACTTCGACGGGAGGCAGATCGATGGCTTTGGTCTTTCCATCACCGCCAAGCACATATGATAGGATTCCAGACATATTGCAAAATTTAGCAGGATCGCATGGTTCCCCAGCAGTAATGTGTTGGGTTGAAGAAGAGAGTTGATGTTGTATAATCGTGAAAGCGTTGAGGCTATTGAGTGGGGATTGTTTGGGTGGGGACCCTTTGAGTACCAGTTTGAGTCGTCATCGGACCAGACATTTTGGCTCCTTCTTCACACCAGACCTTATGGACCAGACATCTTCGCATAACGCTTAACCCCCATCCATTCCCAAGGCGAATCGCTCTCTCAGTGGTGTGTGCCTCTCGCCACAGACGCTTTCGCCGACTGGACGTCCCGGGTGACGGAGTGACAGTTATCTCCAATGTGGAGGTCCGAGCCGACATGACCGCTCTGATGAAGGATGGTCGCGTTTCCGCCTACGCAGAGTTGCTGTCAAACATCAGACAGGTCTCCATTGCCGCCTCTCTGCCGTCGCCTCCAAATGCAAGAACCACGGCAAAGATTCTCGATGATGGTCGGAAATTGTGCATCGAGCACGATGGCATGATGGAGCTCATGGATCTACCAGGAAAGGTGTCACACACCGGACCTTTGGCTGTATCCCAATCCGCCTCGAGTGAGCTGGCTTGGCGATTGCCATTGTCCACAACTGCAACACAAGTGCATCAATTCTCACCTGAGACACAATCTATTCCCTGGTCTGCATCAGACCTCGAGCGTGGATCTGCAGTTTGTTGCAGAAGTTGCAGCTCCATTCTCATTCAGAAAGATGTTATTCAATCATGGAAGGACCTGCCTAGCGAAAATTGGGCTGAGATGATGGAGTTTTGGCACTGCCATAAGCCCCATGATCACAGTGAACATCAAAATGAGAGCTTGGCAAATAAAGGATATGGTGCTAATAGCGCCATTACAGCCCAGCCAGGAATTGGCTTTGTTGACATTACATCATTCATGTTTGACGAAGCCAATTGCCAGAACTTACTTGTAAGTAGATCTTCAGCCAATGCTTTTATTCTCTTCTGTTATTGTCCCATGCTTCGTTCACACGGGGAAATAGAAGGTGGCCAGATCCGCCGTTCAAGGCTGCTCTGTGATATGGTCACCGATACACTTCCCCAATATCATTTTTGTTTCTGCCAGTTGCTCCCAGGAATGACTTACGCCAATGAAACCTCTTCATTTGAGGATGGGTTCACGTGGCCTGGGTTAAATGGCGAGCCTCATAGTACCGTCAATTAATTAGAGTCATGGTTACTTGAAGGGTATAGAGAGGTACATTTTGCTGCGAATATTGATGGCTCTATCAAGACACATGGAAAGCCGTATGCTGACATCTTGCCAGTTTTCAATGACGACTCTAGATAAAGCCACGAGTAGCAGCTCCGAGGCCGTAGCAGATTCCATGCCGCCGAAATTCCTGCACATATTCTGCGGTAAATGCACCGCAGATATTGGGTTGTTCAGCTCGAGGATTGGCTCAATAACCCTATTCAAGTGGCAGGTCACATGTATCACTATTGTGCCAACCAGCAAAGCTCCAAGCGGTCCTGAGTGTCTCGCAGCCACTCTTGTTGCAAATATCTCCAGATCAGGGTGCTCAAAGTCTGTTATATCACCGCATGCCTCTGCCGCGGAACAGGCACATCTAGAGCCCTTGTACTTGTGGGTTCTAAATCCGAATGTTGTCTATACATCTACCTCTATTCCGGGCAAGAGAATTGCAATGAAAGTTCTATACAAGGATATCTCCGTAGAAGAGAGTAACAGACTTTTAGACTCGATAGTCTCAGATGTGCAAGACTTGAATCTTCCCTTGGCCACCATACACATGTCACGCGAAACCCTGCAGCTGAGTAATCGTCTGCTTCCTGGGAAGGAGAGATTCTTTAAGGATTGGCAGGTTGGATTATTGGATCGTTGGGATGAAGATAGATAACAGGAAATGATTATAACCAAATTTTCATAGACCACTGCTGTTCTTGCTGTTGAATTCCTTCCGAGGCCGTCATGCTCATATGTACTGTACGATTAGCACTATCCTCTCCCCACTTTGTTGGCGGACCCTGCACAGTGCGGTTACTTTATGGGCTGTGGGTAACAGGCAACAATAGGCTGCCAGTTTGGTTTCTAAACCTTTCCTCATCATCCGAAGGTCTCACTGAGACCATTATGACTTGCCGCCTTGAACCACGACTTAATCGCGTAATCTCTCTGGATTCGCTCAAGTGACGACCTGTGCATTTCGATTCTTATATTTCCGATAGCCATGATTTCAGCTCTATGATATATTCGGGAACACGGCGTTTGACACATTCCGATCAATGTGAACAAGATGCATCCCCAACGGGGTGACTACATCCTCGCTGGATGCCTAGGAGTTTCCTTCGATGAATCCAACATTACAAGAGACGCATGGGATGCCATAGGTCCAAAGACATGGAAATCCTTTTGCCGAAAACACCCCTTGGACCGCTGTTCTGACAGTCCAACTCAACATGAAGACGACTCCGTATCAGCCGACGTTCAAGAGCATCTTATTCGGCTTCAAAGATTTCATTTAGCCTTTATTCTTTTCAAAGAACGCTGGGCAGACCTCGAATTTTGTGTGAATGAAGATGGATCACACGGTATTCTACGAGTGTATTTGCTACCTGACGACGCTTACCGAGGTGTGATCGACAGAACCAATATAGGCCTTAGAAAGGCTCGGCACCGTCTTCTTCATTTGCTAGATTATTCGAAAAGCGCTTGGAAGGCAAAATCTGCCGCATTTGCCGATATTTTGAATCCTCTGAGAGACGAACGCGCATCTGGGGATGGAAAGGAATCATTACTGGAGGTGTTCAACAACATCCCATCACCTAGCCCCGAAATTGGCCAAGTCAGCGACGTATACTCTCAGGATGCAATGAATGATGTTTTGGGAAGCAGTGTACCGGGACTCATCACAGAATTATACCCTTACCAACGGCGGTCCATTGCTGTAATGGTGCAGAAAGAAGCAGAGCCTGGCAAGGTTGCTGACCCCCGATTGGTTGCCATGAATGGCCAAGATGGCACACAATGGTATGCTGATCCAGTGGTTGGAACTATTCTGAAAGAACCGCGATATTACGATGGTATACCTGGGGGAATCTTGGCGGAAGAAATGGGTGCTGGCAAAACCATCATTTGCCTGGCCCTTATTCTTGCAACCAAAAATCTGCCAACACGCCCTCCAGAACTCTACAGAGGCAGTCATCTCCCGAAACGGCGCAAGATGGTGTCGCTTGCCGACATGGCAGCGTCTTGCGCTACGCGCAACGCCGTTCCGTGGAAATCCTATTTTGAGACTTGGAGGCGCCAGATCGGGTATGAATTTGATAGATGCGAAGCCGCCCTTAAACGAAACCGAGGATATTACTTTCGTCCTCCGCCAAAACTGCGCCGTACAGGTCGACATCCTGTACGTGACTTGACGCCTACCAAGATCTATCTAAGTGACGCAACTGTTGTGATTGTTCCGAACAACTTGCTTTCCCAATGGAAGCAGGAAATAGCAAAGCACACTACCGGGTTGCGGGTCTCAATTGTTGCAAAGAATGAAAAGGTCCCATGCCTAATAGATTTACTGGATCTTGATATTCTGCTATTTTCTCAATCGCGATTTGAGCAGCTGGTAAAGCAAAATGGGGGATATGACGATGCGGCTCTCTCTGTTGTTCATTTCAAGCGATGTATTGTTGATGAAGGTCACAAACTGGGCAACTCCAAAATCGGCCGAAAAAGCAATTTACTGATTGGCCTTGACGGCATGAACTTTTCTTCAAGATGGATTGTTACTGGAACGCCTTCCCATGGTCTTTTCGGGGTGGATAACCGAACGACGACTGGTGGATTGACTTCGGTCACAGAGAAGCAGACCCTAGAGACATCTGTCGAGATGGAGAAAAAAGATCTTGAGCGCCTCGGCTCTATAACCTCCTTGTACCTGAAATCGAGACCCTGGGCAAACACAGCGACGGAAAACGAAGATACTCGCTCTGATTGGGGGACATATCTGCTCCTACCGCGACACAACAGAAACAGCCACGGTCGGTGGGACTGTTTAAAGGCGACCCTGAATTCATTAATCATCAGGCATAGACTTTCTGAAGTTGGGGATCTGCTGCCGCCCGTGAATGAGAAGATAATTGTGCTGGAAGGCTCATTTCAAGATCGGCTGTCATTGAATTTGTTTGCGATGATGATCATCTTCAATTCCGTACAGTCGCAGCGAACTGACCTGGACTATTTCTTTCATCCACGGCAACGCAAAAGTCTATTGGAAATCGTATACAACTTAAAGCAGTCGAGCTTCTTTGGAGGATCCTTCTTTACTTCGGGAGAGATTGAAAAGTCCGTCGAGACTGCTGAAAAGTTTTTGGAAGAAGGGAAGGTGTTGATCAGTGATGAAGATAGATGTCACTTGCAACAAGCTATCAAGTTAGGTAAAATTGCTATGGATGACAAGCTCAGGAATCTCAGTAACCGCTATCACGAAATGCCGGTTTGGGTCCATGGACCACTGGGAAATGCAGGCTATGCCTGGTCTCTGGATGGCGAGGGGGGCGACACCATATGCACTTCGGCGAGTATGCTTCTTTCTCTGCAAAGATTGCTTGCCAAGAATGCCCATGACCCAGAGTCGCTGAATTCTTTACTGAATGGTGGCCTCATCCAGGAAGGATTAGTTGAGAGGGGCAAAATTTTGGCAGCACAAACATCTGACAAAGCTTCTGACGGTAAAGAGAAAAAGAAATCGACTACCTTGGCGGGAAATACTAAGCTTGGTGAGGATATTCGACGACGCAAGGTTCGATCCCAGGCAGTGGCAGTGACCCCAATCGAAGCATTTCCGACAACGGCACTGCCGCCAGCCTTACAGCATACCAACTTAGTATCAACTGTATCGGCCAAGCTGTCGTACTTGATCGATAGCGTGGTACAGCACCAGGCCGACGAGAAAATCATAATATTCTATGAGAACGAGAACGTTGCGTTTTATCTAGCAAGTGTACTGGATGTGGTATGTACTCAACATATGTGCCTGTCTCGATTGAAACGTTGCGTTCTAACAAGCTCCAGCTTCAAATTCAGCATTTGATTTATGCCAAGACTTTGACGACGGAGCGAAAATCACAATACGTGAATACCTTCCATCACAACCCTGTGTTTAGGTAAGCTGCTACATACGGCTTGTTGCTGTTCTTGCTAACGGTGGCTTTGAAGAGTTCTACTTATGGACCTCTCTCAAGCTGCATTTGGATTAGACATGCGCGCCGCCTCACGCATCTACTTTATCAATCCAGTTCTCAATCCGCAAGTCGAAGCACAAGCAATTGGAAGAGTCCGCCGCATTAGCCAGCAAAAGCCTGTGTCTGTGGAGACTCTGGTTTTGAAAGACAGCATCGATGAAGTGATTTTGGAGCGAAAGCAACATATGACGCAAGCTGAGCATCGCCAAATGAAGTCTATCCTCGACGTACGGCCGATATATAACTGGATCAAGAATGCAGAGGTGCAGGATTTGTCACCTTCAAATCTCGATACTGCCTCTCAGATGGTGCCATTACTGGTGCCGCAGCCTGTGTTTGGTGGAGGTTTTGGGATAGAACACCATCCTGACCATGGCCTTGTTATTGGGGAGTCGCCGATGAAAACAAAAACAAACATAGTTGACTTTGAACAGCGTACTCTGTCAATTACTCCCATCAAGCGCAAATACGGCGTCGAGCCAGGGCCTGAGCCAACGCAAGGTGAGACCGAAAAAGTGTTAGACAGACATGAACTTCCGACACATGCAGTTCGTCGAGTCCGGTTCGCATCTGCCTCAGATGCAGAGGGCTGAGAAAGCTGCACTAGCAACGCGGGTATTTAGTTTAAGAATCACGAGAAGTGTTGAGCCTATCTCTACATGTATTTTAGCTTCATTTGTGACACATCTGGGAGTTGAACAATGCTGTTGTGTTCCCTCGGCAGTGCAAATAGAATGAATGACTGGATATTGGTGGTAAACACTGGTTGGGCGCTAATGCAAACTACTCAGGTTCTCACGCACGCTCCAGTAAGGCAAGGACAACAACAAATTTCATCAGACACAACTTCAAGGCTAATTAGCTGTTGATTTGGACGAAACAGTATCAGTGTTACTGATGCCTGTGATTCTCCGCCCGGCCACGTGGTGGACAGCTTATTGTTGACGGCACCATACAGACGCAAATAACGTCAACCGCGCAGCTCCCAGGCGACGATTGCAATTTGTTTGACCATCCGGTTGAAGTTTCTATTGTAAAGTTGCACCATCATACTCAGCCCAAGTGGTGTGGTAGTTAGGCACTGGGACTATCCGCACGCTCATACCACCATATCTTATCAATATTTGCAAGTTTGCAGACTCATAATTGCTTAACCAATACCAAATTCGACACAGTGGCCGGAAATTTCTGAAAATGGGTTGCGAACAGGTTTTAGGCGGGAGAACCCTACGAGGAATCTTTGCAGACGATTTTGCCTGCACCAGTAAGGAAGTCTGGTACCAGCACTATACACCAGCTGATCATTGTCGACGGGAGGGAGAGGGAGCCAGAAACAATATTCGAGAACGAAAACGGCTAAACCAAGTTGCCAATGGGTTTCTGGGTCGACAAGAGAGTATCAGTGCGTTTGCTCAAGCCGCCCTTGGTTTCGTGGTTCATCGAGAGGCCGTTGCCACAAGCACGTTTCTCCCTTTATCAACGGTAGAACTGCCCTGCATGGCGATGTTGAGTGACCTTGTCTTGTTCGACCCTTCGATTGATGTGCTTAGTGCACACACCATTCGATATAGCTATTTCGATACCACCACATTTTGTGCTTGCCAACTGGTTGGGTTTTTGATATGTGCGCATACATCCATTACCAATATGAACGACGTGGGGCTGATGAGGCAATCTTGCCAGGAGCATTGGCAATGTGCATTCCTGGTCCCATCGCCCGTGCGTTAGGCTGGTCCAGCCATGATCCACTGGTGATGGTCAAGGGGTTCAAGAAGAAGCAGTATCAAAAGGGGACTGGTATGGATGGGGATCAATTGGCAATTATCGGAGGCGGTACGGGAGTACCATACATGCGGAATTCGGCGGCAAACCATTTTCCCCACCTGCATGTCGAAAAGACAGACCTGCCGTGGCCAGTAACCACAGGGTTCCCAGTCTGGTTCCTGGTTTTGAGCTGGCGCCAAGATGTAAAGCTAACGGAGATGAGTCGTTTGTCTTGCAAATCACCATGGGTGACCTGCAGCCAGCCCGGTAAAGACGGTCACCGAAATCAACACCAAATGTCCATCAAGATGATCAGCGGATATCAGAATACTAGGGAACCCGAGCCGGTCCACTAATCGAGCAGATGGATCAAACAGACGAGCATGTCCCCTTTCCCGCCTGGCTCGGATGCTCAACAAAAACCCATGACACCTCGTTATGCCATACGACTAAATGCAATGCACAGCCAACTCAATCCTACCGCACAATACACAGTCAGGCTCGTGCTCGGGGAATATTTGCTGGGCTGCGGTGCAGGGGTCAATGGTTCACTTAATTTTCGAAGCTCATCTCATTCACAACGGAAAAGATCCAACAATCAACAAATCCAGCTCGAGCCAGACCTGGCTTGACAACTAGCTCGAATTAGTGCTATGTCTCTCGTCCGAACCCACCCTTCGTCTTGGCGGGCTCTGCACAATGACAGCACAATTTCCTTTTTCTGTCAAAGTATGTTGGTGGGTTTGATTAATGCCCACAGTTTTAGGTCCCCTGAACGGCCGTTTGAGCCCCCGTCGTTGAGAATTCGGCCGGGACTGGACCACCAGGTGCAATGTTGCACCAGCAGACTGCCAGCGATTGCAGGTTGCATACGTCAAGTTGCCAAGGGGCTTTGATGTGATCGTGGAGGAGAAACCCATAATGCCCATAATGCCCAGGATGCCCAGGATGCCCAGGATGCCCAGGATGTCCACGGCATATCCCCAGTCAAAATGGTATGCCGAGTCTCAGCAAAAGACCCAATTGACCTGTCGCTCTTCATCTAGAACAGGGGTTGTCTCGTTTTTGTTGCAGGCACCAGCAGTAGTGGGCGAAGGCGTCCAAGCCATGGAGCACGTTGCCCTCAGCTGGAATTCGGTTTTAATATTATAGCTCATCAATATCTGTGCCGCTTTCCCTTTGGGTCCGATCTCGTTTCGTTTCGTTTCGTTTCCGAATCTTTAACCGCTCTCTCATTTCGACACCAATCCTAGAGCTTTATTTTCTCAATTTCTTCTTTGCTTCTGTTAGGAACAAACGGATGAACGGCCACTCCACTAAGCGAGTACTGAAATAGAGCTTCCAGAAGCCACCTCAATTTAAACAGACCAACAACACGATTCCGGAGAACCATCATGTCAAATTAAGAACTTTTTTCAAATACCAAGAGCAGAATGAGCCCGACTATGACAATGCGGCCCGTGCATCCTGCCGCCTTCGAGAGGATGCCAGACTTATACTCAATCCCCGAAGACGCCAACGCCGCCATCGACAACAACAGACAGCCACGATCTCTTACCCGACCTTCGACCGCAGGGGCAGCGGATGCCTCCCCATATCCTATGTATCCTGGACTACAAACACCAAACATGGACCGCACAAGATCAATGGAAGCAACCCCGACGTTGAACCGACCTCGAAAGCTCTCTGGAACGGCAGACCACTCACTTCCAGGCGTTCGATCACAGGGGCCCGTGGGCTTGAGGACAAGAAGTCCGTCATGGGGAGGCGGACTCAGCTACGATCAAGTCGATCCACTAAGCTGGAGGTCAAACACTTTGCAATCCCAGACACACATGTCTCTTAGAAAGCAAAAAAGCAGAGCTGGGCTGGGTAACTTGTTTAACTCGTTGCCTGGAGAGGTTTTAGATGTCATTCTCGAAAAGCTACAGGAACTTCACCTTAACAAGGAGAGTGAAAGCTGCGCTACATGCTGGATGAGAGATGTTTGCAACATTGCGGTTTGCTCACAAAAGTGGTCGAAAGCTGCACGGCTGGCACTGTAAGATACTAGATCTCGGCAGACCTTTGCCTTTGAAGGGGAAAGCTAACCATGAGACAGATATCAAGACATTCAATTAGTCGGACCGGATTCCGTTGCTCATAAGAAGAGATTCAAGATATCACAAGGTAGTCGTATGTTGCTGTTGCGCCGCACTCTGAGAGCAAACTCAGAACTTGCATCGATAGTTCGCACACTCAAGGTTCCAGCGCCTGAAGCCCTGGTCGGTCTATCCAATGCCAAGTGCTCGGCCGTCGTTGAGCAATATGAGAACAATGTTGCGGCACTGATTATGGCATGCCCTAATCTAGAGAGGCTGTCGGGACCCATGTTTGCATACGACCATTCTTTCAAGAGAATGTTTCATGCTCTATCCACGAGAACAAACTTGAGAGATATGAACTGGCTTATTGAATCGACTGGTTTAACAATACACCAGGCGAACACAACTTCGGCGTCGAAGAACTGCACTCCGGTGACCAACAGCGAACTCCAAGCCCATCAGGAGATTGCCTTCCTAGAGCAACATCGATGCTGGACAAAATTAACCAGTCTATCCGTGCAGTGTTTGCCGAATGCGACGCTCGCACCCGAGACGTTGCTTGCTAGAACTCTTACAGTTCTCCCCTCCCTTCAACACTTACACCTTTGCAACTTGCCACCGAATGCGTTCAACGACTCCAATCTCTTATCCCTTCCCTCTCTGACAAGTCTGACTCTCTCCAATATCCGCGGTATTTCGTCAAAAGGGCTTTCATCCTTTGCCACGCGCCCAAACAGCCAATCTCTTCGACGGCTTGTTCTACGTCACACACCACTGACCTCCTTGCCCACCCTGGCTCGTATCTTCTCCAACTTGCCGTCTCTATCGAATTTTTCACTAGTACAATCGTTCCCTCCATTGATGCCAGAGTCGGATTCGTTTATTCTTTGGATGATGCCCTATTTGGCGTCAACTACTTTGAAGAAGCTGCATTGGGATATTACTAGCCACCCCGATAGTGTTAATGCAGCCGATGATATCCTCGCAAGAAGCATTGAAGCTGGCGGATTTCCATTGTTAAAAACACTACGAACACCAAACGACCCGGATGGTGTATTTCAACAACTATGTCGGCCCGTGGAGAGAATTGACCTTGCGACTGATCGATTCCGAAGCATGTCTGTTTCTGAATTCGGAAGCGTGCCCAGCTCGCCAACAAAACACCTCGCAAAATCGCCCACGACGAGCTCCTTGCCTTCCATCATGCCCGCCAGCCCCTACACCAACCTGGTCATCGCACGCTTGGCAGCGCAGGCACGACTGGATCGGTCAAGAGACTCTCACGTTTTTCAAGTGAATGTCACTGACGAAGGGGGTGATCTTGTGGAAACTTTTGGACTGGCAGGCTATATTGGCACGGTGGGCAGCGAAATCGACTACTACCTCTTCCCCGATGAGGGATCAACAGACGAAAAAGGCGGTCTTGTTGATTTGCCAGATCTATGTGCAGATTCCGGCGAATCTATTATTGCCGGTAGCAAAGGGTGCAGCGGAAGCTGGAACTGGAGAGAAGGCGTCCTCGCTGATAAGAGAGAAAAGGAGACATGGTGGCACACCGAAAGAGGACGGTGGCAGAGAGTCGGGCTTTGATTTTACACAGAATGACAACTACGAACTTTTCTAATGAAGGATTTTACAAAAGGCAACAGTATTATACCCTTTGCAGTCATTTTCTTTTCAATTTCTTTCTTGTTTTAGTCCTCTCGATATCCCATTTGTAATTATTTAGAGTTTGGAAAAATGAGGAGTCGGGGAGTTGATACGTGGTGTTGCTCCTACGTGGTCAGTATTGGAAATGGGGGTTTTCTGGACGCTGTGGATGATGATGCGAATGCGAATATCGGGGTATAACTAAGTCACTGTTCTGCATGCCTAGACAATACCTTTAAGTGAGTGATGAAGTTTGTGAATCGGGTTGACGGTTCTTATCAAGACTGTTATGACAAAGGACCGCTCTATCTGTAGAACTTCTTTGTGCGTTAGGAAGTTTACAAGAATCGCGTACAAGTTTCACATAAAACTTGATGTTAAGCAACACACTCGTGAAAGAGGTAACAAGTCGATAAGGCAAAGTAGCGTTGAGTCGGGCAAAGTCCAATTGACTCCTAACTGACAAACTTAGTCGTAGTCAACTTGAAGCCATCGCATAGCCTTGCGTCGGCATTCTATTTTGGGGTCGCATCACAATTAGCCAACATGATTAGCTTCATGTGTGATTGATAGTAAACATACTACAGTCAAGTGCTAGCTACTTAGTGTCGATGTAAGCTTGGGTTGGGTAGCATTGAAGCCTTTCAGCCGCAACGTTGTGGCCTAGCCTAGTGAAACCGGACAAATCTAGTCTCTCGAACAACTATATTATGCTCGAGTTGGCCATCTTCAGCATTTGTTGCTCTTTTCAGGTTTCTCGTCTTTTTCAAACATTTCAATTGCTGTTCGTTGATTCACAGTACAAATATCCACAAGTTCTACGTACTGCATTGTTCTGAACCAGTTTGCAACAATGGCCGTTCAAACTAAGCCCGCAGCAGAGAAACCGCACGAGGTGTTCGATCTAGACGCAGGCTGGAAGCTTCTACAGGAATACAGCAGAATACCAGTTCAAGATATGTACAATCACGCCGAGAATATTGTAAGTGACTCCTCTCCATCACCAACACCCGAAGCTAATATGATGTTAGATGGAAAAGGCACTGCAAGTTGTAAGCACAAAGTCCATTTCATTCCATCAATAACGTACTAACACACCCAGGCACCATATCCATGCATCAGACGCTTCCGATTCCTTGACCTCGTCATGGTCACTACAGATGTATACCCCCTCATCATCAAGCGCCTGAAGCAAGGCGAAACGTTCCTAGATCTAGCATGCTGCCTTGGCCAAGAAATCCGCCAACTCGTCCATGACGGTGCACCGTCTGAAAATACCTACGGCTCAGACCTCTACGATGGCTTCTTCCCACTCAGCTATGAGCTCTTCCAGGATAAGAGTAGCCTGAAAACAACGTTTGTAGCAGCGGACATCTTTGACGATGCTTCGCCACTGATGGGCCTGGCTGGTAAAATGAACATTATTTATGTGGGGGACTTTTTTCACCTGTTCAATCTTGAAGATCAGGAGAAGATTGCAGAGCGGATTGTTCAGTTACTGGTTGCGATGCCTGGGTCGTTGGTTGTAGGACGGCATTCGGGAGATGGGATTGCAGGTGAGTATTCACGGGTTAGGGATGGGAGTGGGCGAAAGCACTTTCAGCATAATCCACACAGTTGGAAAGAGTTGTGGGATCGAGTTGGTGAAAGGACGGGGAGTTCGTGGCTTGTGAATGTTGAGTTGGTGACCGAGTTCAAGTTTCGTTCGGTGGATGAGGAAGTGTCGAACGAGTTTCAGAGGCTGCAAGGTGCAAAGGGGTTGATGTACACTATTGAGAGGAGGTGATTTGGTTCAACTACTTGTGAATAATTTGAAGAAAGAAAGACTCTATTGACGGCTATAAAACGGTAGTCTAAAACGTGTGTTGCTGTTTTGAGATGTGACGAAATCATCGGTTTCCACAACAGCCAGCACGTTGTGCTTGTGGTAAGTGTCAGAGATAATGGCGTTATGGCATGCTTCTCCGAGTACTCACAGACCCCTTAGATTGATCTCTACCTCTTGGACTCCTATCATCCTTGCGATGACCCCGATTCTGCACGTTCTCATGGTCATTCTCCGTTCGGTGCAGTTCACATTTCCCCATTGGAAGAGGGTGGCTTCGTCGAACCTGTACCTTTTGAATCCGATGTCCTCTGCTCTTCAATAAGCTAGATATACGGGTTTTTCTTGGCCCTGCCGCCTGGATTGCCCTGCCAGTACCACAAAGTACGATCGGCATCTCTTTCGAAAACACAGGACTGCGCATCTCAGTTTTGTCCGAGGCCAGGGTGATACATTTTTCGCACTTATAGGGCTTGATCTCTACAGTACACATACTTGTCTTAGGTAGTATACTCAAGAGCTCGTTTATCGGAATACTGTGAGTTGGCGGCTTTCTGTGAGGGTGAGGAAGACGATGTTAAAGTTAAAGTTGATGGAGTTGGTGTCAGTGGTTTAGTCTGAGGTAGAATATCACCTCTCTGATGATGAGATTGCACTAGGTATTTATACTACTTTGAAGTCGCTACTTCACGGCCGCCTTATTTGGCGTTTCCAACTGTTCATTCTTACAAGGTGTTCCAAAGTGTATGTACAACTTGTCCAAAGAATGCTGCTTCTTTCATCACCTTTTCTCTGTGGAGATAGTTTAACCATATCATCAGTGAACGAACACAAGACAGCAGAGAATCGATTGGTAAACATGATATCCCGAAACATATAGTGCTGTTCAACATAGACTCCATGACCTTTCATCCACCAGCAGTCTGTCATTCAGCCGAGTACACTCAGACCTTGATGCATCTCCCATTGACTCTAGGTCTGAGACGGCCGAAATCAAATGTTGGACGACGCCCAGAAATCTCCCGAGTCCCCTCATTCTCCCCACGACACTCCTTCTCCTTTTCCTGCATCTCTTCCCCTTCAAGAAACTGGTTCCCTTCGTAAAGCTCATTCTCCCCGTGAAACTCGCTCTTCAGACGCCGGTCTTCCTCCTCACGGCGCTCGTCTTCCCTCGCAACTCGCTCGATGTGCTGCATATCGTTCTCCAGCTTACATTCGGGACACAAATCCGTAAGAAGCGGCAGGAAATTTTCGTAAATTACGGCTGTAGGCGGATGATTGGCCGCTTCCAGTAGATCGCGAATATAGGCGTATGGCTTTTGCCGCGTCTGAATCCCTTCACCCACTACGCAGAGTGCCGGCGGCATGGCTTTCCAGAATTCTTCTCCGCATTTCCCGCAGGCGCAGCGCCTGAGCCATTCGTAACACATGTCGAGTCTGTTGGATTGGGAGGCTCACGGGACGCTGACGGGAAGCGCAAGTGTGTGATTTCAAGCTTGCAAGTTTCCGTAGGGTCAAGTATCGGGCTATGGATGGAAAAGAATGGAGGATTTATATATTCACAAAGGCGTTGCGGACTAGCGGCAGGTTTTATTTCAGCAAGTGTCCATATTTACAAACGTTGAATAATGCTCAGCTTGTTCACGAAGAGATTCTGCTTCTTTCACAATCTCTTCCCTTTTATAAAAGTACCACAAAAGTGTTCTATTCAAAGGTTGCTATTGAGTTCTCAAAATCTACGACCTGCTAACCAAGGCCAGCTATCTCCTATTTCTTCCCGAACCAGTAATATTTTGCCTATGCTGCGAGCATGCCGTACACATCCCGTATACAACACCCTGAGTTGTATCGCCAACCCTGTGATGCAGCTCTTGGAAATTCATAGCTCCACTGGCACGAATCCTGTCAAAAACCGCTCTGCTAGCCTCACACTCAGGAGCATATATTGCCATAATCGCTATGCCCCAGGTACAAAGTTTGAAGCGCTCCAGCTTCTCTTCATTGTGGCCGCAGTAGTTGCATATATATTTTATAAAGACTTCCGTACACATTTTGGTTTGGCTGTGTTTGTACTGTTTTCTTGGAGTTGTGATGGAGGTGGTTCGTGGCTGGGATCAATGAAGAAGAGTTGCGGGCGTTGACGAGTCTTGAAGATTTTGTTTGCTTCGGTTGTTTGGTAAAATGGAATTTGGAAACTCTGGACATTATATAGATGTCGTGACCTGTTCGGTGTGATATGTTTGTGTTGGTATACTGGTTCACTGCAACATCAGGTCAATCGGCGCGTGATAGTGAGCCAAGTGAATAAGACCAGCGGCCCGAATCTGTGAACCAGAGTATAATGTTGAACAGGAATATATACACATAACCCTCAACAGACAGCTGCTGAATAGTTAGTTTTTCCTGGGCCGGCCACTGTCCACAAGGGGCGAACTCCTAGGTTGGCAACCTTTCATGTGTATAGGTTCCGACGTATTCATCTGAATAACTACCCAACGGCCATGTCAAATTTCTGTTCATAAAAGGCACCTTTATTCCGAGCAACAACAGTGAATAAATACCACCTATTTACACCTTGTTTGCTCGTACCATCATCACGAGATCTATTTCGTCTCAAGCGCCCTGAATGTCCAACAAATGTCCAACAAACATAAACGCTTGAATCAAAGCAACTCCACCCGTCTAAACTATCGCATCAACTTCCGTATGTACGAACTCACTGAATGTATCGCCACAACAAGATGCGAATAGCCCCCCTTTTACAAACGGTTTAATCCTTCAACCTCGTCACGGGATCAATTTCATCTCACCCACCCCGAGACCACAGACAAACACCCGATAGAACCAAAGGTATGGCTTCAGAGATAGTTAATATAAAGAGAACCATAATCCCCAAGATATCTCGTCTCTCGTAGACTACACCCAAGGCATACAGTATCCAGCAAAACTCAAATCTTTTACCCCCCATCCCCTGACCAACGGCCACCATGTGTACCTACACTAAGCACAAGACAGTGTACGACCGCTGTACCTTGCCGAGAAAGCATACCATCGTCAAGGAAACCTACAAGAAATGCTCTAAATGTCGACACGGCGGCTCGTACTGCCCAAACCCGACCCGTGATCGAAGCGAACCAACTGCCATGTGCACACGCAGAGGTCCCTGTAAGCTATGCGAGGATGAGGGAGTCGACGTAGGACATAAGATTTATGAGAGGGTATGTTGACATGTAATGGACGTGGAACTGTTCAGCCGCTTACATGGCACAGTATGAATCTTCGCGGTACTGACATGACACCCTGCGGTTGGTGTTACGAAGTGATTGGATCAACACATGGCTGAATACCCACGGTGAATATGCACACCGATAGTCAGATGATCCAAGAAGGCGGTCTTGTTTTACCTAAATAATCGTCGCGCGGTGGGTGTGGTGAATCGTGGTTGTGGATCGACTTTGGCGGCATTGTTAATGAGAATCATCAAGCTGGGAAGGGTGAATATGGCGCAGGATAAGGGAATGTTGGGTGATTGAGGGCCCGAAGTGGATAAAATACCTTCGTTGCAAATTAACGAGCAAGCGAGAAGACGGGATTTGATTTAGTTGCTTTAAATAAATGAACTGCACACGCAGTGTTACTATATTTTTGGCCTTGACTACGGCTGTGTCGTCTATTATCTCATGAAAAATGACTTTGTCAATGCAATACTTATTATATGTTGAACTCCGCCGCCATATGCAAGAAAGGCAAAAAAGAACTTGCTCGTCGCAAAACAGATAAAAGGAAAAGCACTGCAGAGAAGAAAATAAACCCAAGAGCCTAGTTCCAGTACAACTTGTAATACCGTATCCAAAAGGCCATCGTGGACTGAATAAGCGTTGGTCGGCACAAATGAATCGCGATTAGAAAAATCGGCCCTTCTTCTTTGCGGCCGGCTTCTTCTTAGTAGTCTCGCCGAGGATATCGTCAAACGTAGCTCCTGCTGTGGTGGCTGGCTTGGGTTGAGGAGCAGGGCTCGCTGATCGACCAGCCATACCAGCAAGATTGCCAGCAGACGCACTTCTAAGTCCCATATGGCTGCTGGACGGCCGAGGTCCGATCGAGCTGCTTCGATTATGGGTTCCGAATACATTCGGAGGTTCCATTGGCACTGGTTCCAGGCCCATTGCGATACTCGATCGGGAGAATTGGCGATTTCGTTGAGCTGGAGATAGATTTCGAGGACGCAGCGCGGGTTGAGCACCACCAGGTGGTGGTGATGGGGTGCTGGGTCCTCCAACAGGTGGCGCATTCAACGCAGGTTCATCCCCCGGGAAGATGGGTGCTGGCGGTTGCAATGGAGACATGGGAGGCTCTTCAGGTGGAGGAGCATCGGCCCCGTCCAGTCCTTCCCATTGCTTTGCGGCAAGCCAGCAGTGACTCCGATGGTATGTGGCTTCGACGCTGAACATGACAGCATCTGCGGACAGCTCAACGATACCACCACCGCCGGTGACTTCATACCACATTTTGCGAACTTGTCTGTCCTCGACCCATGGAAGATTGCCCATTGGGGGCTCACACAGGAAGTATTCGACCCCTTCCGTATGCTTCACACCTGGGGCATCTACGACCAGCATGGGTAAAGACTGAAGCACCACATAAAGGAACAGCCAGTACCCAATGCGCTGGTCCACCAAATCCTGGGTAACCTTGCCCTTACCCTCCCGGATTTCGAACTCTTTGAACTGGTCCAGGAATGGCAGTTTGATGCGGTTTGTATCGTAGTTATACGCCTTATTTAAGATGAGGATCAGCTCGTGTTCCTTTATCTTCTTTTCCATTCGATTTTGATCCTTTTGAGACATGTTGTCGAACGTCTCGTGGATGGCTTTCATGGAAGGGAGCTGTGGAAGATCAAACGGAATCGGCGGTAAGACTGGAGGCTTGGAGCGATCGAATTCGGAGAGAATGTTTCGAAGCGCTGATATCGTCATCTTACCCGGCTCCTCGGAAATAGCCGGGGTCTCATCCATAACTCGGGACGTTAAATTGTTCCGATCAACAAGTAGATCATACAGAGCACACATATCAGAATATAGCATTTTGAGGACGCGTCTGTTTAGGCCACTTTCAGCAAAGGGGTTCTTCTTGTTGCTAGCCTTGGGTGGCCAGTTTCCAAACGTCGACTTGTAGTAGCTGAGGAGGAATTGCCGCATTCTGCTGAAGGAGTTTCTCCATATTTTGAATCGAACTTGCTTCAGCTCGGGAATCGAGGTTGAGTTGGCGATGCCAGCGAAAAGCGATGGGAATTCAAACTGCTCCAAATGTTCGTTCACATTGTGTTGTCTGTTGATAAGGTCCAAGTGCGCCCGCTCTAATCGCTGACGAGTGAGGGGAGAGACCTGCTCAAACAGAGGTAGTCGCAAATCAATAATTGCGGAGTACTTGCCTGCAGCGTGAGCGAACGCCTCATTGTACAATTCAACACATCGCATACGCTCGCCTAGAATGAGTGCTTCAATAGTCTTCTCACGGCTGTGGCGGCAATCCGAAAGCCCTAGTTGCTCCAAGTAGAAGCCGAAGCTGAGCTCTACGGCCTCGCCAAAGGTGCTACCGTCTGGACTGGAAAATCCAAATTCTTGCAACAGACCAGCGAGTTCGAAAAATGCGTGGAACGTGGTAGGGTGCGTCTTGGTTGCAACCAGGGGTTGCCCTGTGAGGAATGCGAAGAGGTTTCTTATGGCAATCAATCGATCAAGCTCTGCTTGGGCTCCCTCTCCAGGCGCAGACAAGTGAGCGGAAGCTGTGGGTGGTGCAGCAGGAAGATAAAGCCGAAGGGCGTAAGGATCTTCACCAATGTGATGTCCAACTGGTGGCGACATGATACGATTGGCATCAAATACGCTTAGGTTGTCACGCCCTCCGAAACTCGATATTCGGTCGTTTGCTGGTGCATTTTGCTCCGCATAGATGAGCTCGTTAAAGACGTATGAGGTACCAACAACAAACTCCGGAACCTTGAAAGACGGGCCGGAGCCGCTTGCTCGAGGATATAAAAATACGTAGACGTTTCCATTCTCATTCCACAGTTCAGGCACCTACGGGGAGGTTAGGAATATGCTCAAAGGGAGCGAAGTTTGGGATAAATAGTTTTGCTTGAAATACCTTTTCGCCATTTCTCAAAAATGAAGGATTATATTCTGCATGGGTCTCTTCGGAGAGGACCCAGGCTTCGGATTTGGCACCACTGTTTGCTTCCGAGTTGGAACGAGATCGTCCTCCGCCTGGAAGCCAGCTTCGGCGCAATTTGCCCCTTGTTGGACTTTGGCTGCCATCGTGAGAAGAAGCAGAACGAGAATTTGGGGCTAGTGTCCCGGACCCGGAGGGAGCTAAAGACGTCTGAGCAGAAATACTCCTGCGCCCCCTAGGCTCAGGAATAGGTGACGTTTGTTGGGGATGGACATTGCCTTGTTGAGGCTCAGATAATTTGGGTTGAAACAGAGAACTGCTTCGTGGTCGGGATTTACGGTTATCTTTTTGCAGCTTGGACTGTTTGGAAGTCTCGTTTTCACTGTCGGTGCCGCTAGTTCTGCGTGCTTCGGGCTGCTTCACGGGTTGTTGCTTCGTCAATGTTGCACGATGTATTTCTGGGGAAGGTGGAATCGGGGCTAGAATTTCCGGGGTTTGATGGGTAGAGAATGAGAATTCAAATTCGGGAATCTCTGGTGGTTCGGATTGCGGAATAGGAGGAACGCCTCGAATTTCGGCCCGGGGTGGTGAGTCTTGTAGATGAAAGGCAGCCATGTTGTTCTCCATCACTTCCAGGCTGGCGGGTTTGGTTCTTGGGCTGCTAGCTTCGTCGTCGGCTTCCGATGCAACGTAGGGCGGCGGCGGCGGCGGTGTCTGTGGCGGCGACATTTTGACAGCCAGGGGCTTCCGATGGATGGCTTGCGGGTGCGTATCTACAGCGTCAGGTGTGAGTACTGGAATAAGTGACGATACACGGGCACCCCAAGTATGTGATTTCTGAAGTTGAAAATCTGGAGAAAGTTGCTCTGGCGAAGCTGATGTTGCTCGTCGTTCCACGGACGATTCAGTGGCGGTGGGCGATGAGGTTGTGGCTGTTGCTGGCTTGGGCTCTGTCAGGTCCCGGACCGCCACAGGTCTGCCCCTGGGTAGGTGTCGAGTTCCCTTGTGCCAGAGCGTTTTCCTATGGGATTTTTCGGAATCGTGGCTTGGATTGGAATTGGATCGGAAGGATGGAAAAGAGAGAGAAGAAGGGAGCATGGTTGCTCGAAAAGACTTACTAGTGGTCATACTGGGCAACATATATGACCGTCCGGCCCGCGGGTAAGTCTGACATGCAGCAAGCTGAAATGAAGAGGAATCAGGAAGCTGTCAAGTCGCCAGCGGGCTGACGAGATCAGAAAAACCAGAACGACAAAGCCGGATGGGCTCGTCCAGCTTAACAGGTAAAACGTGGAGTTGATCGGCAGGTTTAACTGGGATTTTGGGTACTGGGAATTTCGCGTCAGACACGGAATGATTCGCCCTGCAACAATGCAACAAGCCGACACAACACAGCCCAGCATGGCGTGCGTGCCCAGGGACAGACACGGACGCAGATGTAGGGCCAAGCCAAAGGAGAGCAAAAGCAAAAAGCTGCCAGAAGCACACACATACCTCGTCGGGTCTGGTACCTTGGTGTACCTTCGTACCGGTGAGGTCTGGTGAGTGGATTATCTTGTGCCGGAACACGGCAGTACGGATAGAGCGGGGATTACGAATGAGCGTGTTACGCAAACTGCCACGCTTTCGTAAGGTACAAAACTGTAAATAAATGTACTGTACTATTGGTGGTACGTACGCAAAATATTAGACTCGAAGCTTTCGGAATGACGGGTTGCGGCGTTACGGGTACGGGGGCGATGGAGAAGGTCGTTAAGGGTCAAGGGACCAAAGTCTGAGCAATCAAGCCAAGCACAGCAGAGCCGAGTAGAGCAGCCAGCAAAGCAAAGCAAAGCAAGCAAGACCAAGACCAAAGACCAAGATGGCCACGACCAAGAGGGCCCTTGTGGTCTGGTGGAGACTTTCAAACTTGGCCGATGACGTTTGGGCAACGAAAGGGGCTATTGAGGGAGAGTTTGGAATGTCTCATCCTAATCACTGACCACAAGTAGGGCGACCGTGACGCCCGCTCGACTCGAAAGGTTGATTGATGGTCTCCAAGGACAAACTCGAGCGAATGGGAGGATGAGTTCAATGTTCCAGACGGGCCAAAGTGCAGGTGGCTTTTTGTGGTTTGCAAAGGTCAACTGGTGTCTGCGTGCGTGCAGGCGATGCAGGAGAAGGCTCAAGCTGTGATGCCAAGTTGTGTGACTAACTGAACACAGGGAACAAAAACATAAAAAAGAATCAAAATTTTTTTGCCAAGAGTCATTAAGATGACATCTAATGTTGGAGTCAAGGAGCCAAGCTTCAAGAGCCAAGCAAGATGTGCATAAACCAAGTTGAATGATGAATGCCTGGTTGGGTACTTTATGGATTACTCTTGAGGCAAAAGCAATGCAGACTGTTCTGGTCATGGCACACAGGCAGGACAGTGTACACCCAGGTATACACCCTGGTATTGACGTACCAGCTGATGCTCCCAAGTCAAGTCCCTGCTTCCCGCCCCATTGAATCTCACTCAATATGCAGTGGCTAATATTTTAGAGATGTGGGACGCTGGGTGTCCTGCAAGGTCCTGTCAAGTAAAGTTATGTGCATGCAGATGGATGCTGTATTCTAATAATAATGACATGTGAGCCGTCTGTGTTACCATTCGAGTCATTTTGTTGGGCGAGCAGGTCTCATGAACTTGGTCTGGAACACACACACAACCTCCAGAATGAACAGCAAAGCATTTGTTGCACAAGGTGGAAAGCACAGGGTACATAGAGTACATGCATGTACAGCCACTGACCATCGCAGAAAGCACTTGACCTGTTGACTTGAGCAGTTTATTTTAGTATGATGTGAGTGCCAGCGGGTAACGGCAGCTTCGCTCCTGCCTCGTCTTGGATGACCAGAAGTTGTTAAGGTGAATGAAGGAACCTTAGAAGGAAGGCAAAGTCAGGAACCGGCCATTTTGGTTGCATTCGCCCAGACCAAGTTTTTACGATTTCTTTTTCGCCACTTCGTTTCCTTTTTGTGCATCAATTTTCAGGTTACAGAGCACTGGGTGCCAGTATCGACCATCCAGACAAGGAAGGGTCTCACTCAGTAGTCGGTTTTCGGCAATGATAGACACCACTGCCAGGGACCGGCTCAATACGAACACATTGCATCACCTGAGGGTCATAGGCGCAATGAATGCAACATTGAACGCACTGAGGCAAAGAACAATGCAGACAAACGAGGAGCAGTGACTGGGCGTCGAGTCTTGTCACACCATCATCTTGCTAACTTGGCGTGCTAATTCAGGACGATTCCGATGGAGCACAGTTCATGGAGAGTCCATGAGTTTGCGTGCCATGGTTTTGGGCTCCGCAGGTGCGCCATTGAGACAGTCGCCGCTTTGGAGCCGTTCAGCATCTGCCACCTTTCAGCCTCACTTCTCCCATCATTGATGCGTCGTCGTCAGATCCATCCGTTAAGGGGTCCTACCCATCATCCATGCACGTCGAAGCGACGCATATGCGCTAAGAACTTGCGTCCACGGTGTATCTGCGAATCCAGAATGCTTGGGGCCAAAGAAAGAACAAGACAGAAAATTACCCAGATCAAACAACACCAACCAACGGTCTGACTTTGTCGCTCAGAATCCAAGCATGTCGGCATACCAACATTGTATGAGCAATGTGGATCGGGCTCAGCCATCAAACGTGGCCTGCCCCACCAACTACCCAGGAACACACCGAAAGCGCCTCAAGCATTCTCAGCAGAGCACCAGACGTTTCCCACTCGAATCTGAAAGTCGACAGTCTGAATAGCTTTGAGAAACTCCCTCCAAGCTATTTTCTCACATAACGCCGTTTCACAATCTCACCTCGACTTTGACGTTGCACGTTGAGATATATCAGTCCTATTTAGCTTCGCCACCTTACATCATCCTCCCAGTTCTGAAAATACAATGCCCACTGTCGGGTCTTGGCTTGTTTTTCTACGGATGAAGGGCACTCCTGGGTCCACTATCGACGGAGGCTGAGCACTTGTCGCGTTGTTGATCTCGACGGACTCATCTGACATCAATTTACTCCATACAAACTGTTGATTAGGAGCCAAGCCACTTCTTCCTCATCAAGCGGGTACAGGCAACAGAGTACAAGGAAAACACGTACTGAACAGGCAAGCTCCCCTCTAAACTTGGGCCGGTGGTTCCGCTAGTCCCGTCTACATCTTTTTTTGGCAAAAGTGAGGTGTCCCGAAAGAGCGCTTCTATTTTCGCGCTCCCAATGAAGTCTTAAACAATGGCGTTGGCCGGGCATTTTGGCTTTTGTTGCCTGGCCATGATATGGCTGCAAGAGGCCAGATGGGAACGCGGTCCACGCTTGGGTCTCTCAACATGAAGCCAAGAACACATGGTTCACAACTGTCAATCATCGGAGACTTCCCGATCGCCCATCCCACATTCCAATCATTCTGCGACAAAGGGTTTATGTCGGATCTTTCCAGGCACGGTAGGTTTCTGAGCGTCTGAAAGGCACAGGAAGCGAAACGGAGAACCAATTACACTACACACCACCTCACAACGGGTGTGCCAACGTTTCGCGGGCGTGAACTCTAAACATGTTTTTGGCAAGCTTCCAGAACTCCGGAGTCGAGGCACCCAACATACACCTTCGGCCACGTGATACCAAGTTGCCTAATTGGGTCGGCGTGTCGCAAGCGATGCTCATGCACGAAATATCTAGGGTGGACGGCAAAAGCAATACCACTCCGCACCTTGGAAATAAATAAACACGACACCCGTATCAACAAGGCCCGAGGCTATCTGGCAAATTGAATTTGTTTTGGCGCGGATTGCAGCCGCAGCCAGCGTAGACTATCCATCCGTAACAGGGGCCTAGCTGACCCCATTGTCAAGGCCGGGGGAGTCGATGGCTTGATAGGTCATTTATCCAGACATTGAAATTGCCCAGAATTTGCTGTATTAGTGTAAATTCTGGAGCTTATTGATGAATAACCCTCCATCATTGCACTCCATCTGCCAGAATAGCCTAGGCAGTGTCCTGTTCCTGTTGAGGCACGGGTCCCTTGTAGTAAAAGCCATCCCAGCCAAATTCCCAAGCCCACCTCGTAAATTAGCCCTGGAGTCTAGGACTATTCATGACACTGGACCGCGGATCTCCGTCACCGGCACTTGCTTCATCCAGAATCACATCCCTAGCAGCCCAATTTCTCTACAGGCCTCCCATCCCACATCTTATCCCCAAGATCGTGGTACCGAGCACTCGGTTGCGCCAGATCTACCCTAGTCAAAATGACCATACAAATCAGCCCCGAAAACCAGGGACCAAAACAAAACCTTCAGTGACAAGTCCCCCAGGGTGTGGTTCAAAACAAGAAAAAAACGCCACTAGCTCAAGACCAACAAAATTTGCACATGTTATCAATACCAAGGGAACACACAAACCCGGTTCCATGCCATTTTTTTCACCAACGACCACCCCAGCTCTACTAGCCTCGAAAAGGATATAGTGCCTCAAACTAAAGTGTTTTTTTCTGGCAGCCTTTTGGTCCAACGCTTCGGGGTCCCGAATTTTGGGTTCCCTTTTTCTCTTGGGTGTTCGTTCGGCTCCTTTTGTGTCTCAGCCCACTTGGCTTGGGCGTACCCTGTTTAAACGCGATGTCACAGGGGTTCGAGACGGTTTGTTGATTCCGGGGTTTTCTTGGGTCTGCGTAGTGGTATATGTTGCGAATGGTCCGCTTCCGTGGTGTTTATGTTTTCCTTTCCTTGTAGAAAAGTTTTGCTTGTTTTTCGCTTGGGCCATTTTCCTGGTTCGACACACTTTGTGTCTTATTACGCCGTGTTCAGTAGAGGTTGATGCTCTTGAACTGTTCATCGTCACTGGTGATTTGTTTGTTCAGAGAGTGTGACACTTGTTGTTCTTCACTTATTACTCCAATACGACCCAGCATTCGACTTTGCTCAAACCTCGACTCGTCGTCTTCCGAGCTGTCCACCTTACAATCGATAGCCTCTGCCTTTTCAGGCACAGCACCGACGTACATTGCCACCGTCAGAACCCCGTCCGACGACTCACAGCCTGATCATTACCTTGCCTCTTTCCTCTCTGCTTGTGCAGGTTCGACCGAAAATTCAATATTGGAAGCACAACTCTCCAGAAAAGGTAAAAAAGCCTCAATCATTTTCCCACAATGGCCCTCGCAAAGCATTGCATTCTCCTCCCCAAACTCCCATGGAGTGCTCTTCAGGGTGTCACCTGACTGCACCAACGACGTTGAATCGACGGGTCCAGGCTGTCGTTGTCAAAATCGGTGAGGGACAAGGTTGTCATTGGTCCAAGGTGGTGGGCCGGATAGTCGGATTGACCAATCAAAGCCCTGATTCTCACCGAAAATGCGCAAGTGGTGATGGTGTAAGTCGATGGTCCACGACAGAGCCTCCTTGAACGCCAAATTATAATCTCTCTCTCTTGTGTCAGGCAGAGTTCCTGAACCGACAAATCTTACACAGAATAACCTGGGATCAATTGGGCATCTTCACCTTATTGCCATCTGACAGGAACTTCCCCCCCCTTCGTGTTCAATTCGTCCTAGAAGCTAGCCAAGGTCCCACTGCATCTCGTGACTTACACGGGGATATCAAACATGGATGCAAGCACAAGCAGGGCGTATTCCCGAGTTGGGAAAGGAAACCCCCGTCTTTCCTCATCCCCGGTCGTGAAAGAGGTGCCTCTCGAAGAGATATTTGACTGGGACCTCTACTGCGAGTCCACCGGGGAGCTAGAACCTTCCCGCTTCCCCGGCTATCAGACCCCGGGGGATTTGTCCAAGCTCATAACCCAATTCACTCCCACATCTTTTGATCTTGATAACTTTGCCATCGATGACCTTCGAACAGAGTTTTACAGAATGAAAGCTCCGTTCCGGTCTGATGATGACACGGCCACCACTTCCGACTACTCGGGACACTCCCCCCCAGAGCTGATCCAAGGCGGAGGGAGCACTTCTCCTTCGGACCACTCTGGATCTGTCTTTCTCGATCACGCTGAAGAGCGTCCCCACCCTTCTGATGTTACCCTTCAAGAAGTCCAAGCCCAGGATGACGAGTGGACGTATCCCCAGACTGACCTGGCCAAGGCTGTCCGTCGCGGATATCCATCTCATATCCACCTTCAGCAAGACTATGCTGGCCTCCAGACAAGCACGTCCGCTGGAACAAAGCGTCGACGCTCCAGCAAAGACGTCGAGAAGAGACCCAGACAGTTGGTCGACCCTGTACAGACGGCAGACGTCCGGAAGAGTGGGGCGTGTGTGCCATGCCGAGTAACCAAGACCAGGGTGAGACACTTATCATGTAACTCCACACGCAGAATCTCTTGAGCCTTGACTGACCACTCTTCTGCTTTAGTGTCATGACAGCGGCGTTTGTCCCACGTGCAGAAAGGCGTTCCCAAACCATTCTCATCTGGTATGCACTCGCATGACTCCTGCAATGGCCTGGCCAGTGATGGGCAAGGTTCCAGGTGCGTGATTCTTCCTTCTTGGGTAGTCCACCGAGTTTGACATCTGTTGACTAACATGACCACGTAGACTTCTGGTCCAGCGTTGCTGCAGAGGAGCAGTATCTGTGCTCTGGGCCGCGATTTTACACCGGGAGCCCTAGAGATATTTCCATCTTCTTCAGCAAGGACACCACTTCGTCATCCTTGCATGCCACAGTTCAGGCTTACAGGTCCACCAACAACCACGACGAGGTTGGCAGCCCAAGGACGATTGCCTTCCCACGGGAGAAGGTACCAAGTCACCCGAAGCTGCAGCGATGGGTAGAAGACCAGATCAAGCGTGAGCATGGCCCACAATTCAGCCAGGTCTTGCAGAGCTTCTTGTTGGCCTACTCCGGAGAAGGTCTTAGAAAGCTCCCCAAGGTACGTGACGAATGATTCAGTTTTGTCGGCTTCAAGGTAGCTAATGTTCAGGCAGTATGATTTGGTCAGAAAAGTCCACAAGATGAACTGTTTCTTCAGAATCTGGAAGATGCCATCGTTTTGGTGCAGGGACCCATCTAAGAAGATCGTCATCCTTCCAGTTTCGGTCCAGGCTCAGCTGCGCAGCATTGCAAGGAAGGCACTGGACCTGTTGGAGTATGATGTCTTGAAGATGTTGGATGAATGCCTTAGCCAACAAGGCTCACCCAAGGCGGAGGAGAGAGTGGCTATCTGGGTGAGCATGTGGCAGCTTATGCTCATGTACCGTGAGCTCTTGGCGGCGTACAAGATCCATTTGAGCAACATGATGCAGGACCCAAGCTCGCCAGACGAATTCAGTGAGTGATTTTCCGTCAAGGGACATTGGGAGGGTTGGTTATTTGAAGCTAATCAACTTCAAAAAACAGTCAGCTCTCAGACACACCAGTATCAGCGCTTGATTGACAACTTTTACCCTTTGCTTGCCATCTTTTACCATTACCAGTTTCGCACAAAGAAGAGCATCGAGCTTTCATTCGACTGGCTAGACGGTATCTCCTCTTCATATGTCCCACGGGAAGATAAAGACCTCATTCGGCGCCTCGGACATCAGTTGGTCGCGTCGAGAAAGGACTTGCGTAAGTGCCTCTCCCGGATCTATGCTCCTTTGTCATTGAGCCACGCCACTAACAGTCTCATAGACAGCTATATCCAGTCCACAAAAGACATTGACCAAGTAGACAATATGCTCTGGACTTTCGTTGTGGAGCACGAAATCAAGAAGCTCAATGCGCGGAAGAGAAACACAAAGGGATCAACATCCAAATCAAAAAAGTCGCATCATTTTGATGATGAGTACGACGACGAGTGAGAGATGGGAATTGGGCTTCTTCAACCAGCCCTCATATGACTGATGATGACGAAGAAGAAGATGATGATTCAAGGAGGGAATATGATGATTAATGAAACTTTTGTCAGGGACGTATCATGAGAAGGTGGAAAATTGAATGCTGGGTTTAAAATTTCCCTTGTCTCCTTTTGTCTTGGTGGTGCTTTTGATTATACTAGCGAGCTCCTCAAAATTGACGCATTTCATGGTCTCGGCCGACAAGTTCAAAGTTAATTCCACCTTGCTTCTGTCTGATTTGGTTTTGGAAAGCGCAGTGTCAAGTCTGTTGGGGTAATTAGTATTGCGATACCAAATCACGGGAAGAACTCTGAGCCCTGGCAACGACTTACCGGACGACTGAAAGGAGCTGGCTGGGGTGTTCTGGCATCACTGGAAAGAGTGTTGCAAGAATGTTGGCCACCGCGCCAATATAGAGTGCCCAGAAAGTAGCATCTGGATGATGACTCTCAACCACCCCCTTAAGCCCTCGCCATAGACTTTCGTCAGAAGGGCCAATATCGTTGCCCCATCTAGCACAAGTCGTCAACGCCAACAAGGCACGAGCAAGATGTGTAAGTCCGGGGCAGTCTAGGTCACGGACAACGGCGTGATGAAGAGCCCAAGAGCTATTACTACTTGAGCTGTGACCAAGGCGAGCCCAAATATGGCGAATGAACAAGGCACCTAGCCCAGGGGTAAGAATAGTCGGAGTAGCACTGAATCCATCCTGAGACTTTGGTATGGACGCAGTCAACAAGTCCAAAATGGCATCAAAGATTGGTTTTTCGACGTCGGTGACTTTTGCCAAAACTTCGAGGGGATTGCTTTCTCTGATTTCCTTGGGCATCTTCATAAGAAGAGCACCCTGCCTGTTGGAGCCACCGCAAAAGGTCACACGGCGGATGTTGGGCACGACGGCAAGGAAAGATTCGATAACGGTGGCAATAGCTGGAAACTGCTGACGTCGCCTTTTTGACATGCCATAGATCTTTCCATCATGACTTTCGTTGACTTGGCGCATTTTGGTTGGTTGCTTGAACTGAGAGCCGGGGACTGAATATGTATGGGTTGAGGGTATTGGGTAGGGTGAGATTGGGTCGTTGTGCATCAACATGCTTCCGTATCCGCGAAATCCACCACCACACATATACACATCGACAGATGCATCTTCTCCCCTATCATACGCTTGCTTGATGGCTTGGAGGGCTGGAAATCTCGAGCATAGGTTAGAATATATGCGTGTAATCCCGTCCTGCAGCGTGCTTATCTCTTTAGCCTGAATCTCAGCCCGTTGTTGTTCGAGGACTTTTGTGAGTTTTGCGGCGCCGTACGGAAGGCTCTCCCCGGCCATTGCTGCATTGATTTCGTAATTGTCCTTGCTGGTATCAACCCACGTCATTTGTACGCTGCCACCGCCAAGGTCGAGGAACAATGCGCCATTGGGGACTGAAACCAGGCCGCTTCGTGATCCCATCACGGCACCAAAGAGGGTTTCGACAGCGGGATCGAGGATTTGCACGCCGAGACCATCGGTTGCTGCCGCAATAGCTTCGAGCATCTGACCTCCATTCGCGGCACGACGCATCGCTTCCGTAGCGAGTATCATGATATGTGACTGGGGCACACCATGCATGACAGCGACACGGCGGAATCCCGATAGGGCAGACGCAACGGCCTCAATAGTTTCAGACGGGAATACTGGCCCACAGTCTGATGGTGTCAGAGCATCGAACAAAGATATTGCTGCTCGACTGGAGTAGAGGGGCTCCAGGAGCCTCGTGGTGGGAGGTTTTAGCGAGGTAACTGAAAACCGTATGCCATTGCTGCAACATTTCTTTAGAATAACTTCATTGCCGAGTGTCTAGATGGCAAGCAAACCTTCCCATGTCAATAATGGCGTAGAGGTGGTTGTCGTCGTCGGGATGCCATAGCGGGAGCTTATCGTGAAGTGTCTCCAAGGTTATGACGTCTGATGGAGGCATTGTGGGGGTCGTCAGTGGGCTGTCAAGCTGGCTGTGGTCGTGAAACAAGATTGAAGATGGCCTTGAACTGCTACAAGGAGAATGAATGAGTGGGTCGGCCAAGTGCCGTGGTAGTTGGATATCAAAGCATGGGTTTCGTCAGAAATGATGTTGGATGGTGAGGAGTCGTTATTACTTGGGAGAAATTTTGGAAGTCGCAATTGAGAAGTGGGGTGAAGGCTCTTGTGCAGGAAGGAGGTCAAGTCTGGTCTTGGTCTGGTCACATTGGGAGCCAACGCACGGCTAATAAGGATCAATATCTTGTCTATCTTGCTCTATGAAAATGAAATAAATAGATACATGGGAGGAAAAAATAATAATGCAGTAACGTATGCGATGAAGGGGAATTTTTTAAAAAAAATTTTGAACACTTTGAGCCAATGTGAGTATACCTCAGCCCACGGCGGGAAAGTGCCTGGTGCGAAATGCGCATGTGCAGAGGAGGTGCATTGCAGTTAGGGTTCAATGTTCCGAGTCGTCCACATTTAGCATTAGCATTTAGGCGTGCGGCGTTATTTGAGCTAGACAATGCGAAACACCATCGACATTGGTAAGCCCGTGATCAAAGCTGTTCGCATATCACTACACATGTTTCTGCTCCACAGCAAAGCATTGATCGTGGGAGTTGTCTAGCAACGGGGAAGATCACAAACAAAACAACACGGCTGTGGATAAAAACGACGCGATACCGCGTTGAAACACCTTGTTTTCTTTGTTCTTCTGGGCCTACCAGCAGCAGCAGGTTTGCGTCTGTGCTCTTTTTGCCTTTGACCCACGATGGAGCCCAACTTGCTTATTTTTACGGAGTACTGTAAGGATTATTTTATGTGTGTTTTATTTATTTTTTTGCCCAAGCCGCCCAGGCTGTGGGCGACAGCTGAATAAGACATGGAGAGACAAGATTGGAAGTGGCACCAGCCAAGGAGTCTCACACTCGCATCGCAAAAGTCCGACCGATGACCTGGTGGCAAAAGAAAGTTGCCCAACCTCTTTATACTGTGCGGGCTAGCTGAGACAGGCGAACAATATCGACGCCAACCGTTTGGGCGTTGAGGAACAACTCATCAGATGCCATTGGGCAGGAATGTTTATTGCCAGGCTGTAAGAAACAAGAAGCTAGTCTGCACCAAGATCAGCACCCGGCAGTGCATGCATCGTTCTCTTTTTCCTCTTCTCGTCTCGGATGGGCGGTTAGAGAGACCAGCAAGAGGATAGACATTCCCGTCTGGGTGGCTTGTCACACTCACACTAGGTCGGGCATTGACCGGAGCTGCATGAAGCGCGTTTACAGCTAAATAAGGAGCCTGGAGTACGTAGAAGGCATCAGATGGATCGTCCCAGGCGCAAGCATAGACGGAGAAGATCAATGATGGCAGCGCATCGCCATGGGGCGTATAGTATTTGATTGGGTCAACAGGTGAGCCATGATGCATCAGCACGTCTAGTCCTCCGTGAGTTCCTGCGTGGTCCCCTCTGCGTGTCTCAGTGGGCAGACATCAAGCAGACTGGACGATCGGAGCCAGGTCAGGGTATCTTGTCAAGTTTGGCATGGACGAGCCGTGCCGAATGCTAGTTATCTGCCCGTCTACTTCGTACTCCGTAGGCGTCGCCTGGGTTGTTGAGTACCTAGGTAGTATTGAGTCGTAGCCCATTGTCACACCCCAACAGTTCGAGAACCAGACGTCCAGGTTGAGTGGCAATTGTAACCCAATATTACAGGCCCAAATCTGTGAAAAAAATGGTGGCTAATAAAAGGCTTGCTATCGATTGAACGGAAAGTCAGCCGCCATTTGAACATTGAAGCGAATCACCCGTTCTTGGACATGTCGACAGGATCCAGTCCCCCAAGCCAGCCTGCAACCCCGCTGTACTGTACGTCTTGCTTCTCCGCGATACGCTTCAGCATGCAAGTGACTCGTTTTAACGATTGGCTCTCCAATGAGGGTTCGCAAGCCTGGGTTTGTCGTCCCTGTGTAACCAATATCACGACTGGTCATGGCATGGTTTCGGGAAGATGGCGAAAGGGGGGCCGGAGGCGGGGTACAGGTCCAAGATGTCGTAGTCGTAAGTGCCTTGTCGATTCCAGACGAGTGACAATGCTGGTCTCCAACAATGTGGATGTCGTTGTTCTCATGGTGAGACAGAATGACAATGCAGCCATATGGTTGGCGTCTAAGGCAGTGGATTTTGTCTTCTCTTTTCGGGCGAGCTTCTCACTATGTGGTGGTGTGCTTGGACTGGAATGCTTGGTATGGACCGGGCGATGTGGCATTCCATAGGCTTTGGATTACGAAGGTAAAGAGCTACAATTACCATGGATGGGTCGTGAAGGAATTCATCTTGATCCAAACGGGCTTCGTTGGCAAGCTTCTCTGATATTTTTAACGTCACCAGGGTATCATAAATCACTATAGATTACTCCGTACTGCAGACACATTCTTGAAGAGACTGAAGGCTAAAAAAAAGATGGTAGCAAATCTGACCAAAAACAAGCCCAGGAAGCCAAATTTTGCCAAGTCAACAGCCTTTGTCACCTGGTACAAGAAACCTGTCACTGATGGCGTCTGGTGCATTGGACTCGAGCAAACCATAATCTATCGCAATTGACACCCCGGAAAACGGAGTGCACAGCAGCTCTATTCATTTGCACGCGGTTCGTGGCACACATTGCAATACTTGGCAGTGGGTTTGGTTTATACAATCTGCCAGATCATGCTTGATGCACGGAGAAGCGTCCGAGTTCGTCGCACTTTGAAATGGCCCTGTGCAATGTTGCAACCCATCAAGCCTGCGAGAAGCATAGCCCACAGACCCAGAAAAACGTGGGCATGCCTCTCGTCTCATGGACCAGGGTGTACGATGTGATAGAATGTGCGGCCCGTCAGTAGATGGAGGCGGAGGAGGAAGTTGTACCCATGCAACCCCAGATGATGCTTCTCCAAGCCAAACGACTGAAAAAGCAGAGTCGGGCATGCACGAGGCTTTACGCGAATGGCTGATCCGATAAGTCTATTGTAGACATTTGCCAAAGTCGCATGAATCCATGTCATGTATGGAGTACATGGACACGGAGGCAATAGGATTGAATGCTCCAGGTGGATGAACGAAGACGCCGTTGTGCATGAAAGCATGCCGTGAGTTCATGCTCAAGAGTGTGGGATTGAGGTGAAGTCGGATGGGACCCACTATTGCACGCAATGCTGTCATATAATTGGCTATAGCTCAGCTTTCAATGAGTCTCGATTGACTTTCGGGTTTCCCCGCTCTCGACGCGGTCAGACGCGTCTCACGCGACTTTTCGCGTTGATCGACAATCCCAGCCAAACGAGAGATTTTCCACCGAATCCGCGATTAGCGATTGTGAGAGACAGCGTCGATTGCCTCAGAATCTCTGTGAAGTCATGAAGTCATGGCCGAATGACACTGCCTGGGCGCATCGAGATGCTTCAATAGAGCGATGCGTCTGCTCGTCAAGGGGTCAGCAACGCCCACATTCTCGTCAAAGTCGGTTCTGCATATCACCACAAGACTTCCGGTACGAACTGGCCATTTCTGACTTGGACTGCACCAGAGCACAAACTTTGGCTGTTGCGCCAGGCTAACGCATGTAGGAAAGGAAAACGGCTGGCTGGCTTGCTTCCACACTTCCACCAATTCCGCCGGGGAAAAAGGAAACGGTCTGGTCACTTTCCACACTGTTCAACTTTCCAACGGCCAATCCCTGTCCGTGTTGGCCACTTCTGTGAGCATCACCAGCCTCCCAGTTTTTCTTATTCTTGCGCCAAACGTTGTCTGCTTTTTTTTCCTGTTTAGCTACTCCGTACCCGAGCTAGCGTCTTGCACTCGGAGAGCCTCCCGAGCCCTTGCATCTTTGCCTGGGTTCTATTGAAGCGTTTACATTGCCGTGCCGAATCAGATATCCAGGAACCAAAAGGCTGTCAGTCGCTCAGAGCTGGGACTGAGAGTCCAGAAGGAACGCCGGGGTTCGGGCAAAACTGGTCTCCAGAGAGGTCTCAATGCACGATACCGCCTTCGCTGTCATCCGCCCACCGCTATTTTGGCCACCCAGCAAAGTACCGCGTTGTCTCAAGTATCGATAGGCTTGACAGGCGAGCCCTCTTGTCCGTGCTCAACCATCGCATTTTCCACGACGCTGGCGCCAGTACGGAGTACGGAGTAAAGTGTCACTAGTAGCATCACTCTGTCCTCCTTACTCGGACGTCGTGTTGTCGTGTTGTCTTTCTTCTCTTCTCAGACATTGCAACTCACTGGTAGTAGGCTGGTGCAGGATACAGTTTATGCTTGGTCTTCCTCTGGTACAGTCCATTGATGGCACGTAAGTTCGTCTCTTGGTTGACCTGAGGCGGCAGAAACCACCTCTCACCATTCTGCCACCCAACTCTAAAAACGAAACACCAAAGGTTGTGGACTGGGCTTGAAATATCTCTCTTGCAGCGATTTGCATGTCGATGGCCGCTTCGTGCTTTCCAATAGTGCTTCGTACTCCCAGGATACTTGGCCGGGCCTCTTGATTAGCTTCCGGTGTGCACCCTGGTGTCTTCCCACCGCCATCACCGCCTGGCCCTTGTCAGACACAAGTCGACGAGACTTGAACAGTCGAGGGTGGGACTCGAGTGGGGGCCGGCTTCTGTCAAGGCCCGCCATCGTGCATCTGCTGCTCGACTTTTGCTGGGCTTCAGTCGACGCAGAAGCACCTGTGGAGGTGCCTTTGGATGGGACCAGACCATCTTGACCATCTTGACCCTCCCCCGTAAGCTGTCTGGTGGAGAAACGCAAGAGAGAGAGACTTGGCGCTGGACGTGGTCATCCGTTCACTCCTCTTCTCGACAGAACAGAACGGGCAGACGCCAACTGGGCACATGCACCGACTTCAGCTTGAGCACTGTGTGGCCCCTGTCCAGATTGGTGCAGGTTGCAACTTGACAGGGTCTGCACACCTCCCACGACTCCCACGCCTCTCTTGTTCCGCCTGGTCTGGTCTTTGGTCCGTGTCGAGCGAGTCTCTAGGCTCTATGGAGTACGGAGCACCTTTTCTGCCTTTTCTGCAGTCCCTGTGCGTCGAGGTGCGTCTGCTCGCCAGGGCCTGCCTGCGTCCGTCCACTGTCCACTTGGCCAGTCCTTCCATCCTGTGGTCCAATGTTCCTCCTGGTTCCCCCAAGAGCGATCAGGTCTGTCGCTCTCAACTCCACCGCCATACATACAAACCAGTCCTCCACACTTGCGAACCCTGGGACTGACTCCTCTCCTTCATCTTCATCATTCCAGTCCCTCTTTTGCGGTCACCGTCCCATCCGTGCGCCGAATACGCCAGTGGGCAGAGCTGCTCCCGATTGCCAGTTTCTGTCTTGCAATACCGCCGCTCCCATCTCCGGACGACGAATTTGTTAGCTACTGGACTCTCGCGACGCGCTATGCTTTGGCAGCGACATCACCTTTCCTTGATCTAATAAGCCTGGGTGTAGCTGAAGGCGCGGATTTCACCAACCTCTTCGCCTCGCTCCTCCCAATTTACCGTCCTCGCGCACGACACTTTCGCGACGACACGCCCATTTTTCCTTTATCTCAGAACTACCTATGAATCAGTAATACCTGTTCCTGCGATTATTCGTCGAAGCCCACCCACTTGGTCGGTCGCGTGGTTTGACCCTGCGACTGAGACTCTACATTCCGGTTGCGACAAAGACTCAAAACGGATCGCGCTTCTCTAGCTTTGCGACAAACAAAAGTCGGCCTGCCCGACCATAGCGATTCAGAACCGAGACCCAAAACAATACTAAACTAAGGAAGAAGCCAAGACACTGCGGTTGGATTTAGAACCTTTGGCGCGGTTTCTTTTTTTGCGACTTCTGCGCCGGGTTTCTTCTGTTTTGCCCCTTACTTTAAAAAAGGACCCCCGTGCATCCCTCCCGCGACCCAAAGGGTTCACGCAAGAGCGTCATCGCATACCACACCAACCACCCCTCATCATGGCTCCCTTTGAACCCTCCAGGGCTGCTTGCCCAAGGCATCTTCTCCAGTCGTCGACACCCAAAACTCCAGAACCCTTTGCTGAAAGCCAAGCGCAACCTCCATCACCACCGCGACCAAGATTTCGTTTAAGGAGACGGACTACATCATCACAGCTGAACGCGCCGACGCAACAGTTCCTCGCATCAGTGGCGGCCGCCGACGTTCCCATCCCTAGCATCGAGGAGCCCCAAGTTTATGACGACGAAGACATGCTCAGCATTGCTTACCCAGTGATCCCGCATCTGGACCGCATCGACGATGTCTCCTTGGGAGAGCATTCGAGCAAAGCCAGAACCTTTTCGCCGCCCAAGACTCCAGCGCCGGATCTGGCGCCATCTCTATCACCGAAGCAATTCCCGGACTGGTCGATTGATGCGACCTTTAGCAGTCTCGAGTCCAGCCCCGAGTATGAAAGCAGTCGACCTTCCACCGCGCGATCAACCCAGACGAGCTCGTCTCTATTCAGTCGTTTCTCGCTACCATCAGAGGATTTGAGCCAATGTGCCAGCCCTGAGAGCGAGCAGTCAGATCGGTTCGGCAGCTTCCTTTCGCCCGATGATGCCGACAGAACGTTCAAGCCAATGTTGACAACAACCCGGTCCGCTAAATCAAGAAAAGCGCCGTGGACAAAGGCAATGAGCCAACACCTGTGGTCTACATATACGATGTATCTGCAGGACCCCAAGGTCACACCGTTCCGACCTGGCAAGAGCGGAATTCCTCCCCCTGGCGTTTGTATTCGCGTAGCCAGAGAAGCTAAGAGAAGCTGGAAAGGCTCTCGGCCGTTGGGCAAACCAGGAAATAAAAGTGGCAGCTCAACACCAACGGCGGAAGCCTCTGGCACTTATATGCAGTGGCCTCATACATGCGCAGCAACCAGAGGTCACCTGAGAGAACTCTGCAAAGCACACAGTGGGCCGGCCTCGCGCAATTTTCAAAATCTTTGCAATAGCCCGGCGCCGTTCGGCAAAAGCGTAAACCGGTTTTGGAACCGTCGATCAGCGCCAGCTCGCTCTCCATCTGTATTCTCTGGATCAGATATGGCCATGTCCTTGACTGTTTGCACGTCAGATTCTATGCAACTTGAAGGACCTCTCGCCCAGCTGACCAGCTCGCAACCTGAGACAACATCTCAAGAAGCTGCACCGGCATCAACGTCGACAGAGCAATCAATGTTTGCCTTTGGCGGTATCTTGGGGCGGCCCGGGCCCCGACTTGGGTCCCCCTTCATGGCTAGAAGCTATGGGCCTAGCTCATCAACGGGGCTAGAAGACACCTTCAATGTCAGGCCGGAAGCCCAAAGACAAGCTCGCACGGTTGGCACACGACGCGGCCTTGGGTCGCCAGTGAGGCTCGACCAGAGCCGGCCCAGCACGCAAAAGCGCCGATCTAGACAGTCTGTTTTGGAACCCCCACGGCGCATCAAACGCCCCAGTCTGGGCTCCGACTTCTGGACTGACCCATCGAGCAACGAAAACGAGGGATCCAGCGCTCCATTCATCGAATTCAGCTCTACGGATTCCAAGCACCACGATAGCCTCTTTGTGCCTCGCACAAATCTACAGGAACTCTTTGAGACGTCACATCCAGATCCATCCTTGGCTGGATCCGCGAGCTTCCCCCCCGCCGCGGGTCTGGCGCCCTCGCAAACGGTCCCCGCCAGACTGGGTTCCCCATTCTCAGCCAAGGTCATGAGCCACTCATTCCCGAATCGCCATTCTAGCGTTTCGGCAATCGATGTGGGTGCCGTCTTCCGTCCTTTTGCTACTGTACACCAAGCTGGGGGTGAGCGGCCGAGCACCACGGCTTCCGCATCTTCTGCCAAGACGCCTCTCGCCAACCGTCTTGCCTATATTGACGAACGCCTCAAAGGGTTTCGCCGCAGAGACAGAAACGGCCGACGGTCACAATCACCATTCTAAACGTACTGTCCCCTTTGTACATCCGGGCATAAACATTAATGACGACACTTATGAAACTACTTGCATTACCCCAACACCTATACATGTACCTATCTCCCAACCTACTCAAGTATCCATGAGGTACTGTGCACCCCCTGTCCGCCTTGGGGGCAACAATCCACGAAATGTATCCAACAAGGGATGACAGCAGTTTACTTGGGACAACTTATGTAACGATTTTAACGACTGAAACGACAAACCGATAGAGGGCCAGCAGACCTCACAGACTTGATGGCCATGATTTGTTGCTGAAATTCATTCAATATTCTTGCCTTTCTTCTTTTGAATTCGATAACGAGGTTGTCGCGTTCAACCCGTTCCTTTTCGCGCACTGCCTGTTATGTCGGGTGCCTTTGAATGGATTTGGTATACGCATACGCATTGTTCAAAGATCTGCGGACAAAACAGGGGTAAATTACACTTTTTACTATTTTTGGATTACGTTTATTCGTTTATTCACATTTTTTCACCCATTCATTTGATGGAGGATCATGGCTGAGATGGACTTGATGATATTACGATGTATATACTTGCTATTATTGGGACGGGAAAGCATGAAGGAGATGAGATGAGGCTGATGAGAAAAGTTGTCCATATAACGCTGGGCTGAGCATCAAGCTCGAGTGACTGGGTCATGAATGATGAAATACATGGCTTGTCATTCTCACGTACTTTTACCCCTGATGTGAGACTTGTTGGTGAATCGTTAAACAATAATGTGTCATGTGAATTGAGGTATTCACATACTCCGATTTATAAATGGCAATGATACATGGATGAATAAAGCGTCATAAACATTCCTCATTAGACATTAAACTCTGACAACTCAACGGGTATAATCGTCTTCCTCCCGAGTTTGCCCCCTACACATCCTATGTACCACGAATCACCCATCCCTCAACCCACTAGAAATAGACCTCACATGCCTCAACTTGCTCTCCTCACGGGCAAACAACGGCCGCGGCATGAGCTCCCCATCCCTCAACGACACCCCCAACCCCATCATCATCTCCGCCCTCCCCGCGCCCTCATCATACGGGCACCGTCTCTCGCCCACCGCCGCACGATGCGAATGAAACGAACACTCCCTAAACCCAAACAACCGCTCATCATTACGCAACTTGTTCGCAGGAATCCTCAACTGCGGGTTCTTAAACCGGATATCCAGCCCCGCGGCCTTCATGTTCCTCACATGCGTGGCATAATCCTCTGCAAAGTCCGGCAACGAGGCGAACAGCGCTCGAAAATTACTGGATTTCGTGTCCACGGTGAGAGAGAAGGCGACCATGGCAACGGCCCATCTGCGCATGCGCACCGAGGCAAGGGACTCGCACTGCGTGTACAGGTAGACGATGAGGCTGGGGGGCACGTCCCAGTTTCGATTGAGGTACAGGTCCTGGAGGGCGTCCATGGCCAGATCTTGTAGTTTGTAGAGGTCCAGGTGCGAGGCGAAGAGGTGCAGGCGGATGATGGCCCAGTGGATGGGGTCGCTGGTGTCGAGGGCCGTGGCGACGGAGTGGTCGAGGTAGCGCCGGAATGTGCTCGGTGAGTGAACCCATTGCACGAAGAGGGCGAACATGGTGGATGATTCGGAGGGGAGCCAGAGGGAGATGGGTTTGGGGGCGTCGTCTTGCAGGCGTTTGGAGAAGAAGGGGGATGTGTTGCAGAGGAGTTGGCGGTTGACGCTGAAGGGGTGCTTTTTGGCGCCGACGAGGATGGTTGTCATTTGGGTTTGTGTTTGCTGTTCGGTGTTGGAGGAGGAGGGTGGTGGTGGGAGAGACTTCTCGAGACTTGATGATGATGATGATGATTTTGATGTGTGGTGTTGGTGTTGGCGATATCGTGGTGACCGCAGGCGACTGATGGGTACCATTGCATATGGTGGTTGTCTGTCAATGACAAACGGAAATGAGTTGAATTTCTGATGGATATTGTTTTGGTTTCTTTTTCTTTCTGGTCGTGTATAAAAATGGCCGTGGGAAGAGAGAAATATAAGAGGAGGAATGTCACTGAGTCCTCTCACAGACAGCCAAGCAACCGAAATAGACCAGGGTATAATCCGGAGCCAAAAGTGTCCGTCCGTTCGCAGATAAGCAAGCCAAGACGGCAAAAACGCACAGAAGTCGGCAGATTGCTCACGGCAACTCAATTAAATGAAATCAAAGAGCCAATTTGAATACCGTAAGGTTACAACGAGGGACTGGGGAACAGAGACAAAGAGGGGCGGCAGTCTGTCCAAGAGGGTCGATGGACCAGTCGGCATGGACGGTGGACAGATAATCTGTGCGAAATGTAATATCTACCGTTAATCCGGGCCGGATACGATGCAGAAGGGGGGGTGGGAACCAGAAAAAAAGAGTGAAAGAGTGTAAAGGAGGTAAGGGGAAACCAAACAGTTTTAAGAAATGAGCCCATCATGGATCTCAAAACACCACGCCGTGATCTACAACACATCATTGATCTCAGGGCCGTCCGTCCATCCATCCCATCCACCATTGATCCCAGTCTGCAAGCGATGCAACCAACACCACGACATGACCATGTGGTGCGAAAAATCAAAGCAGATTCCGAACGTAGCCTAAATCCCCTCATTCCAGAATCCCCCATAACATGTTATTTCGTGCCCTGCAGAGAATAGAAACAAGTAGTGCCATCTGTAAGAGGATAGTCTCTCCTGTCAGGACGGATCAAGATGCTGTTTTGGTGCTAGTTTGACACAGACACGTTTATCGCACGCCTCCAAAAATAAGGATGCCGGAAAATCGTCGACGACGTGCCAATCACAGATACCTGAGTAGGCAAGCCGTCCCTTTTTTTGCCATCTTCTTGTTCCGTCTCTGTCCCCCCAGAGGAAACTAACACAAGTGCAGAGAGTCCCGCTGGCAGCATCAACATCATGGGTGGTGCTGGCCGAGCGTTTCATGAACCCACGAGCAACCCCTGTTATTTCATCCTCATCGCAGAACACCCCGGTCGAAATCTTTTGGCTTTGCGTCACGAGGGGCCATAAGCTGAGATGGTGCACACGGGAAATTTGGTGCGAGATGAACCAGACCAGACATTTCGGTAGTCGCCTCGATTGTAGGATCATCGTTTTTTGAAGCCCAAGCGATGGGGGACGTGCTTGCTCGCGTAAATCGAATTAAACATCATTTGTCTGCTGACGCCGATGGTCATGTCTTTCACTTTTCGTAGTCGAGAGTACGGAGTAAGCGTCTGCGATCTGACCTAACCCCTGCCGGGTTGAAACGAACTCGTTGTTTATGCAAAAGACGGGCATCGTAAACCAAACGAAAAGAGATGCCACTTTCAAAACATGCTGGCAGTACCAACACCAACACCAAAATTAGTGGCCAGGCTCCTCAAACAGGCTAACAAAGAAAAACGGGAAGCTGGGCGTCGTCGGTCAGCCGTGGATGCTGGCGCGAAAAAATAATAGTCTTGTTCGTTATGTCTTACCTGTTCCTGAATCCTGACTCCGACTCTGACTCGGGGTCAAGCGAGACGCACGACTGCGGAGACCAAGCCGGCCATCTGCGTCTGTTGAAAGTTGATGCGATTCTGGGACCTGGAGATCTGCTCCGTTCCTGCGTGACATGGATGCAAGTGACGACTGACGCATGCTCTCATCCCCATCGTGGCATAAAGATGCCAAAATCAATGCAGGCTGACGAGAGTGGCAACAAAGCCAGCATCGGTCACCGACTCATATCGCTCACCAGACGGCGACACACCATTTTCTGTCGGGCCAGAAGCTCAGGCCAGGCCAGCAAATCATCGTAATCAGCACAATCCGGCTCAATCCAGGCCCAGGCAGGGTATTTCCTTGCCCAACATACAAATCATGTGTAGAGGTTGAAACGCCCGTCTGATGCTCGCGAACCACTTCACCGCCCGGACGAACTAGACACTACTACCTGCCAAACACAGGTCGCTCCTTCCGTAATGATGAAAGACGCATCTTGTCGAGTTATCATGTTATAGCCATTCTCTTGCCCATGCCCCCAAACACCAGCGCCTTGAAGCCAAGCACCTCATGCAATCCAATCTACAACCAACCTCCACTTTCCCACCTCTCAAATGTCATCATCGTCCATCATCTTGCAGTGGATGCCCCTCTTAAGCAAGCCCGCATGTATCAAAGCGTTGCAGCGAACCACCGTCCTCACCGCTGGGGTCAGTTTCAAACACTGCAAATCACATGGTTGCGGTGCTTTAGCCGCATAATCCCTCTGCTTGGCCCTGTCATGTCCTCGTGCTTGCTTGCTGCTGTGCCTTGCATGAAAGCTTGGCTTGGTGAACTGATTACTTGGAGCCACTACTTTTTGTTACTTTACTTTATTACTTGCTTTGCACGATCCGTCCCGTTGACCTGGTACATACTTGATGATCGAGTGGGACTGAGTGTTGTTGCTGGCGAATTTCTGCCTACCCAGTGCTGGCCAGGCAAACCGGATCTACTATTATTAAATATGTATAATTGATGCATTGCTGTTGCTCAAATGGTAACTGCATGTGGTCTGCGGCTAACTCATGTATCTGAAATGATTATCCACCTAATGTTCCAACCCCGCTTCACCATGCTTATTAGCTAGTCACGACATCATGCCTCGTCTGCCGACAGACTGTAGTATGCCCTGATTTCAATACTCCATGCGCCTTGGCTTATTCCGTATTCGACCGTACCATAATTTGGTGCCACCCAGCTGCTTTCCTTTTTGATGCAAGTAGGGTGCCTGGATTCCCTATACCTCAAAATGATGTCAACCTCCCCTGTGTACGATTCATTCCACTCTTGAGGAAGAAAAGCAATGATCATAAGGTATCGTCTTTTGCGCCCTTTGCTCCCAATAAACGCCGCAAGTCAAATTCGCCCACGGATATTAACCAGCCTCCCCAAACGGCCTATGATTTAACACCTCCCTCCATCCCTGCTTTCTTCCTCGGTAGGCTAGCGGGAATATCGCCGTCCTCTTCTTCGGAGTCCGAGTCTTCAGTATCAGTGCTGTCGTCAAGCCTCATCGGCTGGTCAAAGGCTCCGCCGGCCACAACAGTAGTCCTTTCGCTGACCGCATCAGGACTTGTCGAGCCAGCAGCCACAGGCCGCGGCTGAGGGCGTGCGTATGCTTGTGTTTGTGGTTGAGTTTTCGACGGTACATCAACAGTGGGATCTGTGTGCTCTGCTGTCGCTGCGGACGGACCTAGGCCGCCCATATCTGCCAGCATTACCCTCTTTCGAGGTGAGTCTGCTGCAGATTTTGAGGCATTTGATCTTTCAACGTTCACCGAACTACCCCCTTGGTCAAGTCGGGCTCTTTTCGGTTCTGAACCAAGTCCTGTTTGACCAGTCAATGGTTCTTGCCGCCGGCGACGCTTTTCTCCCGCACCAACGGTGAGAAGTCGCTCACGCTGCGCTTCAATTTCGGCCTTGGAGCGTCTTTCTCGCAACTTAACCCCATATTTTCTGCGTGTCGTGCTTTGCTTTGTATTGAAACTGTTTTTGAGTTTTGCTACCTCTTCATCACGCTGAGGCTGCGGTAATTCCATCGCCTTTTGTATCAGTCCCCCATAGTGTGCTTCTGCTGTTGCCATTTCTTCTTCGAGGCTTCTTCTGTCTTGAGGCGCGAGGTGCGCATATGCATCAGGTATCTTCCCCGTTGATCCTGGAGTAGCGTTGGCAGCCGTAAATGCACCACTCTCTTGTGAGGGTTGCGAAGCCTGTGGTTGACTCTCGTTCTCGTGCGCCGTTGTTGCCTTCTGCGGCGCAAAGCCAGAAGCTTTCTGACGTTCATACTCTTCATAAAAACCTTTGAGCGCCAGCTTAATTTCCTTGGCGTTCAACTCGGTGTAATTGCCACACACATTTGACCTTGTATGGTATGGTAAACCGCCTGGTGATGTAAACTCGATTCCGCAGTGAGGGCAGAGAACAACACCAACTCGATCATATGTCTTGAAATTGAAGCATGCCTTTTTGAGCTTATGCTAGAGTTAAATTTGTCAGCTCTAGCGTTGCCTTTCATTGCGGATGAAAAGGAGGGAACCTACGTAACGAAGCGCATGCTGACCTGAGACCGGGCGAGAGCACGCATTACAACACAAAAATTGGTGGGAGCTTCTGGTCGGTTCCGTTGTCGCTGTCGAGGCACCCGTTGCTGGCGCAGTCTGCGAGAACGACTGCTGGGGAGGAGGATCGTGCTGTGATGGATATTGAGCCAGCTCGTGCTGCAAATGCGGAATGACATGCTCGGTGCCGTCTCTTTTCTCCTCAACAATGTCCTTCACATCGTAGCCAAGACGTTCTGCTGTCGCCAGGGCGTTGACAAGTGAACGAGCCCGAATAGTTTCTAGGCGCTTGGCCAAGGCTAGATCCAAGAAGGAACTGCTGGCTTTGTACAGAATTTGATTTGCAAGTTCATCAATATCGGAAGCTGTTAGATGTGCCACGAGTTGATGCTTTGATGTCTGAACAACCCGTGAACCAAATTCAGTCATGGTTTGATTTATCGTTGCCGGTTGGGCTCTGTGAATTGAAGTTTTCATCTACAGAGGAAATTGATTAGCTTTGGTCTCGCCACGGCAGAGTTGGTGGCAAATACAGGCTTGGCTAATCCTAGACGCTGGAGGGATTGACTCACCAAGAAGGAGTAGTGATATTCCGAACCTTGCAAGCAAATCTGATGACAGTCTCTTACTGCCTGTCTCACTGTTTGAGGATCAATTTGTTTGATCAAACTCGTCAACTGCAGATAGAGTGCCGAGGTAGATGTTTGTGGCCCATCAACCTTGGGAGACGGATACACAGCGTCATTTCTAGGGGCATGTTGATCGTGTGAATGCGGCGGTGCTTGAGAACGCAGTTGCTGACTCGCCAAAACGTGCGGTGGTTGCATAGGAGTTGGAAAGGATGGTGCGTTTGGGCGTTGGTTTGGAGCAGGGTTGACGTATTGGGAATTGGTAGTGCTTGGCGACTGCTGCGGATATGCCTGTTGATTTGGTGGCAAATGTTGCGTTGCTTTCTGGTCGGAAGGCGAGTTCCGTCTGCTTGTTGTAGGTGAAGGTAGGGAGCTTGTTCGGGACATGGAGTGAGTCGGCAACACAGCTGGTGATGCTGAGCCGTTCACTCTTTGACCAGCGCTGTTGAGCATCATGACGGCCCAAAGGGATGACACGCCACATGTGTAAGACGCCTGATGCGTCGATTATTTGGTTTCGGCTGTTTTAGTGTTAGATAAACATAACCAAGGAAGCCACAGCTAGTAGTACGTGAGACAGTTACCAGACGGTGCAATGCAATGAGAGAAAGAGACGGAAAGGAGACTTGGGATGAAAGCCAAAGATGAGAAATGGGAAAAGTTGTGCAAACGGGGTATAATATGAGTGCAGATACAGATAAACAGGTATTAATAGTATTTAGGGTGAGTGAGAGTAGAAGAGGCTGGCCTCATGTTTTGTGAGAATTAGGTCTGGTCGACAACTGGGAAGACCAGACTCAATTAAACCTACCTAGGTACCTAGGTAGGTGAGGTCAACTTACAGAGTGAGTACGGAGCACAAAAGGAGATGATGGGTCTGGTCAGATCCATCGGACCAGACCAGCGCGATTGTCGTCAAAGCACCAGAGCCCCGAGTTGAGCTGTGTTGACTATGTTGTGCCACGTTCGAGTCGTGCACCGCCACGGTCGAAGCAAAGAATTTTCGATTTTCGATTTTCGATTTTCGATTTCCGAGCTCCAAACCAGACTGCTCGTTTGAGACAACTCGATACAGTTTCTGTGTCAAACGCACAGAACAAAAGGATGTTTCTCGCTCGAAGCTCGCCAAAGAAAGAGACGAGCTTTTTGCACGGGAATAAATGGCCTGTGCTCTAAGTAATATTATTAGCGGGGTTAGCACAGATGCCTATTTCTGCCTAGTAATTCAGGCACTAGTGTGTTTAAGTAGGAGCGGGGCAGAAAGGGATTGAGCAGTTCAAAGGTTGGGCAGTTGGGCACCATTGTGGCCCCTAAGTATTGTGGAGCGCTAATAATAAACATCGAAAGGCATCATGGAGCAGGCCACGCTGATTGTGCCAGCGCTAACAGACATCAGCTTGGGCTAGCGGCTAGGCCCCAGTTATCAAACCCCCCAAAGAGCACTACAACAAGCACTAACATGACCACATTGAACTCATGATGTCTGGTCTGATGTGTCACAGCCTACCTTCACGTATTATCTCATTGCAGCTAACATTTTGTGCTTCAAACTGTAGTCTTTATTTGATGTGCTACAACCTCTGAGTACCTCTGATTTAGGAACTCAGCAGACCATTCAATATTATATACTCCGTACCAGACTCCGGAGTCGCTGGCACGCCGTATCGACATTCACCTTGCAGCCCCTCCAAAGTCCAGATCCACACATGCAGGCACACAAACTTAATGAGCAAGGCGCAGTGACAGCTAATAAATATGGATATAGCCTGCTAATTGCAATTTGCCTAGCATGACACGCCAGTGCTCCAAAACGCCCCCCTGTCCAACAAACAAATTAATGATATTCCCGTGTCAGCCCGTGATATTCCCAAATCACCAATCCCAGCTTTGCTCCCATTCTCATCATGCACGGTGCTCTCCAATGCATGCTAGCATCAGTCTCTTGTAATCGCCTGAAATATCCTTGTCAATACGATCCGCCAAACTGCGGCGATATCGTTGTTGATATGCAGCCTTGACGTTCGAGAGCGTGGTGTGGTCCCAGTGGAAACGCACAACACGGAGAACAAGCAGCTGGTCCTTGGTTCCCATGCCGCGCATGGAGTCTTCCAGGAGGTCGGCGGCGTGCATGTACTTGTCCACGGCGTGGCGAAGCTGAAAGAGAAGTGCATCTTTCATGTGTCCGGAGAATTCCTGTGCGTTGTCAGCAACGTGATTTGCACGGTTGTCGTCTTTAATGTACACATGACGGGACGTCAACTTACGGACTGAATGACCTTGTCCAAGTCACGGTTAAATTTTTGCTTATAAGTATGCGCAATGGCTCGAATCTGATTATCGTTGTTGCTCGTCAGGATTTGGCAGACGAGGATTTCATCCGTTCCCATTCTACCCTCGGTGGCCTTGTAGAGGTTCATTACATCGTCGTCGACCTTCCGGGGGTTGACGGGTTCAGCATCCTCGGCTCTGTTCGCAGCAAGTACCATGAGGAAGTGCCTCTCCGTCTTCATGCTCAAATCACCTTTGACATCAGCTTCCAATGACCTGCCGATATGCTGGCGGTAAGCGCCCTTGATGGCCTTGATGTCGGCATTGGATCGACCAAGGAGGATATCATTCAGGACAGATTCCTTGGTCCCAGCACCCTTCATGGCATCGTCCAGTTTGTGTACATCGGCAAGCAATGGACCGTATGCTAGCTGTACCAGACCGTCTTCGAAATACCCACTTGTTTCGCTCTTCAAGTCTCGGATGAGGTTCCGCTTGAATGTTCTGTCAAATGTTGTTCGAATCAGATCGATCTGCAGCGGGTCTTTGTTAGATAGGACTCGGATCAAGGCTCTCTCGTCCGTGCCGAAGCCCTTCATCGCAGCCCGCAAAGCCTGCGCGTCTGGGTTTGCATCCCATTGAATGATCTGCGGGGCACCATATCCCAATGACGGAGGCGTCGCTGTCACAGGGGGACCGTACTGCTGGGGAGGCGGAGCGCCATAGGGAGGAGCACCATGCTGAGGAGGGGGAGCACCGTAATGACCTTGAGGAGGCGGCGCTGGCGAGTGATGGCCGTATGGTGATGGCGCTGGCGGAGGGGCACCATATTGCTGGGGCGGAGGTGGTTGTCCGTATGGCTGCTGGTGAGCAGGAGGAGGATACTGGCCAGGCGGAGGCGGCTGTTGATAATATCCTCCCTGCTGCTGAGGAGGAGGATACTGGCCGTACTGTCCCTGGGTTGGAGGGTATTGCCCTTGCGGCGGCGGATATTGCCCTTGCGGAGGAGGATACTGGCCGTAGCCTTGCTGTGGTGGCGGTGGTTCTGTTCAAAGAAAAAGACTTGGTCAGCGTGAATCGCCAGGTTGGCAAAGCGCGGTCGTTTGGTCACTGCTATTTGTTGACTCGACTCGAGATTGGGTCTTACTCACGGCCGTAGGGCTGGCTGTATCCGTGATACGACATTCTGGCTAGCTAAGCTGATGCTGATCTGTGAGATAAAACAATGTTCGAGGGTCTAGGAATAGGAAGTGTCTGCTTGCACAAGCCGGGGGATGCAACCAGGCGCAAGAGACCAGTTGACGTGATGAGCGGCGCTCTAGGTGGATGGAGGAGATGCAAAAGCTACAAGATCTGGTGGTGAGAGGGATCAGATTGGGAGTCGAGCATTAATGTATTGGCAGCCCACCCAAAATTCTTGTCAAGGCCACCAGACCAGACCAGACTTATTAAGTAAGAATGCGTCTTGTCAGCTTTCCCACTTTGTCGCAAGCTGCGGGCTGCAGGTTGTGGGCAGGCATCATCTATTTTTCATTACTTTAGGCATATACCGGCTCCATAGGATGGACTCCGATGGAGCAGCCAAGCGCTCTGCTGTTTCTGGTTCATGTACTCCGTAAGTATGCACCTAGATACCTAGATACGTATGTAATCATCAGCCGACAACGACCGTTAGGCGTACAGAGCACGGGCCTAGGTCTTCAGCTCCACGGCCAACAGCGACTTTGAATGGATCGAGCTTGTTGATGGCTTGGACTGGCGTGGAGGAGGCGAGAAGCCATGGTGGCTGTGCCCGAGGTACAGAGGAGACCAGAGGAACTTGAAAGGCATCAACGTCATGATCCACGATGTTTGCTGCGGGAAAAGAGCCTTGAACCCCGCAGCTAGCCTTGGCCACCTTGGCTGCTTAGCCAGTCTTGAGCCTCACTGGTGACGTTTTCCACAAGCAAACAATTTCAGAGACGCCACACCTCCCCTGCTGGCTTGGTTGATTGGTGTCATTGAGCCCAGGTTGACGCATCAATTGATCTGGTGTTGCCATTCTTTGTCAATGGCTTCAAGTTTGCTCCAACACTCAGTGACGCTAGCACGTAGCTAAGAGATCACATCACGATGAGTGCTTAGATCAAAACACTACCCAGCTTAATTATTTCAACGAGCAATCAAACGTATGTTATCGAGCGACTACGGAGAATCGTTGTGTAATTCGTAATCCTTCATATGTGCATGCATTAACCGTTCATGTGAGCAAAGGAAACAGACGAATTCATGCAACCCAGCTGCACTGCCACAAGGCCTCCAAGCCAGTGGCGCGTGCTCCTGAACGGCAGCAACACCATGATGCTTCAAATGTTTCCCTTTCCCTGTTGCAAGATTCGCCATTTCTTGGAGCAGCCATCGGAAGGAAGCTGTTATTTGAAGCAGTCACATTGATAACACGCCTCGCGGATTCAGTTGGCGACACGAGGAAGCCATCATCTCTTGCCGTTGGGCTCAAAAGCAGCCTTGAACCAAGTCTAACCAGTACTGGGTGGCAAGCATTGTGGCAAAGGGAGGAGGAAACATCCGAGGACAAACTGTGTCTTCTCGAATATCGTTTTCCGGTTTCGAGTTCGGCTGGCTGCAGTTGGTGGCGGGTGTGAGCCGTTTCTGGACGATTTACGGAATAATTTAATCTGATAAATGTCGTGGTGATGGGCTCGAGTCCACTTTCGATTTGCAACTTGGGAATAAATCGATGGCTGGCTTTGTTCCGGAAGGCGCGCCTCGGCGGCTGCTGCCGAACCCATCAACGACGCGTTGGTGAAACATGACAGGCGTGACTGGCCTGACGAGTTGCTGGCACTAGGGCCTCGATGCACCGTCAATCACCGTTCAGCAGCCATTGGACCCTTAGAGGATCAATTGATCAGCACAGCACTTAAGAGTTCTTGACTTCGACTGGCTGCAGCTGAAGCAGCACAGAGCCACCCTGGCACCGGCCGCCATTATTGCCCCACATTACACCTACCCCTGGCACTAAAACTTTCCGTTCCTGCCTTTTTCAGCGCAATCACCAACCACCATATTTTCACCAGCCACCTTCAATTCTCGAGCGTTTGTGCCACCAGCCCACAATCATGAACCGTCCGATGAGAGATCAAAACTGCTGCGCATCCGCAGCTGTATCCTTCTTCTCTTTTCTATGCTAATCAGCGACAGTGATGATCATATCCGGATTTTATTGTATATTTTTGTTCCGTTGATCGCACTCGCATTCCTCCATCATCGAGCCCAAACATCATCGCATCACCATCTTCTGCCATCGTCATTTACACGACCCTCACACACAAGCACCTGAAACACCAACACAAAAATAACAACGGCCGCTGCACTCTTGAGAGGAGCCACGTCTCATCAAGATGCGTGGATCCGTTTCGCTTATTGCTGTGCTTTCAGCACTTGCCACTGTGGGATCTGCACTACCTCAGCCGGACATACTGCCTCGAGCGGCTGGTACCGGTGCAGCAAAGCCAAAATACTCCGTTATACCTCTCGAGCCCGGCGATGATGATCCAAATAGCGGAGATGGTAGTGGCGGCAATGGTGGCAACGGTGGCAACGGAGGGAACACCTCCCATGGTGGAGATGTCACAAAGACGGTGGTGAAGACGGAGGAAGCTGTCACTCACACAGTCACAAAAACAGGGCAGCCTGTTACTGTTACATACCCGGCTCCCACGACCATCTCGATCATCCCCATCGGAGGGAATCAGAATGTTACAGTCACTGTTACCGCAGAAGTTACACCTTCGGCTGGTGCTTCTACGACAACAATAATGAGCAGTGTGATCAGCTCTCCACTGCCAGGTACAACATCCGTCACGAATAGCCCAACACCTATTTCGAATACGACATACTCAATACCTTCGGTGACCTCCCCGGCGCCAATCTCGTCAACCACCTCCACCTCTTTGGGGTCTAACCACACAATCACCACATCCAGTTCACAAACAGAGACCTCACAGACGGAATCACCTACGACTGTTATTTCTGGGACTAGTACAGAACCGTCAACGGTGGTTTCTGTGCCTACCACGACTCATGCAACTTTAGTCCCAACGACTTTCAGCACAGTTTTAACAACGACATCATCCAGCTCAACCAAGAGCTATGATGACGGGAAGTGGCACACGACGTACCCGCCTTGGAATGGCACCGTGCTTCATCGATATCGACGTGTTTGAGAATATTATTGGCCATTCACGAACCCACATACACGAATTCGCTTCTTCACAAGCTGAATTATTTACGCATATAAGGAGTAATGAGACTGGGAAATGCAGACATGTGAAGGACGAGTCTACAAAGGGCATATAGAATACGGAGGATAGCATCCAGGATTTCATTTAATGTTCATAGCGACAAATTGGCATTGGGAGTTTGGGAAACACTACAGCATTCGCATGCATGTGGTCATTTTGAGCTTACGAGATACCTACAGACGGTGTCGGCAGTAAACTGTAATAATGTCTAGATAGATGTAAATAACATAAATCTATTAAAATTATAAGAATTTCTCACTTGGATTTTCTGCAAGTGAACAGCATAATAATAGCGGAGCAGTTAGACTGTCGTCCTCATTCCCTGTGCAGCGACAATACTAACATCACGTATTATACACAGTTGACACAGATGACAATATCGCCGCACGGAACAATGCCATACCACACAGCTTCTAAGTGAACTTATAAAAATCTTCGAAATATCATGCATTCAGGCCCGTCAACATAACACATGCCCTTGTACATCAAACAACTACCAGTGGCCTTGACTCAATAGTAAGTCATGGCATCTACAACCCCAACAGAAGAGCTAACACAGCACTAGGCTACTCAAAATGTGGAATCCAAATACAGACTTCCCCAACGCGAATAGCACCATCATCACGGTGCAGACATCCCCTTCTGCTGAGAAAGAGACGGCGATTATTGTGACGCTCTTGGTGGCTTGTGTGTTGTCACTTATTCTGGCGGGTGTGTCTGCAGCGCTTATTATGCGCAGATTACGGGATAAGAAGGGGGATATGGGTGGGAGTGCAGGGCCTGAAGGGAAGGGAGGTGTAGCTTAAGTCGAGGCTTGATGGGAGTGATGTTGGCTGTGGGTGGTTATCGGGATACTGGACTCGAATGGGCAGACTACATTGAGTGTTTACGGGAGAAGCTGCCTCAGATACCCAAGATATGAGAATTTTGGGCTCTGAGGCGAAAATTATGAACCTGGAGGTCTATCTACTACTCGTTTCGCAATAGTAAGGATTGTTCTGTGTTGATTGTGAGAAGCTTCAAAGCCTGTGTCCCCTTCTCTCTTGCAGCCATGAACACCCTACGGGGATGATTTGCGAGGTCTTTACAAAAGAGACCAACTTCCATGAACTCGTTCGCCATTCGTCAGAAGATGCGCATGTGCCCTTGCCAATGCAGTGAAGATTGTCAGGGCCGCTTTTCATCATTCCCGTGAACGCTATAAGGACGGTCGAGCGCGATGACTGAACCTGCGGTCTACAAAACTAGCTTTAATATGTACTTTATTTGAAAAGCTCGAGGTGTCTACGTCCTGTTTCCTTGTGCCGGTACACCCAAATTAAATGAGTCCTACGGATTTCCACAACGATGTGAAGCAGAGCGCGCTGGAGCCAGGTGTCGATAGAAGGTTCCTCAATTTTCTGTTACAGAACATCCTTCACTTCTGTACATTCTTAATTTTTAAAATATTGACAAGTGTGCGGCGCAGAGTGGCGTTTTACGTTGACTTGGACCAGGTGGTGGATGATGCCGCGCATTGCTGGCCGTGTTTGGAACATGCCTATCCTACGAGATCGTATCGTGAACTGTGGAGATATTATCTTTAGAGTTATATATTGAGTCTGGTCAAAGATTCTACTTGAGCATGCAAACAAATATAGGACCAGATATCTGCCATGGTAAAATCCCAACAGGGTCACATTGAACACTCTGTCTGCAATTGGCAAACCTCCCAGTTTGAGTAGGATAAACCTAAGCCTAGTTATGAAACGCTTGTGAACAAGGCAAACTCCTAGAAATGTGTTCATGTCTTCTAATCCACCCCATGTTATCCTTCACCGCCGTCACAACCCAATACCACTTACACCACCTCTGATTCACCGCCTTCATCGCACAACCCTCAACAAATCGAAATCTCAGCGCCACAACAAGAACCAAGAAAGTATCCTCTCTCCCACAAGCAATTTAATTAGGAGAGGAGGTCGTTTACCGGAAATGTTTTGCACATCTCGATCTCCGATACGCTCGGAACACCAGACCTGCAGCCCAACCCAGCCCTACTCTAATCGTCAGGCACATCACTCTGCATATCATCAGGCACAAGCCCCAATAAATGGGTTTTTCTGTGATCCCTGTTCCATCCCAACATGATCTGAGTGGATTCGCGGGTCGATCCCGCCAATGTGGTGTATACACGTCCAAGTGGTGGCTTTGGCTGGGCAGCAATTCACCCACAAGCTTGAATTAGAGGATATAAGATACATCCGACCACGCCGCGTTGTAAACTTTTGGTATATATTTTCATTCTTGAAGACCAACTTACAATTATTAATCGTAACCCCAATTTTAATTTAATTGGATTCGTCTCTTCAATTTCACGATCAATGTTCTGGGTGGTGGCAACTACCCTACACACAACATGATTCCCAAATTTCAAACAACCATCTTGCAGCTAGCTCTGTTTCTTATCATATCTACTTTTTCATTCCGTACCTACGCTCATACAAACATCGTACCTCACAGTATATCAAGACGAGCCGAAGCAGCAGGCTCATCATGCTCTGCAGAGGGCCAATGGAACTGCATGACAAACTCATTCCAGCGTTGCGCCAGCGGTCAATGGAGTGTCGTCATGAATTGCGCCGCAGGGACGATATGTTCTCCGGCTGGGTTGACCATTGAGTTTAGAATTCAGCATGATGGCACGGTAGATGGTTCCGGAGGAAGAAATACTGGCGGTGCTGTTGGGAGGCCTGCGTTTGGCTTCATGGATTTGGCAAAGGTGGGCGGCATACTTCTTTGGGTGTTGTTATGAGCCATCAATCTATATGGGTGAAATGCACGGACAAGGGCTTTGAAGATTCGTTGGACACGTCAGAGCTCAGAGCAAATGGCTCCAAGGCAGTTAGGTTTTGGCGGAATATGGTTTCATTGGATAGATACCATGACATGACTGATGATGGTGCGGAGTTTGTGGTACGGGATTGACGTTAGATCCGTCCATGACACGCCGCCTTTGTGTCTGGCCGCTCAACCATTCCCGCAAACTTAGTATCGCAAGGCAAACTCCGCCATTTGTTCTCACGGAATGAGCACAAACCTCTTTCTCTGCTTACAGTCGCTTCTTTCGTTCCAAACGCCGATTTATTCCAACAACTGCAATACACTGGTCAATTAGTAGATGACTCGAACCACATAATGACACCACCAGGCTCAATTCTCGTGACAGGCGCCAACGGCGGCCTTGGATCTGCTATTGTCGCTCATATAGTAAAAGACGCGCATTTGGCAAAATATACCGGATTATACTCTGTCAGGATTGCCGATTCGGCGACTCAGCTGAGTGCTGCTCTGGCCAAGGCGCCCGATACTCATCACCATGAGACACTGGAGGTGGATCTTGCTTCAATAGCCAGTGTAAAAAGCCTCGCCATGGATATCAATAATCGTGTTTCCAAAGGAGAGTTAGCCCCAATACGGGCCCTGATTCTCAATGCTGGATACCAAGATCACCTTGCTCTGGTTAGTGCATGAAGAGTCTGACTATGGCATGCCTAGAGACTAAGTCGCACATTTCATGCAGACCATGACAGACGATGGTTTTGAAACCACATGGCAGGTGAACTACCTGGCCAATTTTATCCTCACCCTTCTATTGCTAGAGAGTATCGATAAGAAGAACGGCACGATTCTCTTTGTTGCAAGTTGGGCTCATGAGTACGTTTCATACCGTTCCCACCCAAAACATATGCCCCAAACATATGCCCCAAACATCAGACTCTGACATCAGATCCAGCGTCGATGACGCCAGAAATGAGACAGGAGGCTTCGCCCCATACAAAGATCCAAAGTGGCGGGACATGTTTCCCAGCCCAGAGCTTTTAGCTAGCGGCAATTGGAGCACGCCTGCAGATGAATCCGGTCCCTATCCAGGTCAACGTCGATATGGAGCTAGTAAGTTGTGTGCTGTGATGCATATGTAAGCACATCCTTCTCAGTCGATTTCGATATTCAAGATGCTGATTACGATGCAAAGGCATGAACTGGCCGAGCGAATCGCTAGAGACCAGTCCCTATCAGGCATTTCTGTTGTTGGCCTTGATCCTGGCGGCATGGGGACAGGTCTTACTCGGAAGAGCAGTCTTAAGATGAGGCTGATGATGAAGGCTATTCCGCTTTTCGCCGCATACACGGTAGGTTCTGATCCTAACGGTACACTGCGTCCTACATGGAAGAGCGCCGCAGATGTTATCCGAGCTTGCTTTGAGATAGATCTCCCCAAAGATAAAGCACTCTATCTCAATGGGACAGACCAGATCGAGACAGCAAAGGATTCCAAGGACTCTTTGAAGAGAAAGCAGTTGTGGGAATACGGAGTCAAAGTGACCGGTATCGGACCCAACGACACAGCTCTACATGAACTGTCATAAGTGAGTTGTCTTTGATGGTGTTCTTGCGGTGGCTCAACTGGGTAGTCTGTATACAATACGGAGTACAAATCTTGCAATCTTCACTAAACGCAAGTCTATCAGGCGGCCGTATTCGCTGCTGGGGAGAGCTTTGTTGTTGCGTTCGTCCTTGGTTCTTCGCTGGTGCTGGGATATACCTCTAGATCATGACTTTCAACAGCCGTGAGATGCTCTCGCGACCTGGAATTAGGTAGAGGCCATGGCCCCAAGTCGTGTAGCCGAGTGCGCCGTTTCATAGATGCCCTGTTTCTCTCGGATCGCAGACTTGAGAAACAGGCGAGAATGAACACCCCGCCACATTGAACCAGGCCAAACGCAATGGGCAAGACGACAATATTATCAATACAAAAAGGGAAGTCCTTGCTGCTGCTGCCCATGGCGATAGCGAGTGGCGCTCCCCTCAGAACAGTAGCCAGTATAACAAATACGAGGTGTGCAGCAGGACCAGGGCACTTGTACATTGCCATCGGGGACAACATTAAGAACCATTGGAACGCAATGATGCTTCCAAATGAGGATGGTGATTTGTATGCTCCAAGACTTTTTGGTGTATGAGCTGCCGGAACGATTATGGCCGTCGCAAAAACTGCGTGAAAGACAGCGCCCCAAAACACTGTTGTTTTGAGGCCAGGAACCCGAGGAAGAAAGCTGAGTCCAATAATGAACAGTCCTGTCACTGTTGGAGGCATGAGTCCCATCACCCACCATCCTGGCAACAACTTGCCCTCTTTGTCAAAGTTGGTGGTACCAATGTAAATTAAGAGTGCCTGCAAACAAAGGGCAAGCATATCGGTACCAAGAATCTTGGCCCAATGCCACATTCCCAATTTGGTAGGATGACCCGGGTCATGGCCAAAGTAGTAGAGGGCGGGCCATGTTCGGTGGTCACGGCTTCGAACAAAGGAATAAATGGCCAAGTAACCTGGCTGGATGCATCTGAGGCAATTCCACTGCACAGCATGAAGAAATCGCCTTCCTCGGCCTGACCAAGAAGTATCAAGTGCTGGTGGATGTTCCGGCTCGAGAGAATACGGGGGCGGTTCATTTAAAGGCTCCTGCTCAACTGGATCATCGTGTAGTTGTTGTAAAGCTGCCTGCTCCTCATGGTGGTGCGATTTTGGCTTTGTGAAGATGTCTGGGATCTCTGCCAACCACCAAGGAACCAACATCAACACCAATGCGGCCAGAAATGCAAACCACTCCAAAGCATTTGCAGAGCAATTCTTCGAACTCTCCATCAGAAGGGTCGTGGACTGATTCCCTCCCACATGAAAGCCGTCAAGCCAAATGAGAGTATGTGGGGTTGGCCTGCGTGATTGTACAAGCACCTGAAACAGCCGCTGGTACTCCTGGACCTGACGATCGAAGCACTGATGATTGGTGGGCGTCGGTTAGTGTTGACAAAGTCAATTCAAAGCGACTGCCAACCTCCAACCTCGGAAGCTTGTGCAACCTGGGTGTGACCTGGGTATGAACGAGACAAAGCCAGAGATGATGATGGAAAATATAATTTCGAATGCAGTCTGCTAGGCGAGAGTGTTCTGTTTTATCCGGATAGAATGCACTTTCTGAGACAAGGCCATCCGTAAGACACGGACGAATTCACATCACGGTGCTTCGCCCAGCGGTCCAATTGGTGCCAAACTAAACGGCTGGTGCTGTGTGCCCCTAGGGAGCCTAGGTGCAGGTGACCAAGTCCGATACGGAGGCCAGGCTCCAGGTCCATCGAAACCAAGGGGTCTGGTAGAATCTTCTCAACTGTTGGCACACAATAACCAGCCCAAGCCGGCCACATCCTGACCGCTCGTCGTCTTGGGTGGTAAATATGCCTGCGTAGCGCTCCTCAGGATTTGAAAATCTAGTAAATGTCATAGCCAGTTCCTTTGGAGCATATTTGGGACTCTGCCATTGCCGTGAAGACAGGGTTCTCAACAGTTCACCAAACATCTGTCGCTCAGCCAAAGCTCCTGAAACCAACATGGAATCAGCCGCCAGCCATGGCGAGAGAAGGTGTTTGGCGAGTAGGAGGTATGTGGTTGGCGGAGAGTGTTTTGGTCTGACAGGGACAAGACTCGACAGCCCATAGTTTGTTTTGCGCCTCTCGTCTGATACTGTCTGGTGTGTCTGTCACGCGAAAGGTGTCTGGTCTCGTCTAGTCTGTTCTGGAGGCAAATATGCAGGCTGGTGGAGAGATTTGGCGAAGGCGTTCGTCAGGTACACCTGCAAGGGCCGATCCCAATCCGTCTCACATCCAACACAGGACGATTTGGAAAACAGGCCACTTGCAACAAATCATCTGTGCGACTGAGGACAAGGGAAATGGCGCCTCAAGCAAGGGCAGTTACCAACAAATTGGTCTGTCTTTGGGAGAGTTGAGTGTTGGCATATGATTCGAACCGCTCGTGGCTCGCCAGACTGTGGATGCCAACGCAGGGCGACTGGCTCTGATTGACGAAGATCGCGACAAGGCAATTACCGGGGTGCAAGCCCCTTTCCTAATAATTAAAATCACAGTACTGACATGCCGTTGGGACATTGGCGAAAATGAAATTATTCTTAAATTGGGATGAAGTCGCCTCAGGATCGCGGTCACGGTTGGAACTTTTTCCATTACTCGCATTGTTCGACAACAACTGGTCGAGCATTAAGCTTGGCATTTTTTCGGGAAGGCACGACGAATGGTCAAGGAAGGAGCTCCCCAGCTGTCGCCCTCTCATACTCAGACATCGATATTCGGATCTGTTTGCAGGCGGCTATCAAACCGATACTGGGACAAGACTCCAACTCCCTTTGTCTGACACGCGGATCAGGGCACCCAAAAGCAGCGAGATATTGACACCAGAACCACGGACCCCAAGGGCTCTCAACCACGGCATTCAGACGACCGTTGGAACTGTCAAAGACCACGTGCAGTGGACATTTATGCTGGTCCCTGCCACCTTGGAACATTCGAAATAGAAAAGGCCGGTAAAGTACGCCACCTATCATTCCGAGAAAATCGGTGCTTTGTCCATGAACTGATCAATATTCTTACGCAGGACACAAAGCGAATCCCAAGCTTGAGATAATGGGAGTGGTTTAGGAGTTCACGCTCGCAACCACACAACCATATCCACTTTCGTCCAGGTCCAAGGTCAAAACATTCTAAAGTTGGACATACCCTTGCCACTGGCTCCTCAGTGCGGCATCTTCACCCGCTAATCTTCCTCAAGCCTCGCTGAGACGAGGTTAAGCGACAGAGTGGCACCTGGGAGTCCTCTCACCAACGTTGGGCGCAACCTCGCAAACAGGTCTGGTTCAGCCAGCAGTCGCTATCACACAGCCAACTGTGTCCGTTCCAACCTCCACTTCCACCTCCTGTGTCTCACATTCCCAGGACCCTGCCAAGTTTTTTGGCTTAGATTCCGCCATGTGGGACCGCCTGCGAACCACATCCTCACCACCTGCCGTCACAGCCCCAGAAGAGGCTATTCAGGGACGTCATCGTGGTGGCGGCGTACATAAGCATTCCCCAGCGCAAAAACGCATGCGTCCTGTCAGACCAAGCAAGGTACATCGTCTTGATCTTGACAGCGACACCTTTCTTGAACCTCTCAACGCCTTGGGAATTTCTGGCAATAATAACGGCCCGAATCGATACGCCATCCAGGGAGGCAAGGTTGTACCACGGCATCATAACATTGACATGTAAGTGCGCAAGTTCTTAAAAAGTATTTCGGACGTTTTTGTCTCGCATCGACCACCTAGGTGTGGCGCGCCCACTCTTTGTTGCGGGGTGGGCTATTTTCAGTATTGAGCTGAGCATTTAGTGACCACCCCCCAAGGCTGACTTTTGTCCCGCGCCACTTCTTTTGCTATTGTTGTCTTGTTCAAGTGAACGAGCATTCAATGTTGACAAATGCTTGGCTGTTCGGCTAGCCTGTGGAATAGTGAGGATCTATGTCCATGCGGCAGAGGCTGTCGTTGGCTTGGCTCCGATTGCTTTGGGACCACATGGCTGCGTACTCAACTCCATTCACATCTGACTTATGATATTGCTTCGGCCTAGACTTTTGCCATCGCAGAACAGCTTGGGATCTTTGCATCCGGATATTGTTCCTCCTCGACGAAGCTCTCGACGGAAACAACGACATCGGCAATCAGCGCGGCTCCAAATCAACTCTGCTTGGCGTCCCGCTTCCTCAGTTTACGACAACAGCGACGACGAAGCCGCAACAAAGATACCTCAGTACAAACTGGAGTCCTCAACCAGCTTCGGCGGCTTGGCCGCTGATCAGATCTCGCCACCCAGCTCACCGGAAGTTGCTGCCTCGAAGGAGCGGTATGTTCTTCATTTTATCTCTACATGGTAGTCCCGCGAAGCCGTGGCCATACTGATGCCTCGCCATCATGAGAGAGAAACATTGGTCTCCTGTTACAATACTGACTGGGGATTAGGTTTACTGCGGGGGATGTATCGCCTATTGACGATGAGTTCGATCACGTCCACCAGGCATTACTTCGTGAGAGCCGACGTGATACGGAGAATGTAGCACATCAGGAACAAAGAACTAGCATACCAAAGCCAAATCGGCACGGCCATCGATCTGAAGCGGTTGCAGTGACCCAACCACTCGAGCCTCGGACGGCGAGTGGAAGAGCATGGAATGAGCAAGTTCACACCGGACGACTCGTGGATTACCGTGATGGTGATGCTTCGCGTCCCACTCGACGCCCAGTCCCGCCCTTGGGCTTAAATACTCCTGTTGGGTCACCTGAAGACATACATGGGAGCATTTCCCCTCCTGCTGATGGACAGGGAATGCGCCTGCCTGTAAAGACAAAACCGGGACCGGTCGAAAGCCGTCCACCTTGGAGTGGCGCCAGCGGACGGTCCGCGATCGTTGAACCAGTCCGTGACGATTTCAGTGTCGGCCCGTTGACTATTCCGCGAAGGAGCAGCAAACGCCCAGGTGGTAAAGGGAGGCTATCGACGACTATTTCCGGAACCGAAACCTCTGGGTCTGGTAGTGCGGGTAAGGCGATGCGGAAGTTTCTTCCTTTGGCCACGAAGCATAAAACAAGAAAATCTACCTCGAGCCCTAATCAGCTGTCGACTGAGGGACAGTTTCGCGGTGCTGGGGAGTCATATCCAAGCCCACCTAGTACTGAATTCCCGCCGACTGACACCAAGTCTCGTGAGACTCCGCCTCCCAAATGGCATAACCAAGCCCTGGCGTCGCACCCCCCAGACAGGCTTCCCTCCTCGATCAATGCCATTAAGAGGAAGCCACCACCTCCATCCGCCCAAGTCAGCCAAGCTTCCGCCTATCTAACGCCGAATGCCAAATCTTCAGACGATACAGGGAATCTGGCTGCCCCCGTCTCGCCATCTCCCGCTCGCACTGACGACGCATGGGTGCAACCCCCTTCGCGTTTCAGCATCACCACCTACGCAACCTCTAATCCTGGCACACCCCGACAATCCGCCGAAGAGAACATACCACCTCTGCCTAATATGCCGCCAGTCGCCAGTGTCATGGATCGTGGTCGGCCTTTAGACAGTAGCCGAACTGGACCGTCGAGCTCTGAGGAGCCAATACCAATTACGATGTCTAGCCCGTACACGGCCGTGGAACCACCGCAGGGCCAACATCAGAGGGCAGTGAGTGATATGAAATCGGCTGACCGCCGTGCCTCTACACTCTCAATATCTAAGCCGCTTCCGCCCGCGCCACCGGAATTGTCGACGCCTAATGATCGCGTATCGCATTTAAGGGCTCAAATCAATGCTCTGACTCACCGCCGCATCAACATCGAAAAGAGCATCAAGCAGATGACGCTCCTGATGCCGGAAGACAACTGGACGGCAAGTCAGGACGTCCTTCGTAAACGAGAGGAAGAAAAACAGAAAGTGGCTGGACTAAAGACCGAACTAGCAGAAGTTATGGGCGAGGAACATGATTTGGGTCTGAAATTATACCGTGCATATAAACGTCAAGATATGGACGCTACATATGAGCCGGCAGAATTCTGGGTACGAAGAGTGGCAGGATGAGGGCTAGGATTGTTTCGTACCTGGGTGCTTTCTTTTATTCAGCATGCGCCAGCATTTGAGTTGAGCCCGGAGTTGGATTTGTGGTGCAGGATGCGGCAAAACTTCATTGTACCAAGTTTTATGTATTGATGGCAACCTGTTGCTAATGAGTAAATGAATATTGATCGCAAGATATGTCGTTCTGTCCCCATCTGTGCCAATTTGACTATTCAGAGACGCGCCAGTCACGATTATGTACGGAGAGCGGAGAAAATCGTACGGAATGAAATGCTATGCTAGGGAAGTATATATGGCGACACGTATTTACATAATGATAGTGATTAACATGTACAGAATAAGAAAAATAAAATGCCGTCAGGTATTACAGTGTCTATGCAGACATCAACATTTCCTCTTCTCTCATCATGCTATCCAAACGAAAGAACTCTTTATTTCTTCAAGAACGCCAACAGGACCTTGTGGAAGCTGTCAGGGTCAGAAAGCTGGGGAGCGTGACCCAACTCGGGGAACTGGTACAGCTCGCCGTTTTGCAGCTGCTTGGCAACCTCGGGACCAAGAATGTCAAAGTGGCCGAGCTTAGCGGCAACGGCGGGAGGCGACCACTGAGCTCCAATGGCAGTCTTGTCCTTGTCGCCGACGATGAGAAGCGTACGGGGCTTGATGTCACCGAAGTAGTGGGCGACGGGAGAGGTGAGAACCATGTCGACGATCTGAGCCTGGTTCTTCACATATGCGTTGCGCTTGGGGCCGTTGTAGATGTTGACAAGCATGTTGACCCAGGTGTCGTAGGCGGGCTTCCACTGTCCGACGTAGTAGACCTCCTGCTCGTAACCCTTGATAGACTGGTAGGTGGAGGCGGCCTCGGTGACGATGGACTGGTCGATGCTGATGTAGGGAACGCCCTTTTGAACATAGTCCTCCAGACCGACAGGGTCGACCATGACCATCTTCTCAATGGTCTCGGGGTATTGGAGACCAAAGCGAGCAGTCATCATTCCGCCCATGGAATGGCCAATGACGGTGACGTTTCCAACACCAGCGGTATTGAGCAGACCACGCGTGTTCCAGGCAAACTGGTTAAGGCTGAACTGGTACGCATCGGGCTTGGAACTCTTGCAGAAACCAATCTGATCGGGAGCAATGACGCGGTAGCCTCTGGCGGCCAGCACGCGGATGGTATCCTGCCAAGTCGGGCCACAGAAGTTCTTGCCATGGAACATCACAGCCGTCTTGCCGTTAGCCTTGCAAGTCGGCTTGACGTCCATGAAGGCCATTTGGAGGTCCTGACCCTGGCTCTTGAACTTGAACAGCTTGACCGGCCACGGGTAGGTGAAGTTGGAACCATTGAGCTCCTCAGGGAACGGGCCATTATCAATGGTGCCTGCAGCCTGAGCAGTAGCTGAGCTGGCGAACAGCGCGGCCGTAGCCAATCCTGACAGAAGTGAGAACTTCATGGTGCAAATCTGCGATCTGGAAGAGAAGACGCGTTTCGTATAAGTCGAGATGCAAGCTCAATTGACCCGGGTCTCTGCGTGACGAAGATGAAGAAGAGACTCTGGGTTGGAGGAGGGCACGGATGTGTAAATAAAGAAGCCGAGTCTTGCGAGAAACCAACGTCGACGACTGTGGATGTAATACGCCACGCCGCTTTGTGGCAGAAGCTTACAAACAGATACCAGGCTTGTGCCGAATTTGACAAGTCAGAGACGTGGACGAACGTGTGGATTCAATATGGGAAACTTTGACGTTTTCTGTCTGATGTGGGTGGCGCTGTCATTCAGTCAAGCTAGGATGGGGGCAGTCGTTGTGGCAGTACGAAGAACGAAATATCCAGGAACAGCGCCAAAATGCCAGCTAACCAAATCCGCGGGCCTAAATTGGCGCAGTCTATTTGTGCTCCCCTTGCGTCTGCTTGTTAGTCTTTTCAATAAGTGGGCTTGGCCTTTCTGCAACTAACAGCTTGGTGGAAATATCGTCCGTCTTGACCCAACAACCACGAGATACCCTTGGTAATTTCTGGAGGACACAGCCGCCCATGGCCCCATCCCATGCACAGAAGACGCGAACAGTTGACGGGGAAGCAGAATTGAGAGCTTCTACCACGTGTATGATACCTTGTCTTTCCATTGATTCGTGCGCGGGGAGGGGAATAAATGGCAAACCGGCCGTCATGTAATTTCCGGTTGCATGTCCCCATGGCCCCGTCCCCCACCAGTAGAGGTGTTGCTGGTTCATGTTGGATGGGGGCAGGCGGAGACCACCCGTCGGACAATCAAAGAGAGATGGAGGGTGTTGATGCAAGTGGCCGGCCAGGCAGGAGTCGGTGACTGGTCAACACGAATAAATTGAGACTGATGAACGTAGTCAGGGTCTTCCAGAATTCCTCAACGCATAGAATTGAGAGAAGGATCTGATGATCGTATTAATGTCCGTGCTCGTAGAGTTCACGTGGCCCGTGTTGATCTGCATTTGTCGGGAAGGAAGGAACGGCCCCTGATTGTACCTGCATTTCTATCTTTATCAGTTGAGGATATCTGTCTGGCCTGGCTGTAGAAGCAGATCTGTAGACACCCAGTGAACCATTGGCGTAAATCTTTTTCTTTTCTTCACCCCAGCGCCAGGCCATTTGTGTCTCCATGCTGGCAACATGCTATCGGCAACAAACCTTTAACGATTGTCTCGTCACCATACCTAGGTACACAAGAAGCGAGTTGCCAATGTGCATTTCCAGAGTCACCACCCGGCAAGCGAATAAAGGAGATATAATATCATGGCCAACAAATAGCCTGAACATGGCATCCGGGGAGATATTTTCATGCTCTTGCTCGTGGTGTATTTCAAGTTCTATGTCGACGTTGCATTCAAGAGGTCCGTATTTCTGCCTTCTCTGTCTGTCCATTTCTTGAGGCATATTATTAAACTTTGACCTCGATATATGGCTCTAGTGATGTGACTCGATCATAACCAATTAACTGGTTTAGCAACAACACCTGAGCTTCGCGCAGATTCGGTCCTGTTGCTATTACGTGCATCAAGGTCTTCGAGATGGCTCATCAGAGACAAGTGGGAAGGCACGATGAAAAGAATCACTTCGAACGACTGGTTATACTAGGGCAGGCAAATGGCCCTTCATTCAAATAACGCTGACATTTATCATGGTCTGCTTTACCCGAGCCATTCAACGGCCTCCCATACTCCCCGGTGGCGTTGACAGGACCACTTTGGTGCGTTTGCCAAGGCCTCACCTGCCCGCGAACCTGGATGCACTTATCGAGAAGAAAAGGCCGAACAGAGGCATCAGAAACTTCAATGCAAGAAAAAGAAGAATAGGATCACCGACGGGCTGGGCCTGCCAAAGCATCTCCATTGCGACATCGCTGAACTGATCGTCCACGTAAAATACCGGACTTCTCTGAATCGGCGCTCTGGTACCATTGCAGAAGGTCTTGACTCTTGACTGGCCAGCTGCCTCTCTGGGATGATGGAACAATCAACCCTGTCTATTGCTGTGAGAGAAACTGCGTGACCAGGGATGCTGGCCGCAGACCCACGGTGCCGTTGCGCTCGGCTGGGGATTTTTTTTTTGGGGGGAGGGACCCCTGAGCAAAATGACCCAGTTCGCTACCGACGGATGGGAAAGAGGAGTCTCCAACAAGATCCTGCTGAAGGTGATAAGACCGGATGTGTTGTTGTTGGTACATGGCCTCTCTGGCGTGGCTCTGATCCCACCAACGTGTTGTCCAATTGACTACTCACCGAAACGCGTCCACCGTTTCAAGTTGCCTCAGTCACAGATCTCGCGCAAGTCTGCTAAGATCAGAAAGTAATCAGATCAAATTGATGCTTTCGTGCTTTTTGTCTCCGCCGGATCGAGTTCCATGCCGATCTTTCGATGGACTCCACGCAGTGAGGCAGAAGATCTGGAACAAAGAACACAGAAATGGTGGTTTACGTCCTACCCATTACAGCTCCTTGACCTGGAACAATTCTTGTTCTCCGTTGAACCAAACTCTCTCGTGTTGACAAGGGTCAAGTTTTTGAGCTGTTGGCAAAAGGTAGGGTGGGGGGCGCCGAAAAGCTCGCTTCGGGCAAGTTCCCTCATGTAACAACACCACATCAGCCCTAGTTGATAATAGTGCAAGCTAATCCAAGGTGAAGGAGCTAGTATTTGTCTTGGTCTGACTCTTCCATGCAGGCAAAGTCAGCGAATAACAGAGAGTTGGTGTGTAAAACGCTTGTCAAGAGTACCAAAGGAGGTCGGTATCTTCATGCCACATGGACGATGCAACCCCCCGCAATTTAGCTGTATTGTGAAAGATGTTGACAACGCTGGATTTCTCTCTGATGCTACAGTCTAATGAAGTAGTACTTGGTGGAAGCCCTTCATTATGTCTGGTGTTTCGACTTCGCCTTAGCCAGGGACAAACCAAGTGAGCTGTCCGTAAAGGTCAACAATGTCCCACTATATTCCGCATTTCAACAAAAGCGCCACCGAGCAGGGAATTGACAAGGGCTCAAGAGTTGCAAAGTGAGCTGCTCGTTGTATCAAGTGGGGACACGATATCATATTTTCCGGTCTTGTTGCGCTGACATTTAGTTAAACAGACTAGCCAAGCACCCGGAGGAAGAGGCAAAGACATCTGTCTTGACACGCCAGAATGGCAATGACTCTGATCGCGTTTGAGGCTGTTCGGCATTGGTTTGAGTATCACAACGGAACGATGTCATTCCAAAGCCACATATTGGCTCAATGCACCAGCTTCCTGTGCGCCATCCGTCATTGCCACTCCCAGCGCCAACCACAAGTGGCCGCACATCCGGCGGATTCACATCCGGCGGGCTTGAGCACGCCCAAATAGGTGGAAACGACTCGGTCCGTCGCCCGATCAGTCAATGGTGCAATACTCATGGGTCTGAGGCCAATTGGAGGGTATTTTGTCCGGCCAAGCCGGCTAAAGATGGCTTGGTGCTAGACGCCACGATGTAGGGCGTGAGTCCGCCCCGGACATTGCCAGAATGCCCATGATGAAAGAATGAGACCACAGGAGGAGGCAAGTCAGCCACACCTAATCTGCAATCCTGCAACAACAGGCAGTATGCCATGCAGGCTAGCTTGCAGGTGGAACAACCTTATGGTGGTTTGCTACTTGAGTTCTTTGCAGATTGTCAAACCCACTTGAGAAGTCGAACCACTTAAGAAGTTGAATGCCACACCAACTTGCCAGCTACACAAGCAGAAAAGGACCGCCTCTCGTTGCATCCACCCTCCTCTCTCAATGCAGAAATACAGATCCTTTCTCCTTGAAAATCACCGGAGCGCCTGGTAGCATATAACTCTCCTGCAGGCGAGAGAGGGTGAATTACCTGGCACCACTTGAAACAACTGAGGTTGAGTTGCCAATAAGGGTATTCAACCCTATAAGTAGGACAGCCTTTGCAGCAATTTTCACGACCAAAAGGAATCAGCATTGGATGTTTCTTTATCTCCTTCGCCTCCAGGGACATTGAGGAATTCTATACTCCTCTAGCCTTGTAACGGATGCACTCCCGCTACTCCTGGATTCTATCTTACCGAATCTGAGCCATCGTCGAAAATGGCGCCTGGCAACCACTCTGGCGAAAGTCATGCTAGCCAGGTCACCGTACCTTGCATCATCTTCTTCGTACTGACACCTATATTCTTGATAATAAGAATATGGAGTCGATTAAAGAGGGGTTCTGGCTTAGGGATGGATGATTACACGATTCTGATATCATTTGTAAGTCAACTACTGTGCTGCTTATCCAAAATGGCCAATCCATTGACGGCTTGCTAATTCTTGTCCCTAGGCGTGCACTCTTGCTGTTCAGATTCTGATGATGATTGCTGTTGATTATGGCTTTGGCAGACATCTTCTGTCTCTCTCTAAAGATGATAGGCTTATGGCTCTGAAGGTAAAACAATCTCCCTGGTTTGCCACGAAGCAGGCAGCCAACATCTTCTGCCTTTTTACTAACGCTTCTGTTTACAACAGCTATTTTACGTCGCTCAAATTTTCTACAAAATAACCATCAACCTCACAAAAGCTTCGATTGTTCTTCTCTACCTTCGTATCTTCGTCCAACGATGGTTCCGTATCTGTTGCTACATCCTTTTGGGCCTTTTCGTTGCCTACATGATTGCGACGGTTGCTGCCTCGATCTGGCAATGCAACCCTATTTCAGGAGCATGGGACAAGAGCACGAATCCGACCTGCATCAGCTTGACGAAGAACTGGTATGCCAATGCCGGCTATTCCATCGCTACAGATGTATTGATTCTGTGTTTGCCAATGCAACCTATCTGGGCAAGCAAGCTGCCCATCAATCAAAAGAGGGCTCTCATGCTGGTTTTCGCCTTGGGAGGCTTGTGAGTACCCAATACTGGCCCCTATTAACTCTCATAACTCTCATAGCTAATCATATCTCTAGTGTCACTATCACCTCTATTATGAGAGCTACGACTTTGAGCTTCTCCACAAAGAGTCCCGATCCTACCTGTAAGTTCTCTGCTGGTTCCGTCCAAGTAGCGGTTTTAGAGTCTAACGCAGCTGTGTAGATGACATCACATCCACCCTTTGGACAATGATTGAAGAAAACGTCGCCATCATTTGCGCATGTCTCCCGATGTGCCGCATCGTCCTGGCCTGGCTCTTCCCCAAGGCCTTCTCATCGCCCTCGACCGCCGCCAGCGGAGGTGACGGTTCCAATGGCCCAGCCTACACCATTGGGTCAGCACCAAAGCGTCTGTCTCGCTCACAAAGCGATGATGACTGGCAGCCGTATTCCGGGCCTGCTAAGCGGGACGGTCACAACCGCAGTATTGTCCGCCATCACCCCGAAGACAGCAACAGCGAAGAATTTATCTTGCAGTCAGTAAATAAACCCTCTGCCTTTGAGATGGACGGAGGGGCGATCCGAAAAACCACACACTACGAAATTTCATATGAGCGCGATTCCTACAACAAGGTGTAAATAGAACTGGGTGTCTAACGATGTAATGAATTGCAAGGGGTAGTCATAGGGAGGGGGTCTTGTGTATTTTCGACATGTTGTACATCTAGGGATAGATACCTCCGTTACGGCGCAAGGGGAAACGAAAAGCAATATTATTATGTTTTGATTTTCAGCAGTTCAATTGCAAAGGCATGTGCAAGACTCATACCCATTCTCATCCAATTCTTAGGGCTGTGCATGATAGCACTGCCATTCACTTGAAATCTTGTACATTGTCTGTGTCATCATGTGAAATCAATTTTACGCCTCCCGTCAAAAGTTCGCTGCACCGGGAAGATCACTTCTTAGCCGTTGGCTGGTGAGGCGATGGAAAAATAATCCAAGTTATGTACTTGCCTAATCTGGCAGCGAGGTTTAGTTGCTATTTTTTGTTCCCTACGATTGTCCGGGATCGACAAGGCTGCTACCAGGGTCTGAAGTCGCACGGCCGATGGGAGCCGGAGTCGTATTACTTGCAGATGTGCGTTGGGTACTTTCCCTTACGGGATAAGTGGGTTCAAGGATCTAATTTTTTGATCTTGTGTTCTTTCATTGGTTTGTATGTATATGTGTAGCAGATATAATTGTGTTTTATGAATACAAATTTTTGATGGATATTGTACAATGCACATGTAAAGCGTCTTTACACAAAAGAGACGACTAGCTCATACCCTCCATAAACTCCACACGGTCGAGCAACATCTGTCTATAGCCCATGTACTCCTTTAATCCTTCCCACTCTGGCCCAGTCTCTTCACCATGTCGCCACGGCTCTTTATATCCCCACGCACAAGCCACCTTGTCCAGCGCAGCGCGCTCATCTTCCCGTAGCCACCTGTATCGCAGAGGCGTTCCAGGCGCCCACGTCACACGCTTCATTTGGTCCTTGTTGCTCAGCTTGGCAATAACACCAAGCGAACCCACTATGAAGAAGTATCCCGAAATACCGGCGACACCAATGCCCGTGGCGGTACTAATGTCCATTGTGTTCTGCCAGTATGCAGCGTAGGCGGTCGACAAGCCGAAGATACCAAAGGGCAGAGTTGCAAGACCGATTGCCGGGGCGGTACCGTGGCGTATTAACTTCTGGCGCTTGAATGCAGGCACGGTGTACGCCGCCTCGATGATTCCCAGTGAGGCATCTAGGTTTTTCGCGTCAATGGCTGTTTGTAGCGCGGTGGCAGCGACGCCTTCTTCGATGGCTCGTGAAGCAGCATTGGGTTTCTGCGGGATGTATTGAATTTGGCCGTCTTTCACGACGGGCTTTGGTTTTGAGGAGTAGAGCTCCAGGACTGATGGGAGGGATTCGGGTCGTCCTAGTTGTGATTGGATTTCAACGTAGGTTTCGAGAAACTCGGGTGTCATTTCGACGTTTGGATGTGTGATGATGGTGTATGCTGAGTAGGATATTCTATTGACGGCTTCTTGGATCTTGGTTTCAATTGGTATCCTCGCGCCGGTTCGCTCCGCCCCGAGAGTGACCAGCTTTGATGCAGAGGCTTTGGATTGTGCTTCTGCTCGTTTTAGCTGAGGATGGAGAGCGATTGCCGCACGGAGGCAGGATTCCAGTGCGGCATTGGTCAATTGAGCGGCTGGGATGCCGTCGACAGAGAGGAACTTCTTCTTGCTGTCTTCTGCTAATCGAGCGAGGTCGGCGGGCTCGGTGACTTGCGCCGGTGTGTTGATAGCTTGAGTTTGTTTGACGGCTGGAATCTGCTCATGTTCGCTGCTGACATTGCTTGCCACCGTTGAGGACCATCTCGGCGTGGATAATGTCCTGCCTAGTCGTTGGGAGATGTTTGTGGTTTGGGAGGACAATCGAAGGCTGATGGGTGATTGGGCTGCCTGGGTCCGCGTGAAGGCGCAGGACTCGCACACAAAGCCCAGATGCCTGGGAGGCACACGTCTCATGATGACTGAGGTCGCCTGGCGATGGGCAATGGTGCGTTGGGGATTGCGACGAGGAGGTGCTGTCGGTCGTTGATGAAGCTTACCCAAGGAGTGAGGATGTAAAATTCGCGGATGCTGGTGCAGGGGCCACTGGTTCTATTCTGGGCGCTCCACTTCCAGCAGAGTCACAGCAATTGGCTGTGTGAATTGCCATGCTGGTTGGAGGTTGGACATCTCTTTGAGACAGACGATTCACGGGCCGCCTGGATCTATGCGATCAGACATTGAGAAATCAACTATACATGCATCTGATTTACAAGGTCGGTCAATGCTGAGGTTATGTCTGGTTCTTTGCTCCGTCTTGGTAAGTATTTGTCTGCCTCCCCACAGTGACCCTTTGTTCTGGAAGGACTGGTGAGTGCTCAAATGGAAGAGGGGCTGGGCATTGCAGTCTACAAGTGGTCAAGTGGTCAAGTGGCAATGGCAGTGGCTCAGGCGCAGTCTTGGTCGGCTTGGTACGTACTCCAGCCTCTGCCACCAATCCCATGTCCGCCCAACCAGACTTGACCAGACTTGACCACAGATGACGAAACCTCTGGCGAGTTACTTTAGCTGCCTCAACGGCTTTGAAGACGCCGCGCCATCTCACCTTACTTCACCTCAACATCCTCGACGCTTCTGCAACCCTCCCTCGACATTTCTCGTCATCATCGACCGCCCATAGCTTTCCTACGACTAGCCGGACTCTGCACCGACTAGGTTGGACGCAGCAGATTGCTGGACGCAAAGGTGGCTGCCCAATCTCGTTCGACCTTGCACTGCACCTGAGTGCTTCTGCAACGACTGTCCACCACAACGATATCCGATACTCTTATATTCATACATCACCTCAGCGTCAAACATGCCAGCACCACCGCCTCCTCCTCCGCCGCCGCCTCCCCCAGGTGCTGGAGGCCCCCCTCCCCCTCCACCACCACCACCTGGAGGAGCTCCCGGTGGACCACCATCACGGCCGCCTGCTGGTGGATCGGGCAGAGTATGTCGCCTTTTACCGTATGACTTGAATCTTGGCTAATCACCTGTTAGAATGCTTTACTCTCTGATATACAAAAAGGAAGGTCGCTGAAAAAAGCTGTCACCAATGATCGATCCGCACCCGTCGTCGGAAAGACAGCATCATCCGGAGGCCCTCCTGTTGGAGGTGCTCCAGCAGTTCCTGGAGGACTTGCGCCGCCAGTTCCAGGAAACCGAGCGAGAAGTAATAGCGATCAAGGCTCCGGCCAAGCGGCGGCAAGTTCAGCGGGCATGGAGTCGGCCGCACCCCAACTTGGTGGCCTCTTTGCTGGAGGAATGCCGAAGCTGAAAAAGCGAGGCGGTATAGACACAGGCGCAAATTCAGATGCCTCTTATCTGTCGGATCCTGGAGAGTCAAGATTAGCGGCCCCTAAACCTCCTGGTGCTCCCAAACCACCAGGCGGTGCTGCGCCAACAATCCCTGGACGTGGTCCTCCCGTTCCTCCGCCTGGAGGAGCGAGCAACCTTCGAAAAACCACACCTTTAGGAGGATCAAAGCCTCCTCCTCCACCGATTGGCAAAAAGCCACCGCCTCTGCCAACATCTCGAAAGCCGTCCTCAAAAGCAATTCCTCCAGCGGCTCCTGCGCCGGCACCACCACCCCCTCCCCCTCCGTCAAGTGCAGCTCCGACACCATCTGCTCCTCCTCCTCCTCCTCCTCCTCCTCCATCATCATCTGCTCCTGTGCCCGCAGCGCCGCCTCCACCTCCTCCGGCCTCAGCTCCTCCTCCTCCTCGCCCTTCAGCGTCTCCGACTCCAAGAATTTCAGCACCACCACCGCCTCCTCCACCGCCCCCAGCGAACTCAGCACCTGCACCAACTCACTCACCGAGTGCTGCTCCTCCTCCGCCACCACCAAATGTGGCTCCATCACCGCCTGCATCACAATCACCGCCGCCTTCATTGAGCTCAAGAAGCCGAGGAACATCTTTAATCCAATCTATGCTTGACCCAAGCTCATATACTTTATCAGCGAACGGTGCTAGCTTGCCCAGCCCTAGTCGGAAGCCGTCACACTCACCAACCCCTAGTACAGGGGGGAGATTCACCGTTAATGATTCGAGGTGGCAATTCAAGGACGAAACATTATTGCCGAAGCCCAGGGACTTTCACGGTGGCCCAAAGAAATATAGGGCAGGCAGAGGTAGCAGTGTGCCACTAGACTTGAACGCCTTGTAGGATGTGTAGAAGTTGGACATGGCGGAAGGACAAATATTCTCGGTGTAAATTAGCATGCTGGTACTCTAGGGAATGTATGAAGAATTTTGAAGCGTGCAGGCCAGCACATGGCTGTTCTTGCCCCCGTGGAGTATGCAACTGTACAAACGAGTACGACGGAAACCACTTCTATATGGGGATTGGATGACCTCTACAAGAATACAAGAAGATTTTTCTATATCGACCACAGCATGCTTAATATAGTACAAGTGGCTTGTCCCCCGTCGTGAATATTGTACAAATCCAATTTGATACGCAGTCCCATTACATGGACTTCAAGTAATTTGCCTCCTTAATCTTGGCCTTTCTCTCCTTGCGCATAGCCTTCCGCAGCTCTTCTCTCTTCTCAGCCGCCGCGACATTATCAAAAACACTTCCACCCTCTTCACCCGGCAGATTGATCGACTGGTGCTGAATAGGAACTTTGGGAACCAACGCGGCCAGGTTTCCTTCGGCGAGAAGCTTCGCCTCCAGGGCCTTCTGGCGCTTAGCTGCCAACTTTCGCTGCTTCTTGGATTTGGCTGTTCAAACGAATTAGTTCATTATTTCAATGGCGTGATATGCAATATAGTTGGACGTACAGAATTCATCTCCGGCGTTCTCATCAGCTGCATCGGCCGTCTTCATCACGTCGAGACATGACCAAAGCCATTCTGGGTATTCTTCGTCCTTTTTGGCGACGGGGTCCTGTCCTCCTTTGTTGTAGTTGAGTCCTGTGAGGACTGTACCCTCGGGGCAGATGGATCGTGGTATGGATGATTCTTTGGCTGGAGCACCTGCGTCGGCGAGTGGCGTGGAGAGCTTCGGCTCTGCGGAGCGTATTTGTGCGGAGGCGGAGAATTGGCGGATGAGAGGTAGTCTTTGCCTTGTGGCAGCGGTGCGGATGCACCTTGTGCAGAACATGGTGCTGTGTTTTGGAGGTTTCGCGAGAGGTAAGGAGACGAGGCTTGAGGTTTGGTGGTTGTCAAAATTTAGGATGGGCAGGTAGCTAGGTGCGTGGGGATTGGGCCAATGGGGTGGCTTTGGCGGGACGCCTTGCGTAGCCTCGTTGGTTTTGGGGCCGGGCTTGGTATTTGGCCGAAGGTGCATTGCGGAACATGTAAATAGGTTCAAATTGGCACAGATGAGCTTGATTTCTAATGGTATTCCATTGATCCCTGATATATACACGCACTCGTACAGGATCCAAGTGCTGCTTCTAGTCAATGCTTGGAGGTTGTCCTCACTGCCTCACTTGGATAGAACCACCACAGTTTTGCGGTGGCATAACTTCCACATTTCTATTCCCGTTATTGCCCATTAATTTCCCCGGGACATATCTCCTGAGCCTACTGTTCCATCCTCAAACCTTCTAGGAAGAAAACCGAGCGCCGCCGTTGATCTTGGCAATCTTGTCCGCGGTGTGAACCTTGGCAGCCATATCCAGTTCCTGATCCTTCTGCTCGACATAGTTTTGTTGCAGGAACTTGGTTCCCTTGACTTTGTTCGTAGCAAGCATTTGCAAGTATTTCTCTTTACGCCCATCTAGTCAGTACCTGCGTTCCAAGGTCCGAGTCTGATCAAATGCCGCTTACCTCGCAATTCACCGCAGTTTTCCAAGTGGTTAACGCCCTCGCGCATGTAGCATTTGCCCAATTCCTCTCCAACGAGTCGGGTCTTCATGGCGCCGACCCATTGTTCTCTGATGATGGCGTCTTCGGCGGCCTTGAAGGCCTTGGTGTCATCGTAGTCAACACCGTTGAATGTCGGTGCGACGGCAGGTTTTTGGCTCTTGAAGAGCGCGGATTCGGGAGTCGGCATATTGGCAGGAGTAATTGAGTCTCGAATTAATGAGACAGAGGCCGTCGATATGTGAAGCTTTGTCGTGGGACGGCGGCAAGACGATCCTGTCTGGAGCTCACAGGCAGATCGAGGCGAGCAACAGGCTTGAATTCGGCCGTACCTATCTGTATTATTGTGGCCTTGATTTCCAGGCTCCCATTTTCGAATGTTGGTGGAGTCTGGTGTATGTAGGAAAATTCACCGCCTTTGGAGCCCCACATTTTGGCTGGCGAAAAAAAAAAGTTCGAGTTCTGCAAGGCCCAACCTCCGGCAGCCAGCAGAAAAAAAAAGTTGAAATCCTTATCTAGACTGCCCACCCTCCCATTTTCTTTTCTCCCCATCACGCACTTTTGGGATTTCGCATTTCTTGCATTTCGTTTCCCATTCTTCCCATTATTTGCATTTACGTCTTTTGGTTCCATTATATTTAAAACATCAATACGATGGCCAAGTCAAAGACCAAGGAGAGCAAGAAGGCTGACGCCGCTCTCACCTCTGTCAAGAATGGTGGAGTTACCAAGCCTTCTCAGTCTTCCAAGTCCAAGTCCAAGGACGTTGCCAAGGCTGCCGCAAAGAAGGTAGTCAAGGAGAAGGACGCTCCTGAAAAGAAGAAGAAGAAGAAGGTTGTCGAGCCCGAATCTTCTGACTCTGACTCTTCTGAGAGTGAGAGCGAGTCCGATGCTTCTGACAGCTCTGACTCTGAGTCTGAGGCCGAGAAGAAGCCTACTAAGAAGGCTGCGGTCAACGGCAAGGCTAAGAAGGTTGAGTCCGAGTCCGAGTCCGACTCTGACTCTGAAGACTCTGCCTCTGATTCTGACAGCGAGTCTGACGAGGAGGCCGCCAAGCCCAAGGTGAACGGAAAGGCCAAGGCTGCTGCTGCCGCTGACTCTGATTCGGAATCTGATTCTGACAGCGAGTCTGACGACGGGGGTGCTGAGCTCAAGGTCAACGGCAAGGCCAAGGCTGAGGCCGCTGACTCCTCCGACTCATCTGACTCTTCGGACTCTGAAGAGGAAAGCGATGACAAGGCCGCCGCCAAGGTTAGTAGATCCTCTAGCCTGATTTGGTATGATTTCGGACTAACTGGCCATAGAAGGAGGCCGACTCTTCTGACTCCGAGGATGACTCTGAGGACGATTCTGATGATAGCGACGACGACTCCGAGGAGTCTGATGAGGCCAAGACCAAGACCGAGGATGCCCCCGCTTCCAAGAAGCGCAAGGCTGATGACGAGATCGACGCTACCCCCAAGAAAGCCAAGACTGATGCTCAGGGTGCCCCCACTCTGTTTGCTGGCAACTTGAGCTGGAACATCAACGATGAGTCTTTGGCCGAGGCTTTCAAGGACTTTGAGGGCCTCGTTGGTGGCCGTGTTGTCACTGACAGAGATGGCGGCCGCAGCCGTGGTTTTGGATATGTTGACTTCGAAACTCCCGAGGCTGCCACCAAAGCTTACGAGGCCATGCAGGGCTTTGAGCTGGACGGCCGTCCTCTTAACCTCGACTATGCCAATGCTCGTCCTGCTGAGTCCAACCCTCGCGAACGTGCCGCTGACCGCGCCAAGAAGCACGGTGACTCTGTCAGCCCTGAGAGCGAGACTCTGTTCGTCGGCAACCTGCCTTTTGACACTGACCAGGAGACCGTTCGCGAGTTCTTTGGTGAGGTCGCTGAGGTCGCGAGTGTTCGACTGCCCACTGACCCGTAAGTTTTGATATATCTACTCCATGTCTATTAGTTTTGAACAAAAGCTAACCAAAGTATCATAGTGACTCTGGTAACTTGAAGGGCTTCGGCTATGTTACCTTCAACTCTGTCGAGGACGCCAGAAATGTTTTCCAGCAGATGAACGGCGCTTCCCTGGGCAACGGCAGAATGTCTCGCAGTGTGCGTCTTGACTACGCTAGCAGCCGTCCCCAACAGGGCGGTGGTGGCTTCGGCGGTGGTCGTGGAGGAGGCCGTGGAGGACGTGGTGGTGGCGGTCGAGGTGGTGGCCGTGGCCGTGGAGGTGGTGGTTTCGGTGGTGGTCGTGGAGGCGGTCGTGGCGGCTTCGGCACTGGTGCCAACCGAACTCCTTCGAGCTTCTCCGGCACGAAGATGACCTTTGACTAAAAAAGCAAATACTGAGGGCTACCAGCGGGCTTTCCAATAAGTGGGCTTTTGTGGGCTGTCGTTTTCAAAACAAGTTGGCGGCTGCGTCTTTCTGACGAGCCTGTGGGCTTTGAGAGGTCGCTCTCTTTCCTTTTTGGAAATGAAGCGGCGATAGACCTGGGGGCATGTACACTTGAACCGTGGGCTCGTGGCTGCCGCATGTTCTTTCCAATCTGGAAGAATATCTGTGCGCTAGATGGCATATACTCTGGCTTTTTGATGGCGGGCAATTCGAGAACTTGCGTCGTTTACAACGACATGCATACCAATGGGATTCTGAGGGACTTTGACGGCTTACTTGTTCAGAGGGCACTTCCTATGACGTTGCTACACAGCAGCTGAGAGGGACTGATCATCTTTGGGTTCGCACGAAAGACTTCTGAGGGACCTGGGGGCTCCTGCAACTGCAAACTTGAAGCTTGTGAGTGACGTGATGTCGCATCATCCATGCCAGTACAATACCACCTTTACATTGTGTGTCTCTTTCCTCATTTGTTTGTTTCCCATTTTTGTTGTACTTTATTAGGTGAGTATTTACGCCGAGTAGCTTGCACCACTTCTTAGATTTTGGCGTTAGGGCTAGGAAAAGTAATACACTTGTTATCATCCATACTTGCTCTCATCTGAAGTGATTGGCCACATGTTATTATTGATGACTCGTTCGAGATAAGTTGTCACTTGGAGCTAGAAAGGATATCATCAGATTAGTTAAAATTATCTGATGTTATGTACAGTCCATGAAATCAAAGTGGTAAATCCCCAACACCAACATGCAGTTGCAGCTAAAAAGAGTTCGCTAATAGTCAAGCCGAGCTTTATTTCATCCCCAGCAAATGGCTCGATTTCCGTGTCTTCGTATCCAAAAAATCATTAAATCCCAATCAGTGCCTTGATGCCATTCAATTCCTTGTATGTAAACTCCCCGGTATATTGTGGCCCGACAAACTCTTTAGAGAGTAAATGGCCATGAGTGTGACCAGTGTATTTCAGCAAGTGTCGCTAGTACGTCTTACGCCTGGGCGACGATGCTCTTGCTAACAGCGCCAGCTCCCCATCTCAACCGCCTTAGCCCGCCAGAGCTTCGCATGACTTCACGTCCAGTGTGAGTTGTTTCGTTGGCAGCACTTAAACTGGCGGATAAGGCATCTTGTGCTTCTTGGCGACCTACTTCACGTCCAATAACGTAACCGGCTCCAAAGCCAACCACGGAGACGAGGACCACTACGCCAGCACTGACGACCCATGTTAAGAGAGTGGGCGAGATGAGAGCAGCTTCCTCAGAGGTTGCTATAACCTTCTTCTTTTTACTTGCCCTTGGGCTTCGACCGGCAGATCCAGATCGCTTTGTCTTATCGGCCTGTGCAGTTGCTCGCGTGGGCGACCTTGCAGGAGATGTTCTCTTTCGCGGTGAGCCCGCAGCGATTGGTCGTGGTTGCATAGATTCATGTGCCAACTCAGACTCGGGTACGAATCGAAGCTCCATGGGTTGATCACTTGGGCCTACACCGTTGCGGGAGGCACGCCATGCTTCCGCCTCCTCCTTTGATTTCGGTAATCCTCGGGCCGCAGCCGCGCAAGATAACAGCGTTGTCAGAGATGCGCGCAAAGCAGCATCGTTGTCCTCACGGACCGAAGGAGACATGAAAGACGGGCCAGCCCCCCTGTTCACACGAGACTGTGAGCGTTGGGAGAAAGATGGACGAGTGAATCCGCTATGGGGATGAGGCGGCATGCTAGAAGTAGCAGAGTGGCTTCGTTGCGGAACGTTTCCAGGCGGATGTGAGAATGCATTTGGCTGTGGGCGGAACACGGGTCTATCAGAAAGACGACCAAGGGCAGTTGCGTCGTCGCCGTCAGAGTCTGAGTCTGCATCCGAGCCTTGGCCAGCATCTTCGGTCGGTGGTCGGGAGTTCTCCATCGAACTGGTAAGCATGCGATCATCGTCGCTCTCGCTCTCGTCATATTCCTCTTGGCTGCTTGTGCCTGCAGCGGCGTGTATGGCTGTTTGCTGATGAGGCAACGATCGCGCGGATGCTTGTAAGCGACGACGGCGATTATATGGACCTCCAACGCGCAGACCAGTGGTGACGATTTCATCCCCGATGCTAGATAAGGATGAGGAAGACGGTTGTGAGGCAACTTCGACCCATGATTCTACGACCGTTAGATGGGCAGATAGACTGGGAGATGATGGTGATGGTGGCGGTGACGGTGACGGTGACATACCTTCAAAGCGACGAGGGTGCGACAAACCCGGGCTGGATCTGGAGGGGCCGGGTTGTGACATGTTGCTGGCGGGTTGACTTGGATTCCCTTCCATTTTCACAAAATGGACTTTTTTGTTTGCTACGGCGAGTCAAGAGGATGAACGGCGATGGCATGTACGGAAAGCGCAGGAAGTGAAGGCTGAGTGTTGACAAAGCTATCCGTCGTCTGGTGATGCGATAACGAAACGATGACGGCACCCCAACGTTGAGCGTTGAGCGGTCGGCGAGCCCCGCCTTCTCAAGCTGTCGCGAGGTGGCTCTCGGTTTGGGTTCGTGGGTTGCCTTGCCAGGCGGTTTGCGAGAGAGACAAAGAGACCGGTGAGAAATAAAAGTAGGGTATCTTGGGATATGTGAAGATGCACTCGGACGAAAAGGAAAATGGAGGAAAAAATTGAAGAGTAGGCACAGTATGCGCGGAGCGATAAGGAAGGAGACGTTGAGATGGTGCGAAGTCGGGAGGAGGCAGTCGTTCGTTCTGAAGGGTGAACTGGTCGTGCTGTATGTTCAATGTTGCAGCAAGCAACTATCGGTACTGTACTTCTGGCGAAGGAGTATGTACTTACGAGCCAGGATGTGATTGCGCCATGTCAAAGTCAAGGTCAAGCGGATGCCCAGGTACCTAGGTACTCTGTTCTGGGCGCATGTACCCTGGGCTCTTGCTTTATTTTGCGCCTGTTGGGGGGTTGGGCAATGCCTTCCAGTTCATGTCCTTGTGCTCTGTGCTCAAGCTGCCCCCGTCTCCGTCTGTGGCTTCTGAGACCAAACAACTTTGTACTCAACTTGCACATTCGAATCAAGATGCTGGCATCTACGCAAGTGCCAATAACAGCATCTTTCCCCCTCTTTGATCTGTTGGCCTTTTCTCCACGTCTTTTGTCTGCAACGCTTACTCGGCGTTTGGGCCACGAGAGCCACTACGGTTTGCGTGCTGACGGGGCTGATGAGCAAGTATTGGTACTTGGAATGATGGCGTACCGTGTGGGTGCATCACGAGATGCCGGAGATGAACTGTCCATGGAGTCGTGGGACACGCCGCCAAAACACAACGACCACGAACCATAGGATTCGAAATATTCGCACGGTACTAACATCGGGCTAATTTGTACTCAGCATGCGCACCGGTCGGTCTCCTGTACCCGTCGACCCGTCGAGCCAAACGTCAACGGCGGTGAAGAGTCGTCCACTTGCGCCCCATGTACATGTACATTATGCACTTGGCTGGCTGTCGTGCGACATGCGGATCGTGACCTCCGGGGCGGGGTTATGCCTAAACCAGCGACCATTTGATCAATGCGTGTTCAATCCGCATGCAACATCTGGAACATTGTGAGCACTCACAGTCCATTGGCTGAGTTGCAAGTCAGATTGACGACATGGGTTGCGCTGCGCTGTCTCTGGAGGCTTGTTTGTACCACCTGTCAACGGGTGGCTGTCCTCGTGGTGCCATAGATGCCACCAGAATGTCTTGTCCGTGTGATGAGTGCGTCGTACATAACCTGTTCAGCTGCTGCATTTATTGAATATGATGCTTCTTCAGCCTGTCATATGGCTTTGATAGGTGCAGTTTGTGACTGCGAGGCAAAGAAGCGTTATTGTTCAGTCATTTTGACTTGATGCCAATGCTGTCTTCCCTGGCTCCAAGTTGACCGCTTCAATACTGTATTGCACGATGGCAGATGCATGCCAATCTGGACTGAATCTTGGGTCGCTGCCATCACTCGAACAGGCTTCCGCTTACACACCTCTTCGGAGAAAGTAAGAACCAAGAGAAACCACCAATATTACCAACCGAGACTCGCGTTCCTGCAGCAGTGCAACTGCAACCATAAATCACAGTCTATTCTCCAAGAAAGTGAGATGGATGTATACACAACCCCAGCATGACCAAACAATAAGCACAACATCCTTGACCGATACAACCGAAACAATGTCGTATTAAATACTCCGCACGAAAATGTAAGTAATCTAAGATACAAAAGCTCCTTCTTGTCAACCAAATGGTCATGTCACTTCCGATGTGCAATTTCCACATGGCTATTTCCCCTCCTACTCTCCTCCGTGACCCTGGCCCCAATACTTTCACCACCGACTTCGCCCATGCTCGCCTTCCAGTGCAGCTCAATCTTATCTCCGGTAAACAACTTGTCAATCTGCTCCAGCGAGAGATTTCTTGTCTCAGGATAGAAGAAATAGATCATCAGGAGGAAGGCAAAGTTGAAGACGCAAAAGTATACGTATGTCTGGTAGCCGAGGCTCTTGATACTAACGGAGGTAATTTCCACGACTAAAAAGGTGAATATCCCTACGATGTGTTAGTTTCAGTTTACAATACACCACACATCGATGAGATAGAAGGGAAGGAAAAGAAAACCCACAATTCGACGCCGTAGCCAAGGCCGCCGCCCGAGATCGAATAGCCAAAGGCGCATACTCTGCGGGCAACAGCCACGGAATCGCCAACAAGCCAACCGAAAAGAAGAAATTAAACAGAAACAACATAACAGTAGCTACGATCCCCGCGCTCGCCGAGCCATTCGACACCGTCCCCGCCAAAATAGCCATGCAGGCACCCTGACCAAATGCCGCGAAGAGCATCAACTTCCGCCTCCCCAGCCTATCAATCAGCCAAATCGGCACCAAGGACGACAGCCAGTACGCAATGCCGTTGAAGCCAGCTAGCAGCAACGACAGATTATGCGACAGGCCCACGCTTTGCTGAAAAATCACCGGCGCGTAATACGTAATCAGGTTTATACCCGAAATCTGCTGCATGAATTGCCCGCCTATGCCAAGCATAGTCCTGTAAAAGAACTTTTGTTCGCCGTTTTTGAAGAGGGACCGGAAGCTGTTGCCGCTTGCGGCTCGTCTCTCTTCGGCGATGGCGTCTTGAATCTCGGTGAGGTGGCAGGTGATGATGTCGTCGTCGGGACTCATCTTGTGGGCGTCGACTTCGACAGACCAGAGGACTTGACGGGCTTAGTCGTGGCGGTCGTGAGCGACGAGCCAGCGGGGTGATTCGGGGAGGAAGAGTATGCCTATGACGGTGATGATGGCGAAGAGGCATTGTAAGGCGAGGGGGAAGCGGAACTGTGCGTCGTTGGGGACGTAGGACATGCCGCAGTCCACCCAGTATGCTATCATGACGCCGAATACGGTGATGGAGAGCTCGATGCAGAGCTGGGAATGGCTAGTTTTAGTTTTGTGTCAGGTTTGTAGATGGAGTGAGGGAGGCTTACTCCTTTGCCACGTTTGCTGGCGACCATGAGTTCGGAGTGGCAGACAGCTGTTGATGGCAGTTCGTTAGTATTGGTGATATTTCGAATGAGTGAGTTGAGGTGGTTGCGTACGGATGGTGCTTGTATTGAGACCATTGCCCAGACCGGCTACGATTCTACCGGCAATCATGTGTGGAATTGTACTAGCACATGCCTGTAAGGCACCTCCGATGCTGAGAATCACACAGCCTAGCATGATTGTTCGTCGTCGGCCGAGACGTTCGGCGAAGACGAAGGCGATTAAGGCGCCGAAGAAGCATCCCTGGTGTGTTAGTTGTTAATACGTTGTCTAGACAAGGTAGTGCTGGTCGGAGCTCACGATTTCATAAATGGCAACTCTGATAGACTGTATTAGTGTGAGCTTGTCTTTGAAGAGATCAAATCAATGGACGTACACCGTGCCCTGGAGGGATGCGCTTCCATGTCCTGATTCTGTTGTGTCCATCTCGGGAAACGTGCGGGTGAATGCATCGCCTGCCAACAGGCCACTCATTACTCCTTGGTCGTAGCCAAACCTGCCCGAGAGTTAGTAGCATGTCATTGAAGCTATCTGATCTTCGTACAGTAAGAAGCCGGCACCGGCCGTGGCCGTGATGGCCCAATTCAAGGGTCGCCCGATGAGGCCCATGTTCCAAGTGACAGCTCGATGCAATGGCGTTTGGGAAGCAATAATACAGTCAATTGAGACATGGGAAGTATGTCTATAGTGTTAGGTCTCGAGAACGGGCTCCCTTGACCTTTTAAACCAGAGCAGTTCTTGGAGTCTTGGCTCTATTGACCGTGTAAGCCATGATGCCTGCTTCGGCACAAGAACCCCGCGCAATTGCCGAAGAGGACTATTGACTATTAACCAAGTAAGTTGATGCTCGTGCTTGTGGGGTGAATGACATCCGTCTTGGTATTTTCTTGGGGCAATGCTGAGGGCGCTAACAGTTTCCCATCTGGTGGACGGGCTGGGTGCTGTGACGAAGAGAAGAAATAGTAAAAGAAACAGCAGGGGCTGCCATTTTGTTTGAGGGTGATACTTGTTTGACCTGGATTACATTCTGTCTTTGCTTCTCGGCGTACGTGGTTGTGTGTAAAGGTCGAAATTGTAAAGATCGTGAGAATGATGGTCCCAGTTGCGATGGAACATGTCTCATAGACTGGTAAATAACAATCTTGTCAAGCTCAAAAGGATTGCATGTCAGAGGAAATGCAATTCAATATTGGAATTAAATTCACACCACAGAGTTGGCTGCGTCATATACCGTTCGCCATGTTCCTATTTGTTGTAATCTGCCAAACGCCAGAAATGGAAGCCCCAAGCGCCGACTTACACCGGCAATCTATCCATCCCAATCGTCAACACTCGCACACCAGGCCATAATGGCAGCAATAAGCGCATTCTCTACCCAGCTCATGTTTTGAAATGTCAAATTAAGATAAATTAATCAAATTTCTGGGGTATATCCAATTCTGTCGCCGCCACCACTCCAAACCTCCATCTTGCTTCACAGCTCCATCAACATGACGCATGCTAATTAACATCCATGCAAACACCTTCAACCCCCGACGCAGCTACTCAGATATTAGATCCATCCGCCTTCTCAAACCGTCGATATCTCTCCTCCCTCCACTTAGGCCCCCATCTCCGAACAACAAATATCGACGGGCTCGCAGCCAAAACCACCAGCGCCAAAAACAAATACGTAAACCCATACCCCCAAGCATCAATAATGTACTGCACCACCGCCGTGCCAACCGCGCTGATGCCCGCCCTCGTCAAGTTAAACGACGACGAAACCCGTCCCGCATTCATCGGGTACAAATCCACCAACAAGGTGGTGAGAATCGAAATCGGTCCCGCGAGCCCCATCCCCGCGAGGAACAGGATAATCAGCGGCGCCGCAAGACTCACACCCGAGTCGACTACCCAGCCCCATACTGCAGTGGTGATGAAGGCGAGCAGAGTCCACGGCCACATGAGACCCAGTCGGGCTCTCTCGATGGGGAACTTTCTCAGTTCGTCGCCTCGCTTGCGATCCGCGGAGACGCCTACGCTCTTTGCGACGCGGGCGTAGTTCCAGTTGAGTAGTCTGCCGACCAGGGCGGCGCCAACCACCGACCCAATCGCGTAGGGGATGTAGCAGAGTCCGACCTGGAGGTCATTGAAGTTGTAGCGCCGCCGGATGACGTCTTGGAGTGGGACGAGCATCGCGTAGTTGGCCATGACGAAGAGCGACATGAACAGCATGAGGAGGCCGACGTCCTTTTCGAAGATGATTCTGATGGCGGCAAAGATGTTGGGAATGGGTATTCGAAAGGGTAGTTTCTTGGGCTCGGGGATTTCCACTTCCGATCCGGGAGTTGCTGACTCGATATCGCGTCTCTTGCGGCGCCATTGGATATATGATGTGAGTGATGTGTTGAGCCGTGGCGGAGGGATCGATCCATTGCCAACAATGTTACGTGCAGTCTGTTACAGTCAGCTATCCCATACACAACTCAGCATCTCATCCCCTCGACATGCATGATTGCTCACCTCTGGCACAAACGGCACGAAAATCGCAACAAACACCCCGGCCGCAATAGTCAAGAACCAAAATGTAGACCTCCACCCCAAGTACTGCGTCAGAATGCCGCCCAACACTGGCGCCAGGGCCGGCGCAAACATGACGCTCGACTGCACCGCCGTGATGTATCCTCCCCTCTCTGCAGCCGTAGTCAAGTCAGCGACCACGGCACTGCCAATGGCCACGGTGGCACTGCTACCGGTGCTTTGCAGAGCTCGTAGGACCATCAGCGCCGCATAATTGTGCTGTAGTGCCAAGCCGATATTGGCACCCAGGTAGATGGCGAAGGTGAGGGCGTAGACGGGCCGTCTGCCAATCTGGTCACTTAGATCGCCGAAGAAGAGAGGCGCAATAGCCTGCATTATTTGGTAGACAGTCACTGTGAGATTGATCTCGCCGAGGGAGCGGTGGTATGCGTCGGCGATGGGGGTGATAGCGGGCAGGTAGATGAAGGATGAGAAGGGGGAGAAGATTGTGCTGAAGACGGTCATAAGAATGACGAATACTTTGATCCTGGATGAGAAGACGGAGTGTATGGGGCGCTCGTTTGATTGCTGAGGCTCGAGGACTTGACCTGGTTGGGGTTCATGGTGAGTGTCGTTGCTTTGAGCGTTGTCCTTTTCAGTGGGAGGTTGTTGCGGAGAGTATGAACCTGCTGCATCATCATTTTGCCCATCGTTTGTCCCCGGGGATTCCTTCTCTGGAGTTGTGTCAGTCATGATGTTTTGTTTGCCTTGATATACAGGGACGGAGGTGGTGTTATTGGTTGGCGCAAGGCATCTTTTATATGCTGACGAGATGTCAAGTAGCGAGACCGCCGGATTCCGTGGTTTCTCAACGCATCAACAATATTTTCAAGGGTATCACAAGTGAAATGAATAAGTTGAATCACAGCATGGAGTTTCTAAATCTAAAGTCCGAAGTTTGAACACCAAGTAGATTGGAAACAGAAATAGGATGGATCAAATTGGTAGCAAGTCTCGATTGCGGTGGTATGTGATGTCACGGTCCGGACGGGAGACCCACTTTCGCCGTGCCGAGAGTCGGTGCCGACAGCGCTCCGGCGTTTACTCTAATGCAAAAGGTGCTGCAAGTTGTTTGTGTTGCGAACTCACACTTTTCATTGCCAACTAGATTGAAGCAGTCTACATGACTTATGGCAGGTAGCTCTATTACGGGGTGCGAGGGCAGATGATTCACTGGCTGCCACAACTATTCTTACCATCCCGTGGTCCAAACTTGGTTACCAAGCACTCAAAACAAGAAATGTGTCGCTCCTTAACTACACTGCGCCATCTCCCATCTAACCAGAACTTCTAGTATAGCCAAATTGAAGCCAATGAACCCAAATCAGGTACAAGAATATGCCAAGACGGAGTGATGCCCAAAGAATCTGTCATTTACGGAGCCGAGCTGGCGTTTCGGCTGAGTCCCGACTTTTGGGCGGCGCCCCACCCGCTGCTACGCCGGCCAGATTTCATCGTATTGCATGTCTGGTCACTTCCAAGTTTAATATAGGAAGAAGTACATATATTTGAGCCGTAACCGTCTCAAGGATCCGCATACCCAACCATGTTTTGGAATACAAGATGTTGAAGACGTGTTTTCTCAAACTCTTCACAGTGTTCCCAGGCCATCTTGGATATGAGCTTGCCGACGTCGGCACCGACACTCTCGTAGCATCACCACCACCATCCTGCAAGTGACCGACTTGGAACACGCTAATCATTTCAAACGTGGGGTCTGCAGCATCATTTGTTCGTCTTGACATTTCTTAAGGCCGTTGCAATTGACTTTTATCAATTGAATTTTCTTAATTCCGAAAGGTGGAGTTTTCAACACTGTCCCATTGTGGTGAATCCCAGCTCTAATATAAAACCACCCGTATCGAAATAACATTTGTGAAGCCAATATCACCTACAACGAGACATACTTTCCTTACACCACTCACAAATCGCCTCACTCTTCCACTTACACTCATACTCAAAATGACACCGCCAATCAACACCGCCGCAGCCCATCCCCCAGCCAAAACAGCCCTCCTCCTCCTCGACTACCACAACCACATCGTCGACATGATTAAACCCCCCGAAACAAAAACCAAAGTCATAAACGCGGCAAGTTCTCTCCTCAAAGCCGCTCGCGAAAGCTCAGCCACCATTGTCCACTGTGTCATCGACATGGACGCCCAGCCCGTCGAGACGAGCAAGATCAGAGAGCGCTGGGAATCAACTTACAAACCCATGATTGCGTCGACTCCGGAAAAGCTTGCAATTACAGCCGATCTTGCTCCTGCTACAAGTAGCTCTGAGAAGGAATTCACGGTGGGCAAGGTTCCCGGGTGTGTTTCCGCCATGAAGACGCCTGGGTTTGTGAACACGCTGCGAGAGAAGCACGGTGTTGAGAGTTTGGTTATTTGTGGACTTATTTCGAGTGGTGCGGTTGTGAGTACGGCGCGGGAGGCGGCTGATTTGGGGTTTGTGACGACGGTGGTGGAGGATGGGTGTTGGGATTATGATGCTGCGTGCCATGAGGCTATTATGAGGAATGTTTTGCAGATGACGGCGTATACGACTGATTTGAAGGGAGGGTTGGAGTTATTGGGGGCTGGTAGTTAGACTGAGGCAATTTGTGGTACGATATTCGTCCATCATGGGGGATGAGTGTAAATGTAAAAGTTGTAGGAAGATTTGGCGATACATAATCCAGAACTATGAGAATACTTGGCAATGGGCCTGCGCTGATAAGGAAATCTCCAAGAGATCGTCCCAGAATTGTCAATATTTTAAGGTCAACTTACTATATCGTTGTCCTCTGATTCCAATAGCATTTGAGACTGCAGAATGAACCGATGTAAAATCGAGTGCATGCTATATACACCGAGCCACACGTAATTGCGGCCCAACTCCATCTGCATGGGCTTGGTGTCTCACGGCTGACTCTGTTGCAGTTAGGCTTGCTTTAGCCATATTGTTTTTCGTATTCACTTTCTCGGATATTATTTGCGTCCTCTTGCTAAGAATGACATTTAGGTCAAAGTGTTGCGAATATTTGGTGATGCACGATCGTGTGGACATGTGGTTGTGATGCGACTGTTGACGAAGCCCCTCGGATTCTTATTCGCATTCCACGTTTCCAGCCACTGTCAGAGACAAAGTGGTACGGCAGTGGTACGATCTGTCTTGGGGGCCAGATGCAGAACCTTGAAAGTCCAAAAAAAAAAAAAACATCTAAACCTCCCCAGTGCCATAAAAGTGTCATCCGACAGTCCATTCACGGCGGTGAATTGCAAATAAGGACATGCTCCAACAAGCTGAGAAGTGCATGCAGGACATTCCCTCATGGATGGTCATTGCATGTGCGGCTCATTTCTCGCCATCATCTCAATGCCCAGCCAAAAGTGCACCAGAAAAGACATACCACTTTTGCGCAATCCGAATACGAGACACCCTGCGCCGTGGTAATCGAAAGAGCTGATTGGACGGTCCCTGATTTTTTCGGCAGCGACCCACATACGCACTGCACAATGTGGGTCCCCCTGAGCCTGTGAAAGAACCAGGCTAGTAAACTTCCTCCAAATTATTTGCCCTTTATCAACCGTATCAAGACGCCACCCGCCTTTTCTTTCTTCATTACTCGGCCTTCATTTTTGGGTTTGTTTCTTGCTTCATTAATCCAGCAAAAGGGGCACCGAGCATAGATTGCGTCCCTCTATTAAATTCCCTTGTGTTTTATTCGTCTTATCATCGCCGAAACGAGTCGAGACACGCAGACGAAATCGCGGTGTTCCCATTCATCATGGGAGTCCTTCAGCAGGTTGCGAGCCACCCGCTCGCGCAGCAATTCCAGACTCTGGGGTTGGGATCGCAGATTGCCATTGCCATTGGCGGGTTTGTCGCTCTATCTGTCGCCTTAAATGTCGCCAGCCAGATCCTCTTCAAGAATCCCAACGAGCCCCCGCTGGTATTCCACTGGTTCCCCTTTATCGGCAGTACGGTGACATACGGCATGGATCCCCCCAAGTTCTTCAAGGAGAACCGCGCCAAGGTATGTGTGTTTGAGTCTTCTGTATTCTCACTGTTTGAACTGTACGTCTAATCAATGTGCTTCAGTTTGGAGATGTCTTCACCTTTGTACTCCTCGGCAAAAGGACCACCGTCGCTGTTGGCCCCGCCGGAAACGACTTCATTCTCAACGGCAAGCTCAAGGACGTCAATGCCGAAGAGATCTATACTGTTTTGACTACTCCCGTCTTTGGCCGGGATGTCGTGTACGACTGCCCAAATGCTAAGCTGATGGAGCAGAAGAAGGTAGGCAGCAGCACCAATTCTATACTCGCCACCTTTCAAGTTCTTGACTAACAATTATCTTGCAGTTCATGAAGATTGCTCTGACGACCGAAGCCTTCCGATCTTACGTTCCCATCATCGCTGACGAGGTTCAATCCTACTTCAAGCGAGACCCCGAATTCAAGGGCAAGTCTGGCATTGTCGATATCCCCAAGAAAATGGCCGAAATCACCATCTTCACCGCCTCCCACGCTCTCCAGGGCAGTGCCATCCGAAACAAATTCGACGAGTCCCTGGCTGCTCTGTACCACGATTTGGATATGGGCTTCACTCCCATCAACTTCATGTTGCACTGGGCTCCCCTTCCCTGGAATCGCAAGCGTGACCACGCTCAGCGCACTGTTGCCAAGATCTACATGGACACCATCAAGGAGCGTCGTGCCCAGGGTGATGCTGACAAGGAACTCGACATTATGAAGCATCTTATGAACTCGACATACAAGAACGGAACTCCTGTGCCCGACCATGAGGTTGCCCACATGATGATTGCTCTGCTCATGGCTGGTCAGCACTCGTCCTCATCCACCAGCTCGTGGATTATGCTTCGTCTCGCCCAGAACCCGCAAATCGTTGAAGAACTCTACCAGGAACAGATCAAGGCTCTGGGTGCAGACCTGCCTCCTCTGGCGTATGAAGACCTTGCCAAGCTGCCCCTCAACCAGGCCATTGTCAAGGAAACCCTCCGTCTTCACGCTCCCATTCACTCCATCATGCGAGCCGTCAAGCAGCCGATGCCTGTTCCTGGCACTAAGTATGTCATTCCTACGACTCACACGCTCCTTGCCGCTCCCGGTGTCAGCGCCAGCGACCCTACCTACTTCCCTAACCCTGAGGCCTGGGACCCTCACCGTTGGGAGAGTGACTCTGCCAACGCTCCTACCATTGTCCGCAACGTTGTCGAGGAAGAGGAGAAGGTCGACTACGGCTACGGTTTGGTCAGCAAGGGTGCCGCGTCACCGTACCTTCCCTTCGGTGCCGGTCGCCACCGATGCATTGGCGAGCATTTCGCCAACGTGCAGCTTCAGACAATTGTTGCCGAAGTCGTTCGCCTATTCAAGCTGAGCAACGTTGACGGCGGCAACAGCCTTATTGGCACCGACTACGCTTCCCTGTTTTCACGACCCTTAGAACCCGCGAAGATTCGCTGGGAACGACGAGATTAGACGTACTACTGGTGATTGCATGCATGCAAAATGAAAGCATGGGGATAAAAAGACGGGTAGCGGCTGTTTTGTGCGGGTATTTGTTTGTATTGTACATACCGGGCTGCCCGCTGGAGTTATTGTAGTCATTAGACGGACGAGTCTACGTGGAAGCGCCCACGTGGTTGCATGAGACCCTATTAATATTTAATGCAATTAGAGTTTACAAACATGAAAGCCTAGATTACTGAGCAAGAGTGTGTATTTCGTGGGGTGCACGCAAAAGAAATATTGGTCTGGACGGCCAATACGCTCGTGGCCTTGCAGTCGTGTATATGCAGTCGTATCCGAGTTGACGTTGAATGTGGCGCTGTATGGGGAAAGGGAAGGCGTCATGAGTCAATGATTAATTGACTTGACCCTTTTACTTTAAGTGGTGCGCAAAACTGCAGCGCGCTTTCCGGCTGAAACGGCAACTAGAAACGCGACGCTGGCAGCCACCTTACCTAGGTCCTTAAGTACTCGACATTGAAACGTTGGCATTCCCGATGTTTAAGAACTTGCGCCTTCCTTCAATGTTTGCCTGGAGCTCCTTCTCAAGCAAGTAGTTGTTGCTGTTCGGTAACAGTCAGAAGGCCGGGCGTTTGTTTGGTCCGTCCAGTTCCAGTCCTGTTGACAGATTAGCCTGCAAGCTTCGACTTGGAATCAACACAACACAGCACACACACTCTTTACTTTTTGCACACTCATCATATATCCATCTCATCAGAGCATCATTGAAAAACTTGCACTACTTAACCACATACTTTTAGCGCAATGGAATGCAAAACGCCGAGATTGTCTGCGGATACAGACGGTGATCTTAAGGCAGATCATGGTCGGTTTGTTCGCCGATGGGGCCTTGATCCATCAAAGCTTCCATCATCATCTGCACCCTCAAGTGAACTTATCCCACTACTTACGACCGTATGGACAGAGGCCATCTATTTCATCAGCAAGGTGCACCTGGAGGAGTCTTCAAACAAAACGTCACCATGGCAATCCAAGGGCGTCAAAACATTTCCCCACTCCAATACCCCAGTGAAGATGTATGAGCGTGTCATAACGACAAAGGAGCTGGCCAAGGTTATCCACGACCACAAGCTTGATGACGTGAAAGAGAGCGACATGGAGCCGGAAACTTGGAGTCTGCGGCGTAGCGTCCACGCCAATGCAGCATCAGCAGGAACTGCCGATTGGAATGAATGGGTTCGATGCTTCAAGAAAAATCACGCCGAGGCGGAGAAGGAATACACTGCGACTGTCTTGAATACTACACTAATGAAGAATTGGAATTGCAAAGGTATCAAGATTCAAGTTGCCGGTCGGACTTGGGTCGACTGGACCATGAAGTGGGAGGAGTCTGTTCATAAGCTTCCCTTCCCGCTGAAGAAACGCGTCTTTCCCGTTCTGCAGCTGACGGCCATGACTGACGACAAGCGCGAGTTTCTCGTTGTCCAAATTGCTGTGAAGGACAAGGACGCGACACCTCGAAATCGTGGTGCCGTCTTGGGGGCGTATACGAGCGTGGAGAGATTTCGTCAAACAGAGGGTGAGGTTGAATGGATCATGGGCACGGTTTCGGATGCGGCTGGCATTCTGCCTCGATGGGTGCAAAAAAGAGCGGTGCCGGCTCAAATTGCAAAGGACGTTGAAATGTTTTTGACTTGGATGACAGAGGAGAGAAAGAGAATTGTTGGGACTGATAAGGACACGTCGACAGCTGCCAATGATTCCAGGACAACTTCAAGAACGACGTCTCGAGTAAACTCTTCTCAGACAACCGCAACCACCACGACGAGCGGCGTAGTGCCTGCGCCGAAACCAAGTGCGAATGAGTGAGTGATTGGGGTGGTGTGAGGTGTAACAGCAGCGGCTTTTGTGGTATTCATTTTGCGTTGGTACTTGTACAGCATGTACATTATTGATATCCCCCAAGCGAACATGAAGTTTTATGCAATTGCAACTGTGGCCTTTCATGAAATTGTGCGAGTGATGACAAGCGAATATCTAGAACGAGGAAGGTGCTCGTGGATTTGACTGTCTCGTCTGCTCTTGCCAGACGAAATGCGGTACCCAAAAATTGACCAATATCGCAGCAAGCCATCTTCATTGCGCTGTCAACTCACAAAATGGCAAGTCAACTACTACGAAAGTCTGATATAGTATCAGTTGCCGGTATAGCATCAATTGTTCCGTCCAAAATGGTCAAGAAACGTCGTCTCTCTGCTCCGGCAGGACCATCCCCTTCACCTCCAGGCGCAGCTGTTTCTAGCTCCGAAACAACTACAACAGACACTCCATCTCCTCCAACGTCCTCAAGTACATCTATCGATGCAAAACTATTCGAACGGGCCGAGAAGCTCGCACGCATGACTATGGAGCTCAAAATCCACAAGGTCATGATGCAAACAAACGATCTAGCTCGCGGGTACCAAGAACTAACTCGCAAGATGGAATCCAACGAATCTTTCCACAAACAGCACCAAGAACGCATGGAGAAGATTCGAAGCGACATTCTATCTACCAAGGAGAATTTACAAAAGCATCTGCAGTCTACGGCAGGAGATGGACTCGACTTAAGGGAGTATCAGAAGGAGGTCGTTGCGGTCAAGAGTTCCATGAGCGACGTTAGAACCCTTGTGGACGAACTGGTTGACAAGGTCGATCAGCTGCCGACTTTGGCGGAAGCGAAAGCCGTTTTGGCGGGCGTGACTGCCCAGAGGGAGGCGTGTGAAGCAGCTGCCGCGGTTTGTGAGGACCACACGGCGCTACGAACCGGTCAGTTTACACTCGATTTTTATGATGTGGTGTTAACTAGTCTAGAATTCTGTCACAAGTCCATACAGACGCGCATTCAGGAGACTATCAAGTCTACGCGTCGGTGGCACCACGATCACAAGTCGACGACGCTGGATGACGGGAAGTTCACGGCGAATTATCTGAAGAAGCAATCTAAGCGGGATCCGCGTATGGCTGTGTATATACAAAAGGCGTTGCATAGGCGGATTAGGCGGCGGGGAAGGGCGTCTACGCCGGAGCCGCGGTCGCTGGAGGAGTTTTGTAGGGATGTTAGTTGGGAGGATGTTACGAGGACGGTGGAGGATGTACTTGTGAGGCGGGTGGAGGCTACGGTGCGGTCGTTGAGTCAGAGTTCAAGAGAGTTGCCGTGATGGTTGGGGTTGTGCGACGTGGGCTGTTGAGTGTTGTATCAATAGAAGGCTTCTAAGGCGTGTCATGCAAATTAATGACCGTCTTTACTGTGGTGTTGTAGCAGTAGCTAGACTGTGTCGTGTTATGGAACGCAGCAGCCTCGGGCAATGACTGCAATATCGAGAGCGAGCTGTGCTGTGAAGTCATCTGTCAATCACGGAGCTAAGTTCGTCATGCAAACATCGTCAAGGGTGCTCATGAATAAAAGAATCTGATAATATAGGCTGCCTATGGGAGATACCTATGATGTATGAAGCAATCCCTCCGGTCCCAACGCCAGTGCCGTCCTGAATGCCACCAACGCCAGAAAGAAAAAGCCAAGCGACCGTCACCCACTGCCCTTAATCAACCTCAATACCGATCGAGCCCTTCTTCAACTCAAGCTCCGACTTCAACTGCTTGATCTGAGTCTCCAATCTGATTCGGAGAATCTTGTTCTGTGTCTTTTCGAGGTCCGCAATCCGTCTGGCAAGCTGCTTCTCCATATCGTGAATGATATCCCTTACACCTTGCTCTTCGTCTCGCTGAGCACGCTGATCTTCATCCAGATCATCGTCATCATCGTCGTCATCATCATCATCGTCATCTTCATCCTCTTCTGACTCGCCATTCTCAATGCTTTCCTGAATACCTGGTGCGGGCGTCTCAACCTGCATGGTCATGGGAGTGGTCATGTCCACACCTGTGCCGGGCGTCTCAGCCATCAAGTCGTCTGCAAACGCAGCTTCCAAATCAGCCTCGAGATCGTTGTCATCGCCAAAGATCTCGCCGTCCTGCGTGTTGCCAAAGTAGCCCATTGAATCGTCTATTTCGCCCTCGGCGTCTTCGTCTGCGCCCAGGTCCACGTCCTCGTCCTGGCGGTCGTCTACCCATTCCCATTTCGTGGAGCCGGCCTTAGCATCCTCCATGAGCAGTCGTTCGACTTCGGCTTCCTTGTCTTCAATTTCCTTGCGGCTGATGGTCTTTGCAAATCGGCGGTTGACGCAATCGTGCATGGGGGGTGTGATGCCATGCGGCCATTTGAAGTTGGTGTCGATCATGGTCGGGAGAGGTGCTCGCTTGGCTTCTTCGTCGTTCTTCACTGGCTGGAAGACCAGCAGCATTTGGCATATGTCTGCGGCTTTCATGAAGGACTTGCGATCCCAGGTCTTCATGGCTTCGGTGATGGTTGGTAGGTCTACCATGACGGCTGCAAACGGTTGACCCTTGACAGTGACTACGGCGCGTCGTGATTCTTCGTCAAAGAACTTCATGATAATGTCTGCGCCGCCTTGGCCTCGAGGGATGCCCATCTTGCCATTCTCCATACACCAGCGCACGTAGTCGCAGTGCTCACCGGGTAACATTCTCAAGACGAACTGCTCCTCGATCGCTGGATCAAGCTCGCGATCACTCGCTTCGGAATCGTACCCGTCGCCCGGGGGGTGGACCGGCGGACGTCCTCGCGGCTTCAACACTACCTGGGTGTGAGCCGACTTGACGCCTGGCCGAATCTTTATCTTGGTGGCCTGGCTAGCGGCCGTTTGCGACAACGGCAAGTCCTCGTCATCGTCGTGCGGTCGTTTCCTGCTCTCGACGAGCTTCTGGCTCGGCTTGGTCTGGCGACCGGCTTTCGTTTTCGCGGGGACTTGGTCGGTGGCGGGTGTTGGAGGTTGCGAGGAGGTGAGTTTCAGCTTCACCTTGCGAGGGCCATCGCTTGGAGTCGCGGACGCGGGAAAAGCAGACGGCGCAGTTGCTGACGTTGCAGAAGCTGCTGCGGCTGCGTCACCTACAAATGACGCAGATCGACTGACGTTGATCTTTAACTTAGGCTTTGGTGTGTCTGTGGTCGCACCGCCCGGATCTGGGGTAGCCATGGTGCGGGCTGAGGTGATGAATTGACGATGAGGACGTGAGGTGAAGTTGGCGGTTTGATGTTTGAGGACTGGTACTAAGTTAGGTATGGGCTGGAAATGCTCCTGCGGCTCAGTGTGGGTCCTGCAAGCGGCAAGTCACTCACTGGCCACCGCAACCTTCCCGCGCCACAACTGACATCGACATGTTTAAATGCACCTTCAACTTCAAAGGACGATTTTATGGGGTCATGGTGCTTATTTCACGTCTCTGACGGGAGATCTGCTCCCTAGGTATATGATGCTATGGTGGAGTTATCGCCGCGTTTGTATAAAAATCTGCTGCCGTTCCTCCCAACATGTACATTTCTCAGCAAGTTGAACAGCACCTGATGGCTGGTTTTGACATTTTCAGTCTCCAAATTGGTTGTTCACATGTTGTGTACCAAGCCGTTCAATCCGGAACCAGTTGCATAGATTCTAGGCATCCTATCCTACATACCAACGAATACCAACGAGTGTCCCATATAAAATAAATCAAGAAAGAAACGAATCTGAGGTATCATTTTGCTAAAGATGCCATGCTAACCCACTAAACGCCAACCAATGCCGCAGTGCTGTGTGCGCCAATAATGAAATGAAAATAGCTGTCGTCGCACTGATCAAGGTGTTTGATATCCGATGAGCACGCATAGCTGGAAGCCTGCCAGTTCAGCTATAAGCCTGCTTCAGGTAAGCTTTTCTCCTTTCTCCGTCACAAACTCAGTCCCATGTGAGTCCACCCCATCCGTACCCTCCATCCACATTCAGCCAGTCTTCGCGGTCCATGGCTCGCTCCCAGCCCATCATGACTGCCAGCAACCGACAGCCCATGGCACTGACAGCACATACAACCTTGTCACTTGCTCCAGACAGGACCGCCATATCCATCATGTACGCCCGCCCAACCAAATTCCGGAGCCTCAGCATCTCTTCGGTGGGTGCCTCTGCTGTAGCTTCCTCAGCGGCGTTGTGCTTCGGCTTTCCGCCAAAGTTCCAAAACATGGGGGCAAAGAAGCCACCTTCCCATCCAAATGCCTCTTCCTCGAAAGCGTGGAGGTATTGTGGATTCTTCTGGGATCCTTGGATAAGATCCTTGGTAGCAAGTCGAATATGCTCTTGAGCCAGATGGGCATCGGCGAATTCTGATTCTTCATGAACCATTGGGTCATCTGAGGCAATAATTCGAACCGCGTGATACTGCTCGGGCTTCACATTGCTTTTGTTGTAATGAGTCTCCACAAGGTTGTGTGCATAGCTGGCAAACACCTCGGCAGGAATATAAGTGTCTCGATATTGGTATTCATAGGGATGCCTGTCCCCGTGTCGGATGTGAAGCCCAATTACGGGGGAGTCCACGGGGTCCTTCTCATTAGATTTAGCTTGAGCTTTGAGATATTGGATCCGTTTCTCAACATAGGCTTGGTCGTCCGCGGAGAGTTTAAAAAGCGCTTTGTATCCGGTGTGCGCGAGTTCGAAGAGATCCCTCGCCCCAAGATCAGAGCCACGCTGTCGTTGATGCTTGGCAAGGAGTGCGGGAAACACGTCCTTGGTTGTTACACTTGAAATCACTAAATGTCGCGTTTGTGCCGGACATGGCAACATCTGATGCCGAGGCGGTGGCCGGCAATCAGGAACTGGTGGCGCCTGAAAAAGGTCGGTGTAAGCACCATATGCCCAGCGAGAATCATCAATGAAAAATGCTCTTCCTTGTTCTTTAGCCAAAGCATACAGCGTCCACAAAGTCATGACTGCCTCGCCAAGCCCAGCATTTGGGCTTTCCAACACATAAGTCAGTGACTTCCCGCAAAAGGGTTTGCCAGACATGGATTCAAAGCTCAACCCAGAAAAATGTCCAGAATGTTTGGGCGGTTGGCCCTTGGGAATGATTGAAAGCAGTCCGGTTTTCTCGGCCTCATGAACGTCGACAAAGTAGTCGTCTGGTCGGTCGTATGATAACGAGATCTTGTCAGACAGTGGCGTCTTGTGGTGAAGATCTCTTGCTCGAGCCGATACTTCCCGACAAAGGCCATTCATGCTTGAATACTCCTTTATTGACAACGGGAACTCATAGTTTCGTGGAATAGAAACGGTCCATTTCGATCGTTTTTTGGAATCCTGAACGACAATTGGGGTGGGAAAGTCTGGAAAACTATCCTGTCCCACCATCTCATACTGGGGGTCGGTGAAATACGGCAACGCAATCTGTATTACATTGCGATGTCGAAAAGCAAAAGCAAACAAGTAGAAGCCTACCAGTAGCGTAACAAAGTAGAAAAATCCCCTGATAACTCGGCTGGGTCGATGCTTGAATAACAACTCGGATGTAGACCTCTTCCTTCTTGGTACGAGAGCAGGGAGGCTAGGTGAAGGGGGCGGTGAGAAAAGAAGGTGATTAAAATTCAACCTGGAAGAGGTCGAAGAAAGTGTGGCAGCACTGCGATCATTATATGAGGCGGTACGGCGTAAATTAATGCGCGGCGGCGCAACCATGACCTTGCCGTGTGTAGGCTGTGATACTTCGATTCGAGGCGCCATTATGTTGGCAATGATGGTGATCAGAGCTTTGCGCTCAAATGCCAATGAAATTCATACGTTGTAAGGTTCAGAGTGCAAGCACATGGAAAAAATTGAGTCTTGGAAAAAAAAAAAAAGGCAAAAAAAGTAAATGAGTGAAAATTCTGGAAATAGGCAGGAAATCGTAATAGAAAGGAATGTTATTGCCAGAATGCTGTGGCGTTGATGATGAGTGAAAGAAACGGTGTAGTCAAAGGTCGGGTGATCGGAGGAATGATAAAGCTGCTGCAGACCAACGGGCCAGACCACCCGTCTGGAAAGAAGGGGACGAGATGATCGGGTTTAGAAAGCCCCCCGCGTCATCAGGAAACGTGTGTTGAAAGGCGCTCTCCACTGTTGATGGCAAAATCAAGCAGGTTGGCGATGATCTTCATGGATTGTCTGGTCCGGGTCTGGCCAGGTTCAGAATGTTCTCCACGAAAAAGTTGAGCTAGGACGACAACCCTCGGAGAAGACGGTAGGCTGGGTGTTACCGCTCGACGGTGTATTGAAAAGAATTGAAAAGGGCAAGAAAAAAGGATGAGAGAAAATAGGCCAAATATCTTCCTTTTGGTACTCCGTAGATGGAGTCGAAATACGAGTAGCTGACACTCGCCCAGTTCGCAGGGCGAGTCTCTCAGCTCAACGTCTCTCTGAGGACACGACGAAAGTATTGGGCGAGAAGCGTCTCGAGTCGCGCCGATCAATGCCAGCAAAAATCCACGAATATGCCGATCCACCTGAAGAGTTTGTTCCTTTTGTCGCTTCTAAAGAAGCGTGGCTGGCTGTAGGAAAAGGGAGAATCTCCTTTTGAGAACCTCCTTTTGCACGGGGTATGGCCTGCCCAGTGGTGAAGAGGATATATTTCCCTGTCGCTGATGCCGAGGGCCAGCTCTGCTACTTCTGAACGGACAAGACGGAGTTATAAATTACCCAGGAGTTATCAAAAAGAGGAGCAAGAAAAATAGGCTGACCCTTGACGAGGCGCCTGCTGAGCAAGGCTCGGGTTGCTTTGGTCAACAAAGTTGGTCCAAGCAGGGAGCCAAAATGAAGCGGGTGCAAGAAGCATGAATGAGATCGAGGAGTTCAAGACGACCCACAGGGGTCAGGAAAAAAAGAGGCGCATGTAAATATGCAGGTTGAGCACCATGGAAATCATGCCGTTTGTGATGGGCTTACTGTCAACTTACTATTATTGTGTATTACCGTCCACCAGACTGCACCTATGTATCAAGCTGCGTTGCATAAACGACACGGCCCGAAGAGGAAGCCCAGAATGCCTCAAGGCTTCACCAACAAGATCGCTGGTGCCGCCAACTTAGATCACGTCCACGAATCACCATCATGATCGACGCCCAACAGATGGTTTCGGGTCGGAGGCGGCTTGTCATCGCTGGCAGTTGCCATGCCCCAACATTGTCACACGACGTGATTCTGTTATACATGTTGCGGGCAAACCATCACAATAGATACGCTGGTGCAACTCATCATGTCAGTCAGTGCTGAAGAGTCAAGAGAGACAGGACGAACAGACAAAGCGCGATCACTTGACCATACGAGCATCCGCATCCGCTTCAGAAATGGCGATGGGCAAGGCAAATATGTACCCCGGCCTGAGAAAAAAAACAAGGGTCAAGTGCAAAGACATGGATGGACCACACCGATGTCGAACAGACAATGGGGCCAGATGCACAAGAGAACTGTCCTGCAAACCTGGCATGAATGATTTGATGGATTGTCTCTCTCTCTCTGTCGTCATGGCCTGTCATGGGCTGGTCATGGCCTCCCATCTCGGGTCCAGAAGTTGGGGCCAGGAACCAGGGTTCTCTTCAGGGGTGCTCCTTCCCCTCCAACCGGACCGCCCTGCGACTTGGGAAAGTGCGAAGATGAAACGCAGCGCCTGTAATGATTTGAAGTACAATCTCGCAAAGTACCTCCAGACCAGGAATTTCGACTGGGGGATACAATGATGTAATGTACCCAGGGTCCCTGGCTCTTGCACAGTCTCCCTGGCTTGACCCCGCTTGAGGTGTTTCACAATGTGTACTGGGTCCTGGCTCTAGGCCGCAAGAACATTTCCTCAACCGCTCAGTCTCTCGTGAGTGAGATCTTTGAGCTTTGCTCACCAGGCACAATTTTAGAATATGTTGTCCCGACATGTGATGAATAGGAGAAAACAAGCGGCTGCGCTCTCACACTCAGCGCCAGTTTTACGAATCTATTCATCAGATTCCACTTGTCGCAGCGCCACACCTTGGCAAAGAAGCCGCAGGCAGCTTCACAGTATCCTGATGCCTCGACCAGAATGAAACGGAAAGATGTCATGAAATCGGCGAGTCGAGGCAACGGTGGGAATCAGGTACTGTAATGCGCTTGCTGTATTCTGGCTTCTACGGCGTATCTCAAAGTTTTCTATTTCCAGTGCGGTTGAATGACATTTGACCTCATGACCTGCAGGTACACCACAGCCTTCGCATGGGTTGGGTACACACCAGATGAGGTTGTAAGTGACAGTTCTCCGTACATAACTACAAATTCCGCTCTAGTCTAATTGTCAGGACCTCGTTTTGTGACATTTCTCCGTATAAATACAATCATTCTGCGAAATCTTGTATGAGACATTGTATCAAAGAGCTAAAATACACTCACTTTAGCCGGCTGCTTTATCAGTTGCCAGCAGCTGCTCCGGTAATATAGCTTGCTCGGTTTACTCGAACCTTCAGCGACACATTTCATTCTCTCGGAAAACCCAGTAGTAGCTGATCTATACATACAATGAGCTATCTGCTCCAACGCCGCCAGGCTGACTCTTCTTCCCTTGCTTAGGAATGATAGAGCCAAACCCTGTGTGGCCAACATCTACACCACCATATTCATTACCTACTACTCGATCCTGATGACACGTCATTCATCTGCCATAAATCACGATGTTTGACTTCAGTCTCTCACAACCGTCTACAAGTGCCATTGCGAGCCAAAGCAACCTGCAGCTAGCTCTCAGCCGCACTAGGAGCCGTCAGCATGAGGCTAAATTGGGAACCAACGGCGAAAATGTGGGTTGACCATAACGCTGTGGATGCCTCTCCCGCGGTCGTTGATATCCTTTCCTGTCGAAACATCGATCTGTTCAAATGAAACTTCTGCGTCCGATTTTCATTATTACCCTTTAATGGAGCTCACGAACTCGTCGCTCATCTAGTTGAAGGCATAGCATTGCTGCACAGCCATAATGACCGACTGTCTTGAGGGAACAGGTCATCAGGATCAAGAGTCCAGTATCTATCCCCATGGCACAATCACCACACCCGTAGAGCCGGAGAATGCTTTGGTTAGCGACGATGAATATTCACAAAGACTTCAAGAACTAGCGGATTTGCCCAAAGTCCGCACCAACATCCAGGGCCTGTCCGGTGTTATGTTCGCATTGACACTTCCGATGCCCATGGAATTCAGTATTTTGCACAGCGTCATAAGCATGTCCGCGGCGATGCCGTCTGAGCTTTTCGATTTGCATTGTGAAGGCCGTGTTCTGAGGCCAGGTATTCATAGATTGCGGGACGAAACCACACTGCGGATTGTCTTGAGGAATCCAAACATGTTCACGCCATTCAGCAAAATTGCCACCCTAGATATCAAGACTCGCACGCACGGCGACTTCCTTCTGGACCTAGAGCGCCCTTATGACAGTTTAGTTGCGCATGTCAAGGCACAAATACAGGGGCTGATAAATAGACCAGCTGAGCAATTCCAATTGTACTTTGGAAACAAGCCCATCGAAAGCGGATACTATCTTTGGTGTTATGGTGTCTGGGACAAAGCGCCTGTGGTCCTCGAGATTCTCAACCGCCAGCTCCCACGGCCTCCTCGATACCAAGCGTTAGTCGACTTTGTCAAGACTCTTCTTTCTCCTCCAGAGGCCCCTCGTGGCGCTTTGCCAGCACGATCAGTGAAAGACGGAAATGCGGATGAGAAGCACGGATCAAGATCAGCAGAAGAGGCCTCATATAATGGTTTACATGCTGAGCAGCCTGAGGCATTACAGAAGCGAACAAACTCACAGCAACAAGCTCGTTCAACTGAAAGGCAACCTAACGAAAAGCACCCAGGCAACGATCCTGACGAGACGACTCCGAAGGTGTCAGCAGAAGCAAGTAGCCAGCCATGTCCTACGGGCAAGTTGGAATCTCAAGCACATTCACTTCACATGGCCACGCCCACCTACAGTAATGTCTCTGTAGAGACAGCCGTGGAACCGATTTCTTCTTGGGGTGTTGAACCTGTTCCAAAGACGCAACGGCGAGCCATGCAAGCAACCCAAGATGCGTCAACATCAACAGTACCAACAGGGTTGCCATTGTCTTCCCCCTCAGCTCTGGCGGCAGATGATCCTCACGATGACAATCTCTATTCGGATGCGGCTGACCCAAGCACCGCACAGATGATGCCTATTGAGCACACTCATTATGCGGGTGGTGGGCTTGGAGCACGCGTGGCTGAGACTATTGACGGACAACAAAGGGTGCCACAATTAGATTCATCTCATCCAGCTGTTCCTGATGTTTTACAAGATTACGAACAAATCCAGGAGACAATACCCAGACTGACAATTGAAGAAGAAGCTGCAGGAAACAAAATAACTAGTGCTACCATCAATTTCTGGGTCAGAGAGATTTCTTGCGCTGATACCGCGAATCTGGCTGTGATTGCTGGCATCGTTGACCTAAATCCCTATGCAGGGGCAACAAGGAGAAGCCACAAGATTACCTGCAAGCCCGCAAAGGGTATGATTGGTGCCGAGATTATGCTCGCGGCGGTAAAGACTGGGCTTGAGACGGTCAAGTCAATCCAATTCGAATTAGAAGATGTGATATCATTGAAAGACTTTCAGTCCACATTCTGCAGTGAGGGAAGGCGAACCACTGCCGGCCGGCATGGTACAAACGATATCATCCGTTTCGATGTGCAGGGTCTGGATGGAGATGCAAACCGTCTATGTGCGGTGCTTGCTGAGACAGATACCTTGTCATCGTCTGCTCGATGGGTCACACTCTATATTACCAAGCTCCCGCCGCCTCGAATCCCTACTCCTCCACCTCCACCAGTAGTTAAAAGGAAACCACGAGTACGACCAACGCAAGAACCGGTTGCGTCTATAACAGCGACAAATCCTCCGGAGTGTGTTACGGCAGAGCAGGAATACGTGGGCAGCCCATCAAAACCACCAGCCAAACTTGATACGGCTACCACTATCGATCCAGCGACAGTGAAACAGAAGAGGCGGTCCAAGATTTCGGGGTTTGCTAAGTCGTTGTTGAAATCGAAGAAGCGGGAGTAAAGGTGAAAGAAACCTCCTCCAGAAAGGTGATCATAGGATTTCGACGACTGATCAACCTGAGTGATAAAACTCTGCTGTCAAGTCAACTCTACAAATGATAACTACAGATCATGGCATTTACAATGATATCTACTTTTCACATTACCCGCCGACTGACTAACTTTGTTTGCACATCATATCCGTAGCAGACATTTTGGCGCTTAATGACAGACACTAGGCGGATCAGTGGCGGCGCCAACCGTGAACCCCCTCAACTTTCCCCGCATATAGACTCACCCGCTATTGAAGACTTCGGGGCATAATACTCCGTAATCGGCAACTGAGCGGAATTCCGTATAGAAGGACGGCCATGAAGCCCTTGGGCCGTGACAGAAGATCAACGTCCCTTACATATCTAGGCACTTGGCAGTTGGACACATAACGCCCGATTCCGACAGCTTTGAAATCGCAGCAACTCCATGCCGAAGTCCATACATCAGCAAAGATCTCGAGATGGCTGTCGAACTTGTAGGAGGAGGTAAGAACTGTTAACAGTATCTACCCGCCGCGTACATGTCCTAACGCTCAAACTAGGAAAAAGAAGTGCGACAACACGAGCATTCCATGTAGCAACTGTGTCAGACTGCGCTTACATTGTCAACAAAATGTCGAATTGGTATGGGAGGACGACGCAAGACGGGCTGGAATGGCTCGAAGAGGCCCTGCGAGGATGAAATCGGTCGCATCCGGCCAGCGGTACAAGTCGAAGCATACTTCTCCCACGAGCACAGGGATTCACATCAATACTGGGTCATCTACAACCGAGCAGCAACTTGTAAATGTTGAGGCCGCATACTCGGCACCACCTGGTTCGCTTCGAAGCGTGCGTATATCTCAATGGCCATTCAGCTTGGATTCAACAGAGTCGATGCTGCTTGACCACTACATTCAGAGATTCTCAAGAACGTACCCAGCGTTTTCCGGGCCGACAAACCCGTTCTTAAGGGTCATTCTTCCGCTGTCTCTACAGAGCAGAGTTGTCTTAGACTCGCTACTAGCCTTGGGTGGCGTTCAAAGCTGGTCAAACGGGCGATTTACATTCGAGCACGCAATGCTCAAGTTGCGACAAAAGGCGCTGGAAGGATGTCGCTGCCTGATCAGCGAGCTCTATACACCTGTCTTGGAGACTAATGGCGAAATCGCACAATCCAAACAACTAGCATTAACCAAGTTAGTGGAACCTCAAGGCAAGGAGCCGAAGATTTTGTACCTACTAGCAAGTTGCGTCCTGATATTACTGTACGAAAAGCTCGCGGGAGAACAAGTGGAAAACGGAACCACACACCTACAATTCCTATCACATGTTCTTCCCGCAAATATCCTATCGCAGGTAATAAGCACCGCCGCCCAAGCTGAGATGCCGTCCACCTCAGAAGGGGAAGCATTTCAATTCATCGCGAATCTCTTCTTATACAACGACTTTGTCCGGTCTACTTCTCTCCGAACCCTAAGCTTCTCCGACTTTTATCTCTGCACAGCATTCCAGGAGCATGGGTTTTCGATCAACGAAAGCGACTTCCAAGGATTGCAAAGCCAGTACGGGGGAAGGTTTACATTTCCGGGACTAATTTCACGTTTATCAGCGGGCGATTCAAGTGTTACAGATGCAGATATTGCAGGATGGGATGGAGATCTCGGCTGGCTTCCGAGCTTCTCCCTTATGCCACCTTTACTGCAGGAAATGTACGAACGGCTCCCCATCACAGACGGGAGTATAGTTTTCGATTCAAGTTTCCGCCATTTGGGAAGCCTTCTAAGCCCATATGAATGGAAAGAAGAGCGAATTATTTCAGAAGTATACCGCATCACGGGCATCATATACCGACGACAGTGCCTTGCGCGACTCGCAGGGCAATCAGACACGGAGATACGAGGTCCAAATGGTGGAAATGGACGGCATGTGCAAACGGGCAATTTGCCTTCGTGGGCCGTACAGCTAATTCACACGTTGCCGGATAAATCGTCGCTCGAGAATACGCTGCTGTGGCCGATTGGCATCATTGGAAAGGAGCTTGGCGCGGATCATGAGATAGAGAGGGGTGTTATCTTAAGACGACTGGAGGCGTTGGAGGAAAGGTTTCATATGAAGCACTTTGGGAAGGTGAAGGAGCACTTGAAAGTGTATTGGGAGAACAGCGAAGGGCGAGAGTATGAAGACGGGGCAATTTTGTTTGGATAGTTCAGACGGTGGCTGACAGTCGCATTGCGTGTTAGCATGGTGTAATATTAGAAATTGAATAAGGCGGAAAAGAAATTTCCCTTGAACAGTTTCAAGAATAACAGAACAACGTATGTGTATTACTAAATAACCAAAGTGGCAATCTCATCCGTCTGATTACTGCTCAAGTGGCCTCATCTCATACAACGTCTGCTTAATATACTTGATCTGCTCTTCCGCCCACGCCTCCACCTCCTTGACATTAACCGTCTCGACAAGACACATGCCCGGCTTACCCTCTGCATCAGAAGCCTTCACATTCTCTTCATACCTCTTGCGAAGAGCATCAGCCGTCAGACGCGCCCTCTGCGCCAACACATCCAAACGGTACGTCGTCCACTGGTAGTACAGCTCAGTAAGGTGAGACTTGTTCCGAATATTAGCATTGGTAGTATCGTCCACGACCCGCGGATCCCTAGGTCTAAAGGACGTGACGATGGTAACACGCTCTGGCATATTGGTAACAGGCGCAGCAGTATGCTTAATATACCTCCCCTGAAGAAGAACAGCACTCCCCTACACATAGTCAGTAACGAAAATCAAGAATCCACGGTCTGCGTCAACTCACCATCTGCGGCGCCTTGACCTTAATAGTCGTCCCATCCCCTTTCATCAGCTCCGTCTCCCCGCCGCTCATGTGCCTCGCATCCGAGAGCATAACCACACACACCCACGGATGCGAATCCTTATGCCACTCAATAATAGGCTTGGTCTGATCCGTCACCGCCTGCTTCTTCACCTTGTTCTCTTCAAACGCCCTGATTGCATCTTCCGTAGCAACAGGTGGTTCGACGGGTGTGTTTCTAACGGCCTCGAGACCGCCCGGCCCAAGCTGCACGTTTGTGTGGCTGATTTCATAGTCCATCGCGGGAACTAGGTCCACGCCAGCGATTTTGCTGATGATGCCCAGTACTTCGGGCGAGTGCCAGAATTTATGGATGAAGGGCGCGTAGCGGGGTGCCATGCCGCGGATTTGAACGGATCCAGGGCGCGTGTGGTGCATACAGTTGTCGAGGACGTCGTTGCTAAAGAGTTCGCGGCGGTGTTGGAGGACGCCTTCGGGGGAGAGGAGGGGGAAGGGGTCTGTTGTTGCGATGGGGGAAAGAGCTGTGGGTGAGAGCTTGAGGTCTTGCATGGTGAGAATTGAGGAGGGAGGGGAGAAGTTGAGGTGTTTGGAGGGGATGAATTCGGATGTGGTGTTGTCATCTTGGATAGATGGCTGGTTTGAAGGGGGAAGAGGGGATATGACGGTGGTGGCCATTGTGTTTGTTTGTGTAGATTGGGAGATTTAGAATTGGTTGCTGAAAGTTAAATGTATTGTGAAAGAGATTCTGGTGGTTTATATATACTGTGTTTTATATTGTGTAAGAGTATGATGTTTATCGCCAAGGGCTTCGAATTACCAAATCGGGTAATTGGAGGCGCCGGACGTCGAATAGCAAGAGAGCTAGCTGATGGCTCCCTCGGAGAACAATCGGAGCCAGCCACAACAACTTAGTATGATTTCAGGCGCCCATATTGCTGTCGGAGGAGGCAATAGCTCAATGCCGAGTCATGGCGTCCCCTTCGTTGCAAATATGCCTCCTCCCACTGGTTTTCCTCGTGTCTCAATGCTCCTTGCCGACATGCATGTAGTCTGGAGTGCAGCACTAGCGGAGAGAATGGAAGGAACCCTGCATGCACCATGATCAAGGCTAAACCCAAAAGAGACTATTCTAGCCGCTGTCAAGTTCAACCGTTCGAGACTCTCTCAACTCTCCTCCACCACCACACAATCACACCTCTTGAAATTCGACATGATCCGGGGGAAATTTCTCGGCATTCCGCCGTGTACTATTGAATATCGACGCGCAGTTAATTTGTCACGGCAATTGCCCTCATATCCGAAACGTACTCATCCAAGTTGGTCAGATCATCTATAAAGAGAGCAGAAAACCTTCCAACCCCATGAATACCTCCAACAACATCCATCATTCCATGAACAACCACAAATAAAATGGACAAAGTATCCGTCTCCCACCAAGAAGAAAACTCTCATCCCAATCTCACACTCAGCACCACACAAAGCCACGATGCAAAAGCAGTCGGCCACCAAGACTACCATGGCATCGACACACGCGTCCGCTCCATGGGCGCAGACGAAGTCTACGAGAAGAAGATTTCTATAATGAACGAGGCCCTCATCGATCTCGGCATGGGCAGCTTCCAATGGAAAGTATTTGCCATGACTGGATTCGGGTGGTTCGTAGACAATGTCAGTCACAGAAATCTTTCTCTCCTATCAACCAGTACCAGTACCAGTACACATTATACTAACAAAACGCCAGCTATGGATGCAAGCCATCACCATCATCACCCCCCCTGTGCGCACAGAATTTGCCGTCAAGAGAATCGCCTTTCTTAGTGTCGCCAAATACGCCGGCCTCGTTGTCGGATCTAGTGTCTGGCCCATGACGGCTGATTTCATCGGTCGCCGTCTCGCTTTCAACATTACGCTACTCATCTCCGCCGTGGCAGGACTTGTTGGTGCAGGAAGTCCCAACTTTGTAGCTATTGCCACGTTCTGCGCCTTTATCGGACTTGGAACCGGTGGGAATCAGCCCGTGGATAGTGCCATCTTTTTGGAGTTTGTACCCGCTACGCATCAGTATCTCCTGACGATGCAGTCGTCTTTTTGGTCTGTTGGACAGGCGGTTGCCGCGCTTATCGGATGGTTAGTTTCTCCTCCTTGCACAACTTTTCAACGTCTGATGAAGAGCAACCACATCTAATGCTTCATAGGCCTCTCATTGCAAACTACTCTTGCTCATCGACAACTCTCCCCGGACAATGCAACTACCACGACAACCTAGGCTGGCGCTACGCATACTGGACATTCGGCGGCCTCACCCTCATCATGTTTCTCCTCCGTCTGCTCTTCCGAGTTCCCGAAACGCCCAAATTCCTCCTCGGCAAAGGTCTCGACCAGCAGGCCGTCAACGTAGTCGCCGACATAGCCAAGCGCAACAAGACAGAAACATGGCTCACAATAACGCACTTTGAAGCCATTGACGCACAGCTCGCCGCCCAAAGAGCCACTGATGACCCCGAACCGCCCTCCACCACCACGCAATCCATCGTCAGACGAACCATTGATAAATTTGCCCCTCGCAAGATCCAAGCCCTCTTTTCAACGCCCCGTCTCGCTCTCTCCATGTCTCTCCTCCTATTCCTCTGGTGCTCCATCGGCATGGCCTACCCGCTCTACAACTCCTTCATCCCAATCTACCTCGCCAACAAGGGCGTCTCAACAGGCACGTCCTCCATCAACGAAACATACCGCAACTACGCCATCCAAGCTGTTTGTGGAATCCCCGCCTCCATCCTCGGCGGCTTCACCGTCGACATGAAGCGCGTTGGCCGCAAAGGCACAGGAACACTCGCCTGTTTGGGCACAGGCGTCTTTCTCTTCCTCTTCACGAGGGCGGACTCGAAAAGCGCCGTCCTGGGATTCAGCTGCGCCATTGCGTTTTTTCAGAACCTCGTGTATGGTTTGCTGTATAGTTATACGCCTGAGCTGTTTCCTGCGCCCATTCGCGGCACCGCAAACGGGTTGGTGGCTGTGTTTAATAGATTGAGCGGGTTGATGGCGCCTATTATTGCGGCGTATGTTGGTATTGATACCGACTTGCCGGTTTGGATATCCGCCGCCTTGTTTATGGTTGCTGGTTTAGTGTTTTTGGTATTGCCATATGAGATGAGAGGTGTGGCAGCTTCTTGAACTCTGGTGTGGGTTAAATGTGCCAATATGTCTGTATATTCTGTTACGTTAACGTTTATGAATGTAATGCTGCCTTCTCTTGCCTTCTGTGTATGCCCGTGCAAGAGTAATTGGAGACTGTCTTATTACTTCTCCTTCTTAAAAGTTGACATAAATGCAAACACCCGAGTACACACGCCACATTTCACTTTGCAATAATGGCACATCAAATCAACGTCGCAATCCTCTTTTGTCCCCATTAGGCTCGTGACTACTCCGTATCCTGCATAGTGACATATAATACATAAAAAGCCAACAATATAAGCTATACGCTAATAATGGTCTTCAACGAATGCCGTTAGAACAAAACAAAGATGATGAATCCTCCACTCGTCTACTGTCATGGTATTCCTCAAAAAGAAACATAATGCCACGTCCAAGTGTCGCCCAGAAACAAAAGCAATAACCGACAACGGGAAACTGTATAGTCAAGCACAATAATTTCGTTTTTCGAGACTGGTTGGGCGACTTCATCCCAACTTTCCACCAGAGAAACCCTTCATTGCGGCGGCGGGATATAATAGAGAATAATGGGCAAACAGAATCAAGTGAGAAAAAGAAAAAAAAAGTTTGCCAATCGTAGGGTATAAACGAACGCAAAGCAACTCCATAGACCCCGCCTAGATCCCAAACTCCAAACACAGTGACAAGTCATACCTCCACAGTATAATTCACAAAGCAGACCGCATCCCCAAAGGTTTGTTGCTCATCGGCCTTACGCAGACTCGACGGCGGTCATCTCTGATGAGACCAAGGGAATCGGGCTCTGTCGCAACGGTTCCAAAGTGTGCGGCGGCTCTGCAAGTGAGTCCAGCTTCTGACCATTTGCTAACCGCACGCTGCCACGCGATCCACGAATGATTTGCCCCGTCTCCACGCGGTCCTGGATCATCTCTTCGAGCATTCTATTCATCTCATCGACGCTCTTGGTCCGCCGCCTTGGTGCCTGGTTTAGCGTAGGGCTAGTCGGCGTCGTCTTTGTTTGATCAGGAGCCGGCGGTGACCGTGACTCAGCAGAAGCGTCAGCCGTATCCCGAGAGCGCGCTGCACTTCTCAGAGCAGCGAGCATGCGATCCTTGTCGTCGAGCCGAGCACGGAGATCAGCAATCTCGGCATCCTTCTCCTTCAAAGCAGCGGCGACACTGTGGTCTTCGCCCACCATAATACTCTTACTAGGCGCTGAGAATCCAACAGACGTGCGTGACGAGCTGGCCCGCCTCGCTTGGAGAAGTCTCTTCTCAAGCGTAGCAATGTACCGGTTCTTATCGGCTAAGTCTGCCTGGAGCGCCCTGTTCTGAGCCGTGAGGGAGGCCGTACCATCTCCAAACTCGCCAATGCTGTCTTCGTCGGCTTCGATAGGTTCTCCTTCGGGCTCACCGGACAATCTTTGTCCACCGCTAGACCGACGACCGATGGTCGACGATGCAGACGTCATGGAAGCAGTGCGCTCTAGCAGAGGCTTTGATCCAATCGAAGTGGCCACAGAGGATCGGATAGACCCAGAGAGAGACAGCTGTGAATACCGTGCATATTGGCCGAGCGAACTCAATGAGCCATTGGAATTGACACCAATAGACTTGGAGCTGAGGATCAGTCGGTTGAGATGGTCGATTCGTTCCTTGAGCGCCGTCCTAGCAAGTTGCATCTCCAACATCTGTTCCTCATGTCTCTCGACAGCTTCCATTTCCCTGGCCTTCTCGGCTTCCTCATCCCTCTCTTTCTCTGTATCACTACTCTTGCTGCCCCTCTTCCCCTTCTGCGAATCGAGCTGCTTCCGCAACTCGACTATCTCCATGCGGTACCGCTCTAACAGCACTCTTGCGCCGCCGTCCCCTCCAGCACCAAGCGCTTCTTCAGCCCTCTTGGCGTGGCTCACAATGCTGTTCTTGGCTCGGGACGCAAACTTGAGGGTATTGATGGTTTCGGTAGTGTGGGTATTTGCGGCTGCTGCGCTTCCAGCGGCACCTATCTGAATTGTGCACAGAATGCTTACAAGTGAATTTCCAGATAAGGCTCCTTGAAGAAGGCGTGTGAGTTTGCTATCGCGATAAGGCAGATGCTTTCCTTCTTTTTCGTTTCCTTTCCCGCCCTCTTTGTCTTTCCACTCAGATAATTTTGATATGACGGTTCCCAATGTGAGGAGACTCTTGTTGATATGGGCACCCTCTTGCCTTCGCTCCTTAGATTCGGCCGCCTTTTCGGAGCCAGCCAAATCAATCAAACTCAGGGTAGAAACACGTACGCCGCCGGGGAGGATACCTGAACGTTTGCCTTCCGCTCCACCGGCAGCGCCGCCTGGCATCCGTTCGCGGCTTTCGACAACAATCTGAACAACGGCATGACTTCGTGAACTGCGCGCATTAAACTGCGTGCTAGCAGTACGTCTCGCCTGATCACCTCGTGCAATGACTCGCAACAATTGCGTAGGGCTCTGAACGATTTCTTCCTTCAAAGGCGTGGCATAGACGCCTCTCTTGCTGTCTTCGCGAAGCTTAATCTCATCCTGCTGTGGAGCACCACCGACACCACTCCCTGTAGGCATACTCAACAAGTCGTGAATTCTTTCGTTATAGATTTCGAGGTAGCTAACGCGCAGCAAGAACTCTCGAGATGGTGTTTCACGAATATAGGAAAAGATGTCGGTAATTGCCAAGGGGATCACACCCGGTGATGAGGCTGTTCCTTGCATGGAAAACGTCTTACCCGTACCGGTCATACCGTAAGCAAAGACAGTTCCGTGGTAGCCTTCCATTACTCTCCGGACGAGTCGCTTTGCGATATGGTCATACACGCGCGCATTGTTGTCGTGCGTTGTAAAGACATTGTCTGTGTAATCGTCAGCGCATATTCACCTCACAAGACTCCGACCTAAAGTTTTATCGTCAACATACCATAAATATAATCGCCCCCTTCCTTTCCTTTGTAGGCAATGAGAGACTTGCGGCCATCTACCATCCATTCTCCTTCAGGATTCGACTGGCCACCAGCATTATTGTCTGGGCGAACTCGCACGCTAACAACCACGTTGCCTTTGCCGTCAGATTTGGACGATCGTTTATCTGAGGCTGAACCGGAAACTGCGCCTGCCCCATCAAGTTTCGACGCTGACCCTTCTCCAGGCTCATCATAAGTTGTCGCAGACGTTGAGTAGGAATCTTGTGCGGAAGAGCTTCGACTTTGCGGCGGTGAGGAAATGCTCATCAAACCATCTGACATGCGAGCATTGCTAATAGATTTACCCTCGCCGCTTCCATTCAACAAGCTTGGTGTAGACGGAGAGTACGTAAGATGGGAAAGTTCTTTGGGCGTTTTCGATTTTCTGGATCGCGATTTTTCGTTCGCCAACGGACTAGGTGGCAAACTGCTCGACCTGCTATCGCCTCTCGGAGGATGTGGAAATGAACTGATGCTGACGGTTTTCCTAAGCGTCTTTCCCGCTGCATTTACCGCACTCGCACCGGAGAGCCCTTTCAGTTGAGGCAATGTGGTGATTGGTGCCGGAGTTGGAGGAGCCAGAACACTTGATGGTGCTCTGAGACCACTTCTGGGTGTGGACGGCGCCGATTTCGCTGGAGCTGGTGATGAGATATTTCCTGTGCTCTTCCGAGTTTTGGTTACTGGCAAAGCAGGCAATGCCATATTTGGCGGGCCATTTGAGGGCCGTGATGGCCTGGGCAAGGCCGTCGCCATTCTGAGTAGGTATGCGGGTAGATGGTCGGGTGAGGAGTGTTGAGTCTGATGATCGGACGAGCTAGCCGGTTCACCCAGAGGACCAGTATATAAGATATCAACCTGCGATCTGGTTTGAGCCCATCCACACAGTCTAACTACCTGAGGTCACTACGTAGATGGTCGATTCGGTGGTGTGGAATGCTAGAGGGCGGGCTGAAACACCGTGGGACGCAATAAGACGGCCACTGGATGGCATGGATTGCCAGTCTGGGGAGAAATAAGTCCGTGGCAAATGGGGTCGAATGCATAAATGCGTGTTGCTGTGAAAGAAATTTGTCACCCTGGTGTTCAAAATGGTCAGTCTCCAGTAGTTGCAGTGACGAGCGGGTCAGGGTGCGTGTCAAGGCATGCATAAGAAATGCCAGAATGTAACGGGCCCAACGGCAAGTACGATACTAAAAAAAGGGGAGACAATTCAAGCAAACAACGGGAAAGGGTTTGAAGGGTCCATGGGAAGGGTTGATGCGTTCACAAACATACCGAAAACTCTGTTCCTGGGGAACGGACAGAGCGATAATCTCCAAAACAATTCGAGTGTGTCTTGGTCCAGCAAGATGCCAGGCAAAATGCGCTGCGAGTAATACGCAGTGAACACACAAGAGCTGGAATAATGGTCTAGAGCAGAGACAGAAAAACGAAAACCAACGGCGTGATGCGGCCTTGACTGCACGAAATCACTTGTCGAGTGTCAATCGTAAAGCTAGCGATGCAGGTCTGGCAGCGTCGTTTCTTTTGTTCGTCTCGGTCTGAGCTCATCGGTGGAATAGCAGTCCGCGGGGGGGTTGGATATTGTCCTGATGTGTTTCGACCCTCAACAGCTTTCCCTTTTCTAAGCTTTTTTTCTTTTTTTGCTTTTTGCTTTCCAAACTGCGGGCCGTGGCAACGCACAGGGCCTGTTGTCGCAGTTCGTCGTCGTAAATGGGCGAGATGGTTTGGGTAGCGACGGCGAGAAGGTTGAAGTTGAGAAGCAGCTAGCTGGTGGAGGGAATGAATGAATGGAGGCTACCAGACCAGACAAGACTGGGAACGAACCTGGCACTAGCCACGGTCAGGCTGGTAGGCAATACTTCTAGTTGAAGAGGATGGCAACAGGAAGAGCCTAGTCTGCTCTCATCTCTCCAGTCCCGGTAATACTTGACATTGGGGGTTTCTGCTCCGCTCGAGGAAGAAGGGCAGGGGTGTGAATGGGTGTGAATGGTGATGGGTGTGAAAGCAAGGTTCAAGTCCCCAAAGATTGACGGTCCGTTGCGCCGAGTGGATCGTGCTTTTTGGTCTGGTCAAGTGGTTTTGGTTGCCCTTGAGACCTTGGGAGCTGGTCAGGATATTTTGGCGGTGGAAAAGGTGACAAAAAAAAGGGCCAAATGGTTCGACAACCAAGACAAGGTTCTGAGAAAGGTTCCACAGCAGCAAAGGGGGGGTCTTGTCCAAGTTGAGTCGATCAAATAGATGAACCAACAATGGCTCTCAGATGGTCCTGGCACTGGGAGCGAAAGACAAGACAAGACAAATAAGAATAAAAATTTAAAAAGGGGGAGGGAATTACGATATCATTAAGGAATGTCAACTCCTATGTATTTGGTTGAGGGAGAGGAAGAAAAGGAGAGGGCGAGCAATCAATGGCTATCGACTGGCGTCTTCTGAAGCCTGTCCGTACATAATTACCATGTTCAAATGTTGGGCCCGTTGGACAGTTTATCCCCCTGCCTTTTGCCGCCTCCAAGGTGGACGTTGGACGCCACTCTCTGTGGACTTGCACATGTATCACCAGACAGACACCAGACAGACACGGTCGAGTCGGCACCACGCAACGAAACGATGGGCCACTCCGAAGTGGGAACGAGATGCGACAAAGCACCGCCTTCAACGGACCAGACTCGATATGTATCGTTCGGAGTAGTCTTCACCCAAACCATTCCAACCTGTTTTTCGGTTGTTCGCGAGCCAAAAAGTGCCACTACTGACGCAGTGTGACACTGGCAGCCAGACCAAGTCAGGTACCCGAGCCCCAGGAGGAATCGACGACTCTACTTGGGCAGCGGGCAAATTGTGCAATTACCGCAATTACGATAATCAAGCCGCAGTTCGGCGCCCAGGCACAAGCATCCTAGGCTCTGGGGTAGCTGGTTGGACGAGGAGGCAAGGGTGTCCAAGGGCTTCTGGGACCAGTTGACGCTTGTTTGTGGGTGGGTGGGTGGTTGCGAGGTGTCAAGTCTCGCTCAAGTCAAAGGTGGGTGACTCTGGACAGTCCGGGTCTCTAGGTGAGGCCGAATACCTGGGAGCATCTTTGGCCACATCACACATCGACATCACAGAGGAGAGCTCAACGGGGTACATGGAGCGGGCATCTGGGCATCTGGAAGCTGCTGGCGGAAGCTGCTCATTGGAGCAAACCTATCTGTCGACATCAACACGCACCAGACCCTTGCAGCTTGGACTTGTTCCCGATGCCTTTCCTCCTCTCTTCCTGTCGCTCTTGCTGTTGCTCTTGAGCATCAACCACACCAGATGATTTGGAAAACAAAGACACTCCAAAATCAAATCCGCTACAGGTTGCCCTGTACCAAATTGCCGGTGACACACTCGTATAAGGTACTCCAGTCATCTCGAAGAATACTGTCAAGCTAACCACGCATCCAGGCGTCACTGGTGCAGACTCGTTCTTCAACTGAAGCTCCTCCGGGTCACGCACCACTCAAATGCCCAGAGGCGTGGAACCTGCAGTGACAGTTCATAGGCCCTGTACAGGCCCTCCTCCGGTTGTCGATAATATCAATGAACGAGTGATGTCCCGATGGCCACCATGTTCAGCAGGATGGCAATGCTGACAGGCTGATGATGCCCTGAACGCCCCTTCAATACTACTCCGTAAATGGTCACCAAGTGGCTCCAACTGCAGCCCCCCAAAACGCCACGCCCGGAGCCGCAACGCGCGCCGCACTGGGTGTAGTCCATGTTTTCAAGGGCCCATGGCAAATGGAGAACGATATGCGTCCTCAAGCTACCCTTCTAAAGCCAGCGTCCGAAGTGGCATGAAGCTCATGAGGTCCAAGCGGGAACGGTAAAAGTTAAATCCCAAGTGCTGACGTTGATATCACGCCCAGGTTGAGCTACGCACATCGGAGTACGCGCCTATGCCAGCCCAGATATCCAATCACTGCTTCTTGAGCTGCAATCTGGATCAAGCAGTTGCTCCCGAATTCCCTACAAGGTGCTCTGCGACAATTGAAGCCATCACGAGTTGATACCCCCTGTGTTGGCGCAGGGCTTCACTGCTGATCCGTGACAGTTATCTGGTGGCGTCTGCTGTGCTACAGCACGGATTTCCTCAGCCATGTGCCTGCCTGCCTTCCAATGTTCTGTCTTCTCGTCGCGAGCTACTTCTTGTCCTTGGATGTCTTACCCTGTGCATGGATGGGCGAGACACGACCGTGCGGATTTCTCCGCATTACAGAGCAATTGAGTTCCTTGCAGTCTCAAATGCCTGTTGCACGATACCAGACGTATTCTCAAGTCGATATGATGGGCCTCGGAAGAGTGTATACTCCGTAGGGAGTACGTACTGCGAACTTGCGCTCTTTGGTTCCCTTCCTTGTCAAGGTTCCTCCTTCCCAAGGAACCCATGTGTATTAGTTCGTCTGCAAAACGTGCTCCTTGCCTGTGCACAAAATGGCGTATTGTGTGAAGTGAGGAAAGAGCAAGGCGTCACTCCTGCCCCAGGAAGGCGTCTGGTCCCCTTTGTCCCACTGGTTTGAACTGCCGCAACATCACGCCTCCCGCCATTTCATGTGTTCCGTGATGCATGTCCTCTCCTCCACTCGCTTGCGTCTCCCGGCATCATCTTGATACAGCTGGAATTCGACTTCAGCCCGCCTTGCACCCTGCACTGGACCACGTACTCGGCCAATCCTCAAACCGCCAGCGCCCCGACCCGAATCAACATGCATCTCTGCAGCGTCATTTCGTGGGCTCTTAGCCTTGGTTGGCTGTTTCCTTACCCCTTTTTCTTTTCTCTGGTCAAAGTTGACATGATCCGCCCCTCCCGCCAAAACCAACAAGATGGGACAATTTCGATAGATCACACGTCCCAGGGAACCGGGCAGGGGTATCACTCCATATCAGGCTTAGACTCTGGCTGGTCGCTCGGCCATTCACCACCACATGTCCAAGCCCAGGGACGACAAATAAATTGACCTGGAAATTTTCTTTCCTTGTATGGAGTAGCACCAAGGTACGGCTCCAGATGCTCAGGCTTGGCTTGCCCTTCTCAAATGCCACCACTTTGATCTTCTCTGGCCACTTACATCTGGGTATCACAGGTGTCCATGAGCTCGCGTTTTTGTGGCATTTGACAAGTCAAGCAACGCAATGCAGACGAACTCAAAGCGCCAGCCTTGAGCAAAAGTCTCATTCCTTCAAGTGATTGCCGAACCATCTGTCTATTTCGACTCACTTGCATAAAAGTACCTCAGCGTGCATACGACAGTCGGCATTCGGCCATGTGCAATGAACTGCACCATGCGTCCTCTCTCAAGTCTCAAGGCTTGACAGTGGGCAGGGGTCATAGTGACGGCCGGCAGCCGAGGAACTGACTTTGCCAAACTTGTTAGGTGGTCTGTCACTGGTACCGGCGGACTGGGGCCACCATGCTCATGGTGTTGTATCCGCGTTATTAGCGCTGCAGCATTGAGTACAAACTTCGTCGTCACTAATCGTCAAGCATAACAGAAGGACCGGTGCGACGGATATGACTATTGGTTCGGTAGTGCTCCGTTGGTGTGTGCTCGTCCGCATGAGGGAACGCAGGCACCATGAGTTCGGTCATGAAGCTCCATCGTCAATGCTCGTCTCGTTGAACCTGATGGCTTTCACCAGCGCATAGCACAAGAGTCGTCGTTCGTCTCGTGTCATACAGGTCTGACATTGCGATTCTGCCAGACGACTTCATACATGGTTAGGTTGTTAATTGTGCCAAGTTTCGCTAATCGTGTACTAGTGTATGATCTTAATATTGACTGTGTAACCTTCCACATCAACCTAGTTAACATTGCTCTGTGCAACAGCGTTTCGACTCCAATGGCAGTTTCGCGTGTTGCCATAAAGTACTCGAGTCTGACATATGTTGTATGTATTCTAGCTCGCTAGGGTAGGTATCTTTGTCCAACTGCCCAACTTCCTCAGCGTCATCACTGTTTTGTGAGGATGCGCGCACATCTGTTACCCCAGCTGGTTAGGATGTGTACAGTAAACTTACTTACAGTGAGCCACAGTTCCTGAATTCAATCTATAAATATAAAACATGCTTGCAGCGCAGCGCCAAAGTATCATCAGTGTGCGTAGATAAACCCACTGGGACCGTGGTCATCCTATTGCGCGGCTAGTCCGAAGCTGTTTCAGCCCTTTCCATCTCATCAGCAGGCTTGTTTCGCAGTCGGCGTCTATCAGCTCGCTGATAGGTGCATGAACATCTACGGTTCCGAATCAGTGTAGAAAGGAGTGGCCCGATGTTCGGTTCAAGGCAATATACTTGGTAGCGGTGTGAATTATTACTTGGGGTTGCTTTTGACAAATATCTGAGACAGGATTCATCGCACAACACCAGCATGCCAAGCTCGTACATGCATCTTCCTTGTTTACAATATTCTGGCCATTGTTAACACTATAAAAGCCCATGGAACATCACGCGCATGAAAACTTATGCAGCCCACGCTGGGCTGCCAAGGAAGAAACGTCCGATCGTTCAAGTGGCCTGGGGATTCGCACGACAAGTTTGATCGCCAAACATTACCTGTTTGAGCATCACAAGAACGGACACCAAGCCGTCTCGTTTCGCGAATCGGATTGCCTCTTAATCGGGGAGGGATCAATGTTTACGCAATGTTGCGATGGCCATGTTTCGTTCGGGTTATGCAGTCGTCGGTTTGTCATGGGAGCAGGATGGATATAATGTACTGTACAATCTATGTGTATCTGGCCAAGTGATTCACAAGTTGTTTGGAATCCCTATCTGGAAAGAGACCTGTGCCGACTCAATTTTAACTCATCTAGTTCCATTGATTTCCAAATTGAATACTACCTTGTTGGTATGAAGCACAAATCACGTTGCAACGATCGTCAAGTTTTAATATAGACATAGTACCTACACGGCACTTCTTGACAGTACCTAATATACAGCGTGCCATCAATATACAATATCGAAAAAGAATTCCATCTATCCCCTTTCCATCCATGGAGACCATCCAAAACAGACCAGATGCTCCGGACCCAACTCCTACCCACCATCAGCATCACCACCATGCCCATTAAACGCCGTAGAAACCAACCGCCCCATCCCTCACATCCATGAACCAAGAAACAACATCCCATTAAACACTCAAAACACAATCATGCCAACGCCCTCACACCCTTCCCAACACTCCCCGTCTCAAAGACCTCTACAACACCCAATCCAACCGCCTGCCCAAGCACCCACTCCCACTCCACGCCCCAAAACTCCTTCCACCTCGTCCCGTACAGCCCATTCCCCTCAAACCTCTCCCTCAACCACGACTCCGGGCCCTCCCCCCATTTCGTCTTGCCCATCGCCTCGCGCAGCCAGTCCACCGCCCCATCCGCCAGCTTGAGATACCGCCCGTGGCCAGGCACCGCGATCCTGAACCCATCCAGCCCTTCGCCGCGGCGAGTCAACGCCGGCGCGCCGCCTCCCCCTCCCGCTAGGTGGATTGCATTTTGTCCGCCAACGGCTGAAACAGTTCCCGAGGCAAACCTCGAAACGTGCTGGATGGACGTCAGCGTCGTGCGGTCCTCCGGCCGTACGTGTAGTGTGCTCCCCGGCGTGGCCGTCGAGCTGGTTAGGAATCCTGCCCTCACAAGCTCATCTACCTGACTGGACGACAGTGTTGCCGAATCACCCACCGTCTGTGCCGTGGTGCTCCCCCGTAAAACATCGAGAAACTTGACCCTTGCCCCGTCTGATATCTCCTTCTTGTCAACTGCCCTAGCTAGCATACCCTCCAGGTCGGACATTTCGATAAGTGCCTCCCCCATACCGCCTCTCCTTTCGACACGGACTTTACGAAGAATTCCCTTGCCGACTAGTTCGACGATTTCACGCTCAATTTTCCCAGGTGAACTCGTCAACACCCCGTTTATATGGCCCATTGTCACGATGGGCGGTATTGATATCCTGTAGTTTAAAATGTCCGCTGTCCGCGTGGATGTGAATCCTGTGGCTGGCACAGTCGTAAACATGTGTGACCGGATGTACCGCATCGCTTGAGGCACATCCCGGAGTGTGAGTTCTTCATGTGCTGTGAGGATAGGCGTGGCGCCTAAGTCGCTAAACTTCTCGGGGAAGAGGGCTTCATCTTGGGATTTGGGCGTCTTCTTCCTTCGGGGGGATTGTGATGATTGTTGGGCGGGTTTTGATTTTGTTATTCGTGGTTTGCCGAGGATGGAGCGGAGGTTTTGTGGCATTTTGGTTGTTTGTATGAGTTGTGATGTTGGAGTGAGGTGGGACTGAGATTGAAGGTTAGATACCAAGTACCTAGGTAGGTAGGTAGACGTAGGTGAGTGGCGAATTTGATAGCAACAGCGAGTGGTGTACTCCGCAGCCCTGTATAAGACTAAAATGAATGAGGAGATGATTTATACAAGTTTGACAATTGTATGTTTGGCTTTTCGTAAATATTGGCTACCTAGGAGGTTCATGATAAGATGTTGTTGCCTGCTACCCTAGATTTTGGATTCCGAGGCGATGACTAAGCATTCAACAGGTTTGTCCACATCACAACGCGATCGACTCACAGCAAATATCGGAAAGAGAAATGTCAAATTAGACAATAAGTGGCTCAATTTACATGCGATGCGCATCGCCATGCAAATTTTCTCAAAAACGCCAAACAGATGGTATCCAAATGAAATACTGCCGCCCTCCCATAGTCAAAGAGATGCTCAACCAGCCGTTGTCAAAATATATGACGTGATAGAACTCATTCTCTCGCTCGTCAATTTCAATGATAACCTCAGAAACTCCCTAGCAATCTCCGGTTCATCCTTTTGCAATTTCTTCCAGGCTTCACAGTCCATCTGCCATACCACGCAGTCCCTCTCCACAAGGGCCGTCGCCGTTCGTTTCGTCTCTGAGAAGAAGGGTAATTCGCCGCACGTAGTGCCCGCAACTATGCTTTCGCAAAGCCAGCCCTGTGGTAGGTCGTACTCTGCACGGACGATGCCTCGCTCTACGAGGTAGAAGCCGTCTGCTTGCTCACCGCGGCGGAACAGGACGGTACCTGCGGCGTACTCCCTGCGCTTGAAATACGATGTCGCCTGGAACCAAAAGTCTTCATTTTTACCACTGAGACCTTGAAAGATTTGAAGCATCAGGCGGAGGGGTTCGTTGAAGCTTTGCCACTTGGACGGATGGGGGATGTCAACGCTTGTGAGGGCTTCACGGGCGGCTTCCACAAGGTGAGTCTGTCGGGGGGAGTTGAACGGCGGGTCAAAGGATGAGAAGGATGACGTGTTTGCTGCGGTTGGAACGTCGAGACTTGCCGTGGCAACTCGCTTGGTTGAGTTGAGTTCCTCCTGCCTGGCGTACAGGGTCTTAAGGAGCTCGTTTTCGCAGCTTTCGAGGGCTGAGTTCAGATTCGGGAGCATGTTAACCTCGATCTGGTCGTTGTCCAGGCCCACGGCTCGGAGATTTCGCCCAAGTTGGCTTTCTGCATCGACTCCACTGAGGACAAAGAAGACGCCTTTCTTGTCAAGGAGGCGGCTGATTGTGTTGAAAGCTTCGCCTGCAGAGTAGTCCAGACCGGTGACGTGCCACAAGTCCAATATGAGAAACTTGATGGGCTTCTTGGCGAATGCGTGGTCATCTAACAGCCCCCGAATCTTTTCTTCGACGCTGACAATAGTTCCAAAGAAGAGATAACCGGTTAGCTTCATGATGAAGATTTGCTGGCCAACTTGGTTCAAGTAGTGGTGTTGTGAAGGGTTGCGACGGACTGTCGAGCTGACAATTCCTCCGTCATATGATCCACGAACGGCCGAAACGCGTGAGGTCTGAATGATCAACGAGACAAACGCAAGCAAGATTCCAACTCCAATGCCAACCACAAAGTCGTGCATTCCCATAACCAAGACAATGACAATGACGGTCAAGAATTCGGCAAGCTTGAGTTTCTTCCGGGGCAGCCATACTGCTTCCAAGAGAAGCTCAAAGCCCAAGTCGAAAATGAGCGTGCCTACCATCATAACTGGGATGAACCCGATTAGTGACGGACCAATCATCATGACGCCAAATGTTGTTGCGGCCAAGATGTAGCCTGCTAATCGCTTGTCTCCGCCGGATCGGACAAAAAAGACAGTGTTTGCATAGACGAGATAATTTTGGATGCTGCCCACGCATCCTGACAAGATGTTGGAGTAGCCGTGTAACTTCAGCTCTTTGTCGAGGTCCGCGTTGTCCTCGCCCGTGTTCAGAGCCAGGGCAGGCACATTGATGGGAACATGGAGGATACCGAAGAATGTCAATGCCATCATCGCCGGTACGACTTCGAGAATAGCGTCCCAGTGTACCAAGTTGAACTCTATTTTACTACGTTAGCTTCGAAACAAGACGGGTAAACGATTCAAGAAGAAAGAATTTGTTAGAAGGCATGCTTGTCGGATAAGGCTTACGATATAGTGTGTAAAAGTACCACCAAGGTTCTCCCGGTGGTGGCCCTTCGAAAATCCAACCTTTGTCACGCAGAGTATCCGTCTCGAGCGCGTCAATGGACACGACGAAGATGTAGAATACCAAAGGAATGGCCAGAATGAAAAGAGGCAGGAAGTACTTGGATCGAATCTTGGACTGTCCGTAAAATAGAGCAATTGCCAACACAAGCGGGAATATCCATAAAAGGAGCGTATCCGGCTGGGTCAGTTTTTTCAAAGTATCCAAATTATACTCGAGGTTTCCATCTAGACGTGCAGAAACCTCGAAGCCGGTGGCGATCAAAAACCAACCAACACCGCCAATGCAGCCTATTAGGATATGTCTGGGAATGAAGCCAACCATGTAGCCAAACTTGAACTTGCCCATGAGATAAAAGACCAGGCCAGTCATGACAGAACTCAGCGCATAGGCAACAATGGTGGTGGCTATGACAGCATCCGGATTGTCCTCACCTACATTGTCCATGATCTTCTGAGCCATGTTGTGGAAGAATGGAACCACTTCGATCTGAAGTACGTTAGATAAAGACGGAAGAAATGAAAGCCTCAAGGGTTGGAATTACAAGTTCAGACCCAACAGCTCCCCTAAATATACTGCCTGATGAAAACGTGATTTGTGCTACAATTGTGCTGACGTAGTATATGGAAATACCAGCCGAGCCCAGATGCGAGAATAATTGTTTGCCAAGAGGAAACAAGATCATACCTGACCCAGAGTAAGTCAGCGATTAAGATGGCAAGAGTCTGGTTGAAAATCAGTGTCTGGTGGCTTACCGTACGACAAGGCATCCAAAATATTCAGTAAAAGTCCAACGGCCACAGCAGGAAGGCACGAGACAGGTTCCGCAATCACCGTATGCCACAATGCCTTGCGATCCCATCGATGTGGGTTTACGGCCACCTTGACAGCATGGGCAACATGGTTCTCCAGCTTTTGGCTATTCTCGACAAACCCGCTGTACCATTTCCTTGGCTGGATGTCTTTTTGCCCCTCAAGGTCGCCGGTATTGTCGCTCTCATCTGACACATGTCCTAGAAGTGGTGTCTGTTCAGTCACGGCTGTTGTTTGCTCGCTCAGCTGAGGCTGGACATGCTCATCCTCAGAGTGTTGCCGCCGTCGTTTCGGCTCGATAGGCCGTGTCTCGGCCGATAGAGGAGCATCAGGAACCACAGACTGCGGCGGCGATTTTCTTAACAGATTGGACAGTACTGAAGGTCCAGATTCTTCGACAGCGGTATCGGGGTCTCTTTCCTCCGGAGAAACAGGCTCTGATACTTCCAAGATGGTCCCAGAAGCCGCAGCATCGTCTTCGTTTCGATCTTGTCCATCTTGGCTCTGTGAAAAGAGGTCCTGTACTGAGCCTCTGTTCCGCTGCAAGAATGAGGGTCGTCGGGGGGTTGCGCCATCGGACAGCAAGTAGCTAGCCAGTTCGGCAGTGTCTTCGCGAACGGTTCGGGCATTTTGCTCGCTATCGACGGGAGCTGTCTCGAGTTAGAGAAATGGGTCGCATATTGGAAGCAGGGGTGGGGGGAATTTTTCAATACCCAGCTGTCCCCGAACCGAAGCATGAATGTAGGACCGAATTGGTTCTCGATACGTCTTTGGCGTTCCTACTGACGCTGACAGATGCTGGGCGGCGTCATCGTGGGTGTTTGCAGCATCTGCCCCGTCATCATGGGAGGGTTGCTGGCGGTTTGGCTGCGACGAGAAGCTGGAGGACCTGCTTCTCCAAGGAGAGAAGCTGAGAATTGAAGAAGACATCAATGGCTAGATGCCGGGGCAAGCACAAGCAGCTCCCCCACGTGTGCCGTCGATGCGGATCAGCTACCGGCGTCGCATGGGCGTGGCTGGATATTGCGATGGTCAATGGCGTCAAAGGTCGCAGCACACGCAGGTAGCTCTATGCTACGCACGAAGCACAACAAGAAGATGAAGAAACGAATCCTTGATAATTAAAGGAGGAGAAAAAGTCGACGATCAGGCCAATTCGAGCTGGAACGGTTCCAAGAGTCTAGTGGGAAGCCATAGCTCCACCTCAGCGACGCCTTTATCTCTATGTGGATCTTCAAACCGGAATCCTTGGCACCAGACCAGATGGAAGCTGCACAATGTTTGGACGGGGCGGCAAACTGTGGATATGAACGCCGAGATACAGGGAATTCGCAATGTGACGGTGCTCATTGGCATCGATGGTGACAGCGGCGTTGGGTAGGGGAAATATTGACAGTTCAATCAGGAAGAGAGTCTGGTGCGTGCCGATATCGAAAACGAAGAAGACGAAGAAGAAAGCCACCGACGCCGCCATCCATCAAGTGGGACGAACCAGTTCACATGCAGTTCTTTATCCAATGTCTCAGTTTTCAGGTACAAAGGGCTGACGAGAAAAAGCAATGAAGGGGTACGGTATTATTTATACACATGGACGACTTTCAAGACCCCCATGGCAGATATTCCCATTTGCGTGCAAACTCCTGTCGAATCTGCTGGCAATGGTCTTCGCGCAAGGTTCTCGCAACGACCTGTTCTCCCCATCAACAGACAACTTGCATCCTGACGAAACATGGGCGCGATCCCCTTGTGTAACTCGCCGTACTGCATGCAGGAGTACTCCATATTGGATATGCTGAAAAAAATAGTTTAACGGTCCGGTCAGGCTGGATTTGTCACGTGTCGTATCAACTGTTGGGCTTTGTCTACGGTAGCAATCCGAACCAACTGTCTCTATCAGGAACCGAGTCCAGTTTGATCAATGGGCGAAAACCAAGAGTCCGTCGCCATAATCAGATCAGAGAGTAAACATAAAATGGCGGAATGGGCCCATTCTCTCCTTCACTCTCGCTGTGGAGCTTGCGGTCTGCATTTTCATGTGGACGACCTCTTCTATAGCTGTGAGAAGCACCAGACCCTCAATTCTTCAGTCATTTGCTCAAGTCATCGTGCTAATCTCATCCCTGTAGTTGTTCGTCGAGAAGGCTCTGTAGTAACCGGACACGGGCCATCAGAGTTCCCCTTTCACCGGTACCATGTCCTTTGTGATGACGTATGGCTTTGCTACCACCCAGGTTGTCATCAACATCATGCAGAAACCGTTGTGGCACATGCCGATTGCCTGAAACTCTTCTACCGGAAAACCGGCTCGTGTGGGATTAATGACAAGCTGCATTGGCTTTGGGTAGCGGCGACATGGACAAATCCATGGCATGAAACACTGGAGCTTCATGTCCGGCCGCAACTTGATTTCGATCGTAGAGTAGCTGACCTGGGCCTGACGAAGCAGCTGATCAGATTACCGGAAGAGCTTAATGTCATGATTCGGGACTTTTCATTGCCGGAGGATTCACAGCTGGGCTTCGCACTACTCCACGATTATGAGCTGCGTACCGCTTCTTCTCCCTCCTTGATGAAAGCTGCTGCATGCCGGGAGCCACTTGCTCAAATCAATAACTGGAGCCGTGGCGAAATCCCGGACATTCAAACAGCCATAAATAAGCCCTTTGTACGGCTGTCATTTGATTGGCGAGGTCTTCGGGGCATTGAAAGAATGGAACAACTTCCTCTTCCGGCAAACGTACGGTCTGACTATGCCACTTATATCGTGGACGAGATTGAGCGCCTGTCTAATGTCATGGTACACTTTCAAGTATGCCATCACTTCTCTGATGCAGAAGAGAGAGCACACGTGTTTTCCCTTTCTATTTTCTTGTTTTCAACTTTTCTGACCAGCTGTCAGCTTGATCTTGCCATCTAAGAAGGCATGACACGAGGATTCCGAGTCTGGGATACCTCTTGCCCACCACCTCGCGCTTACAATGTTGGCCATAATGATTCGTTTATATGCCATCTGGGGACGGTAGGGACGGAGGCGGGTAACCTCACCGGAATAACTTTTTTTGTCTCGTATGGGTCATTCTATGCTGTACATGCCCACACGAGTGCTCAACCGTCCGCGGAGTACACATTTTTGAATCTTCAACCTTACAAGCGAGACAAAGTTGCATGGGTCTATGTTCCAATCCGGAAGGGAATCGAAGAGTTTGCATTTACTCAGGCGAGAGACCTTGGACCCGGCCACTCTAAGAAACAGCATGTCTTGGTAAGATTGAGACAAGAAAACTCAACCTGAATGTAGCATGCTGAAATGTTGGAGACTAACGGAACGCAGTTGCGTATGGAAGACAACGGAGACGTCGTAGTTGGGCAGAATGTAGGTAAGCCACTGAGATTTTTATCTACCAAACGACCTCGAACGCTCATATATAAGAAAAACGATGTGACGCCAATCTACTTCTGTGATGCTATTTCTGACGAACATCCAAAAAGGGAGTTGATCATTCCACACTACATAGCGTCACACGATCGACGACGGGGCTTGAGCTACTTTTCGTCAGCTTGTTTGAAAGGAGCCACTGCCATTCGAGTGTTCCATGTTCCCACGACAAATATCTGCAGAGGACTCTTAGTAGAATTTGGGGGAGGGGCTAGGCGTGCTCTAGGACAATGCAGATTAGGTGTTGATCCAGCGCAAGACTTTGTGGGGATGAAGAAGCTCTGCTTTGTCCACACCAACTATCAAGAACTAGGTTCGACAAGCGCAACAGATGTTGTCATTGTGGAATGCCATGACGATGCAGATCATACTCACCAAGACATTGGCTGGACTTGTTGTGATATGAGGGGTTGTGTGAAGGTCGGGTTTAGCGGGATATCGAACGAAATGAGGATAGAGAATAGTGGTGCATAGTGCTAGACATTTTACCACGGTTAGGGAGGGACTATTTTCGGCGCTTTCGAGTGTCAATGAAGCACTTGTTAAGATGATGGTTTACTCTGGCATGAACGATCGTTCACAGATGGTCGAATCCTCATTGCGGATTGTGCTGACATGCGAGAAGTCTCTGTCCTGATTGGCTACATGTTACATGTCAAGCAGTGTCGGGACTCGGGATGCTGATGCTCCATCATTGTCCTCCTGCATGCAAAATCTTGCATGTGCAGATGGCACCCATCCACGTCCATCTGGTCGTTCGGCCTACGTATCCGAGCTGAGACAGGGGCCTATCTGCCTCTTCCCAATCATGACGATTGCCGAATACCTCGAGCGGGTAATGAATGCCTGTGCAGCAACGAATGCTACTTGACCACGGATACCGTCGCAGTGGCACTTGATGCCCAGCTTGGCCAGTGTCTGTTGGCACATGCAAACGAAGAGAATTGACGACAGAAGATGACAAAGACAAGTATCCAAATAGCCAGGCAGAAGAAAAAGGTCACTCGCAGGGGCTGCCCTCAGGCTTGCTTGACCACGCCCGGAGTGGGAGCCAATTGGACGACCCGTGATTGAAAGCAAGCACAGGGTGATCATGAGGATTGTCGCCAACCAGCATGATGCCTCTTTTTTCAAATTAACAGGCTTAGCAGTGACTCTTGGCCAACCAGCTCTCGTCTCAGCCCTACGGAGAAAGCTTGCTCCTCTCGTCAGCACTTGGCGCTGACGTTCGACAACGCCTCACCAGGACAAGGACAGACCAGAATAGATGAAATCCAACAGAGCCCATGTCGGACAGCCGGGTGATGTCAATAAAATTGGAAAGCAACTGGCTCGACCCTGGGATTAATGCTACATTGCCTCATGATACAGCAGATGTTTTTAGCACGGACGAGTTTTTACACAGGCGATCAATTCTTGGTCAAGGCAATGGGAGCTTCTCGGCAATTTCCTTTTTCTGAGCAAACCGGACAAAACAACCAGACCAGACTTTCTGAGTTTCAAGTTTCAACCGGCTGGTCCCCCAACCCCTACGCCACATCACATCCGCTTGTGCTTACATTTGGATTCTGGGCTCTGGACAATTGGCCGGCTCCATGTCTGTCTGACTGGCTTGAGATGGCTCAACCACAACCCTGGGTATCCATGGTATCCACGCCAGCAAATTCCCCGACCAACAAGTGAGACTTTCTTGTCAGCACTTGGACGACTCAATTGAACTCGCTGAGCTCGCTCACAATTCCCACATTGCCGGGTTTGGCCAAGAAAGGTCCACGTCAACCGCGTCTGGTGCATTGCACCGCCTTCCTGGGTCATTTGCCAAACAATATCAACGCCCCGATGCATGTCCGTCAGACTTTAGCTCAACCCCAGTGGGCACACCTCTCTAATCAACTCAACTCCACTGGCTGCATCTGCATCCCCCCGTGTACCGGGCTTGCTTTGGACATGTTACGCGTAGGGGTATATTTAAACCCTCTATAGCATAAAACAATGTCCGCCTCCCCAACCTTGAAACTGTAAAATCGTCCACCATAACAATCTGACGGCGCATCATGGCACTTTCTCAGTCTCTAAGTGTAGCTACACAGGCGTTCAACTATTTGGGTACCTACACAACCGTGGCTATCCTCATTGTCGTCTTTCTATACGTTCTTCGACAACTTGCTTTACCCAAACCACTCCCTGGGATCCCCTATGACCATGAATCAGCCAAGAGTATTCTCGGTGATCTTCCGGGGTTTGCTGGTTCTCCCAACAATAGAGAATGGGCAATGAATCACGGCATCAAGCTCAAGTCTCCCATATTTCAGGTCTTTGTCAAACCCTTCCAGAAACCATTCGTCTTTGTTACCGACTTTTATGAAATGGTCGACATTTCCATGCGCCGGTTAAAAGAGTTTGACAGGAGTGAGGCGGCTATCAGCATGTTTGAGGGGATTGTGCCAGAGCAGCAGATTACGTTGCAGTCTCACGATCCTCGGTTCAAGAGGAACAAGGAGCTTGTGCGAGATTTGATGAGTCCAACCTTCCTGCACAAGGTATATATATCCTCTCTGTGTCTTGTGACTGAGCTCATGCATGTTTGTGTCCAATCTGATGCTGACAAGCGGAAAACTAGGTCTCTGCACCGCACATTTATGATGCTGTTCTACGATTGACAGATCTCTGGGAGAAAAAGGCTGCGTTTTGCAACGGAAAAGTATTTGATGCCGGAGGCGATATCCACCATGCAGCCCTGGACATGATTCTCATAATGTCGTTTGGGCTAGACCTCAAGAGAACTCATCTTGTCAAGAAACTCAACCACCTCCAGCCCAAGGATACTCCGTCCAATAACAACAGGACCAAGAATTCTAGGCTCGAATTTGAAGATGTTCCTCTGAACCCTGAGCTTAGTGCTCTAGCCTATCTCTCCGACAGCACTCACAATGCCCTCCGGTCACCATTCCCTAAACTGTTTCACTTCTACAACCGCCACTTCTCTTCGGACATGAAGAAGGCACAAGGTCTAGCTGACCAAATGCGTCATCGGGAAATCGCAGCGAGCATTCAGCGCCGAGACAAGGGACAGGCTGAATGGTGTGCCCTTGATCATATGATTGCACGAGAGTCCGCAATTGCAGAAAAGGAAGGACGGAAACCAAACTTTTACTCCCAAGCTATGACAAGTGAGGCAAGTTTATTACGACTACACGCCTATCTACATAGTTGGGATAGGATATACTAACGCACTGCAACAGGTGCTGGGCTACCTCATCGGCGGCCACGAAACAACCTCATCCACCGTCCGCTGGAGCATGAAATATCTCACCGACGACCAGAGAGCCCAATCCATCCTCCGCGACGGCCTCAAAGCCGCCTACCCAGCCGCCGTCTCTGAAAACCGCCCCCCGCATCTATCAGAAATTCTCACCACCCACATCCCCTACCTCGACGCCGTCATCGAGGAAAACCTCCGCTGCAGCAAGGTGCTCCCCCTAACCACCCGCGACGCCATGGTCGACACACAGGTCCTCGGCGTGCCCATCCCCAAGGGCACAACCATCGCCCTAATCGGCAACGGACCGGGCCTGACAATCCCCAGCACCAAGATCCCCTTTGACGAGACCAAGTATTCCCGAAGTGCCACGGCAAAGGGGTACATGCAAAAGTATGGACGCTTCGACGATGTGGGTATTGAGACGTACTACCCCGAGAGGTGGCTGAAGACGACGACGGACGAAAAGGGCGTTGAGACGGTGGAATTTGATGCGAATGCTGGTCCGATTTTTGCGTTTGGACTCGGCCCGAGGGGTTGCTTTGGAAGGAGGTTGGCGTATTTGGAGATGCGGATCTTCTTTACGCTCGTGTTTTGGAAGTACAAGTTTGGTGAGCTTCCGACCGAGTTTGCGGCTCACGATGAGGTGGTGAATCTGACGAGGACGCCGGTTAATGTGTTTGTTCGGTTGGAAAAGGCTTAGCGTTAATGGGATTGCTTAGGTATATAATATTATGGAATTGGTTTATATTGAATGTCGGTAAATGAGATCTAACTGTGTAGAGTGAATCTGAATCAAGGTATCTTTTAGAAGAATCGAACTACTGAGACTATGAACCGGCTACAAAAGTTTCTTCTGAGTTATACCATTTGACTAGAATTATTATAGATATAGGTGCCACGAGACATCATGGTCATGGAAGCACATCAGACCTACAGTCTGTGGTCAAAGGTATGTGGACATATCCAAGTATACACTAACACAGCTCAATATGCTTCAACACACTACGCGATATGCGATACCTTTCCTTGTTGAAGTACTTCTGAACCCCCCACTGTAAGCATGGTTCAATACATAAATTAAGGCATGTACGTCACCGTAGTTTACTCTTAGCATCAGACAAACTTTGATGGTATCAGCCGTCTATTCACATCTCGTTACATTCCACTGTGGGTTCTAGTAAGCAATGCGTCTTGATACAGACACAGTCCTGTATAGAGCATATCTACCCATGGTCAGACAGGTCTACGCTACTTCTCCGACAGAAACAAAGTAATATTTATCTAACCGTGTATGCCCGCATTATACACACCCAAATACCAAAATGAATATCTGCCGCTCACTGGTAATATCCCACACGAGTACCATTATCTATATTATAAACAAACCAAATAGCCCGTCACAGGCTCCTATATCCCAATCAGTCTATCCCAAAACGCCAAAACAATGCCATTTTCCCAAACGTAGTCTACACGCCCTGCCAAGCCCTCTGAATAGCACCCCAATACTGCATCGGAAACTTTCTCATATGTCCAACATGCCCACTTCCGCTAAACATCTCCGTGTCAGCCTTTCTCCCCAACTCTCTCGACTCAGCAACATGCGTCTCAATGTCCTCCCACCCAATAAGATCATCCTCCTTGCTATACATGTACAGCCTTTTCGCATCCGGAACCTCAAACTGCTCATTATTCACAGCCCTGACGCTCCACGCCCCAGCGCTCTCGCGCCCAATCGTCCACGCATAAAACGAATTTACGCACAGAAACATAGCCCAGATGGACTGCGTCATGCCAAACGGCCAGGGGAACCAGGCGGCCGTCCCGAGAGCCATGGCGCGCGACCACCGCCCTATATTCGACCAGGATAGATCGGTGCTGCCGGGCGTGGAGTCCAGGATGAGAAGCTGGTGAGGCATAGGCTTGCCAAACACTTCTTGGTAGGAGTTGAGCGTGGCGGCGTAGTTGACGGCGCCGGTATTGGACATGGTGTGGATGAGGATGCGCTCGTTTTCGAGGTTCGTGTTCTTCTTGGCGAGGGCGGTGAGGACGGGAATCATGTAGTCGGATCGTTGTTGGAGGTCGGAGAACATGGCTTTGGAGATGGGTGACAGAACGACGATCTGCGTCGCGTGTGGGAAGAGCTCGCGGAAGCCGTCGGCGTATTTGGCGACGTGTTTGGGCAGGCCGTCGCCCCAGCCGTAGAGGAGGACAATTGTGGGATCCGAGTCTTGACGCTTCTTTTGCTCTTCGGTTTCGACGGCTTCACCTGGTCGGGTGAAGACTTGGTCGGAGAGGGAGGTGAAGCCTGGGAAGGGGGGGCTTTTCGACGACATTGTTGCTTGGCTGAGATGAGCAGAGATGAGATGCTGTCAACGGCGATGTCGGATTTTGTGCGGGAAAACAAGAGTATATTATCGACTGTTTCAATTAGAGTCGGTAGCTCTCAGCTTGTCTTCGTGCAGTCTAGTCTGGCAACGTTCCGGAAACATGAACCGGCCCTGGTTCTGGTTCCAATCGACTTATATACTCATCGTGCCCGGCACCATCGGTCACCAGTGGAGAAGGCGTAAGGCTTAGACAACATGAAAAAGCACATAACAAAATGACATAACTCCCTGGTCCTTGGCCATCCCCAATCTCAACAATTTTTAAACCCCCTAGGTTTGCGCAATGTATTTGTACAGAAATAGTTTGAATCAGCGCCAACCAATGTGTAGCTCAATTGGGAAGTGGGTTGTCAGAGAATTTAAGGTGAGTGGACACTTTTTGCTGCCGGTGGGTCAGGGTAAATGCGTCAAAAATGCGAACATGCCGAGGCACGGAGAATAGGGTGTAATCATCCGCTGTATGGAGGACGATTTAGGTAAAAGGCCCGGCGAGGCCTCATCCACGCCGTGCAATTTCCACTATCCCGGTGGTGTGCGGACCAAGGTGTACCGTGTCCGGACTTTTGGAAAGGCCGTTTTGTTGGCTTCGTTGAGGTACTCATCGTTGACTGGCGACAGATTAGACTTCTAAGCAAGTTATGTTGATGGCGAAGCCTTCTAGGCCACCTCGATGACGAATCCAACATGCTTGTACCACGAGCTGATAGCCGCTTGACCGTAGGCGACGATAGGTGCATTCAAAAGCACGTGGCCCTCAAGTTGCTGCTGTGCCAAATACTCATTGTCGTAGTTGTCGCCAAGGGCCTTGATATTTTCGTCAGGATAATTTGACTTGAGCATTGCCGCACGCTCCGAACTGTGCATCTCTTCCAATTATGCCGTGCCAAAGACGTCCAAATAAACTCCGACCCAAGTCAAGTATTGACGTGCTCTCCATTCGTGTACTCATAACTGTACTTGCCTAATCGACGCGAGACTACGCTTCGAGCTGAACTTGAGGCCATTCAAATATACTGGCGAACGTCTGGCGAACGTCTTAAAGGACTTGGCCAGTGTGTCGCAGTGGCAACTGTCATGTTTGCTCTGATGATATGCTCTGTCGGCTTTGCTCATTTCATGAACCGTTCTTGTTCATTCCATATGATTTCGTGACTTGACTCTGAATGAACCGCGGCGCAGCATTATGTTTGCTCTCAATCAACCGCCAGAACAGACACATCAACTCAACTTTTGAAGGTATCCCTGGGCAATCAGCCGCTCGACATCGCCTTGCCGAACGTAAAACTGGCTGTTCTTCGTCAAAGTAATGGCACTGCAATGACCATTAGCTCATTATCCATTCACCACAGCACGACATATCACGTACCCATATTCCGTCTGGATTTCACCAGCATCCTTAAGCACCCGCACATCGATGAACAAATCCCGCGGTGGTTCCAAACTGCCAGTTAGATCAATGTCAGTCCATTGACCCTTGTAAGCAGCCAGCAAATCACTGTACTGCCGCACGTATTCCTCTTCCTGGGGACTGAGACTGCTCGTCGAAGAATCTCCAGCTGGAGGCGCGCCGTTTGTCGCGCTGCTCGAATCGCGTACTTGCTGGCCAGAAAGATCAACAACGTCCGAGCCGTTCCAAACTAGTTCTTCCAGCTTGTCCGTTCGCGTTCTATGGTATGCCAGTAGACACCGCTTGTTGCGCCGCATTGATAGATGGTTCACGAGGAGGGTGCAAGCAACAGCCTGGTCCGCGGCAGGGTCGAAGGAGCCGTGAAACGGTTCAAGGAGATCCTTGACATCTTTGTCGAGATCTCTGACTTCTCGTGTTACTGAACGAACAAGCTCCGCCTGATATGGTGGTAGATGAGCGAGGTTCTGCGTCCTTTTGGCGTGTTGCACCTGCGGTGAGATCAGCGAGAGGATTCGCTATAATTTCAGGTTTGTAGGGTTATCGTACCAGCTTCATTCCCAAGTCTCCGTACATTTTGGGGACAATAGTTTATGCCCTCAACTAAGAAGTAGTTTGTACAGCTTGCTTCTTACAGAGGTGCTTCGGAGGTATAAAATTGGACGCGACACAATTGGGAGACGCGTTGGAAGAGGTTTGCATGGATCAATTGATGTCTGTTACATATGTACAGTGGTACCCCGCCAGAGTGCCATGCTGGCTCCTCTGATGGTGGTGCTCTCAGCTGTTGCCCCGCCATGCATTTCCGTCCTGTCGTAACATTTGAACACTGTGCTTCAGCTCATAGGAACATTGAAGATGGGCAATGCCATCTTGGCCCTCATGGCAGATCTCCGCAAACATGTGTCAACAATCTTTTACAACAACATTGACAATTCGAGGAGACTGCATTGGGAATGCACCCAGACTCTCGCATGGATGAATTCTTTTTTTTATTTTTATAGTTTTTCCCCCAAAAAACACTCTTGGCTTGGCCACTTCATCGGCGCATTTTGAGTACGGTTAGGATTGGATGACGAAAGACGCAAGGGCTAGAAACCAGCCAACATTACGACTTGGAGAATGACATGAGCAGTCAATATGCATTCTACGGCATTTGGCACTGACGCAGACTCTATACGGCGCCATGAACCACAACATTCACTTTAACCAGGCCGCTTTGAAAGCACAGTCTCTGGCACTTCGTTCCTGCGTCCACAGGAAGCTCAATATCTAGGCTTGGTTAGTATCTACAGGGCCGGCGGGTGCCTGGTGATTGCTGTCGAATTGGGAGGCTACGACGCCTTGATTGAGCTGCATCATTTGGAAACTGGACCGCATCGACGGATACACAGCGGGAGCCTGTCAACTTGATTCCCAGTTAGCGATTGAGCAGGATATGAAGCTTTCAAATCGACTAGTTTCAGGGACGGTAATCAGAGATGCATAAATGCTTGTTGTTTCGTCAATCGGCGGGTCTTGAGTCCGCCTCCGAAACACGGACCAATTTTTCTCATCATAGAAAGTCCTGGCAACTTGCCATGGGGAGGGAAGTTTGGGCGTCGAGCGTACACTCGAAATGAGGCAAAACTTACATTGATGAATCAGGGCTTTGTACACAGAGCGCAAAACAAACGCTCAAAGCTCGACGACTTAGGATATCACCATGTGCCCACCAACTGGTGCACTGGGAATGCTGCCATCGCTCTGTTGGAAGTGAAGGCAAATGTAAAAGGTTGACTTGAGAGCAAGGAATAGAAATTTATTCTTTTGGCATGCCCCAGCCAAATGAATGGCAGTGGATCCAAGCTGGGCAAAATTAGAGCTGCACGGAGAAAGCGTCGGGCCGCGAAACACCGTCAACTGGTCACCTCTCCAGAGTGACCCGCCACCAGAGCTCGACGTAAGAGCTCTTGCAGCCTACTCCGTTCAGTGCCAACCAGACCTGCCTGCGTTGCATGGATTACAAGCTCCATTTCCAACCCAGTTAACCATCATACAACCTCACTTGCCACCACAACTTCTTTGACACTGGCCCAGCTGGACACTTTGCCAGAGTGAGACAAGATGCCTATTGCGCCTATCATCACATTCAAGGCCGGCCAGTGCGAGGTCGATGTACGTTGCTCGTTGCTTAGGACACCTCTAGTTTGATTCAACGGGTCATTTCGCTAACAGCTCAACTTCACAGGAGTCTTCTTCCCGGCCCCTCAAGGTCAAGCCCCAGCCTCAACCCGGTTACCTCTATCTATATTCGGAAGATGGTAAGCTCGCCTCCGCGTTTCGCTCCTTGAATGATGATTCTGACGACTGCAAGACTTGATACATTTCTGCTGGCGCAAACGGGACCAGTCTCTGGATGAACCAGAACTTGATTTGGTCATGGTGCCGACTGACGGCAGCTTTGTTCCTTATGAATACAACACGACATCCGAACCAACTGCCAAGACCAATGGTCGCATTTTCGTTCTCAAATTCGCGTCCTCTTCCCAACGCTATCTCTTCTGGATGCAGTCGAAACCGCAAAGTCGTGACGGAAACCCCAGTTGGTTCAGCCCAAGAGACCGCAAGATTGGCGATGTTGTGCACAGGCTTCTCCAAGGAGAGGAAGTCAATGTCATGAGCGAACTTTCTTCTGTGCGGAATGTTGACGACCGAGACGATGACGATGACGAAACCATGGAAGACGTCGAAGGCAGCCGCGGTCAGCACGCTCATCGTGGCAGTGGAAGCGGTGGTGCTGGCCCTGATGCCACTGGAGGAGATGTCAGAGAAGAAGGTGAAGAATCAAGAGAAGGAGGTGCTGATGGCGCTAGAGCGTAGGTGATCCCCTGTTGCACGGCAATTTCTCCTGGAAGAAAGAACAGCCTCTCGGCTACTACCTACTGCTTTTTTTGTTGGGGAGGGTTGATAGGGTTGACAATCATGTCTGTCCCAGTGACTGTATTATTATTAGAGTTTCACATCTCGCAGCAGATGAAAGCTAAAGAAATGACACATGAACATGCATTGGTTGATTGGGCTATCTCGTGATCCTAAGCTGACCAGCCTATAGGGCTTCTTCGTCAGCACCCGATGCCGCAGCCGCCGTGAGGAATTTCCTGGAGTCATTGAGAGGCCAGCAAGGCCTTTCAGGAGGACAGCAGCAACAACAGCACGCAGATGTGCCCTACCCGTATCTCAACCATCTTTTACCCACGTCGATCACAGTACCGATGATTGACGGCGCATCACCTGAGTTTATTGACTCTCTGTTGAGCTTCCTGCCCCCGTCTGTCATTGTCCTGGCCGCAAGCTCAGTAGCCGCAGAAGAAAGCCAAAAGGAGCCCTCTGCGGATGCCATTGAGGCAGCCAAGGCGTCATTGTCTCTTGAGGACAAACGAAGCTTGTTGAAGAAAGTTCTTCGAAGCCCGCAGTTCAACCAGGCTCTTGGGACTCTGACCATGGCCCTGAGGGATGGTGGACTTCCCGGAGTTGCAGATGCCCTGGGCATCAGAGTTGAAAACGGCGGTTACATGCAGGGTGGTGGAATGCCTCTGGGAGGAGGACAAGCTGTCAAGTCATTTGTCGACGGCGTAAAAAAGACTGTTAAGGAGCGCAGGCAGTGAATAATGCAGGTTTAGATTTGGTAACCAAAAGCTATCAATCTATTAGACGTTTCATGTAGAGTACGTAGCGCATAGAATACTGCAGTTAGTTTACATCAGCTTTCGATAAATTATGGCGAAATAACTGCTACTACCGGATACTTGTAGAAGTTGGACACGTTTTGGTAACTTGGTGAAGCTATTAATTAATGTGATATATTTTCTGTCAATAAACTGAACTGATGAGATCAATGGAAGACCATGCCTGCCCAATCAATCGGAATGTGTTATGGCTTGAAGCTGTGATTGACTGCCTGCTGTGCTTTACACATGCATTGCAAGTGCCCCACGTTTGCTTGACTCGAATCGTGGGTCTGACGTACAGGCAGCTACTGGGGAAACATGGCACCACGACCTCGGCGCAAAACAAAGGGAACGAACTTTCTCACAACTCCTCGAGCGTTGTCAATTGCGTCGGTAGCACAGAAAAAATGGACCTGTCATTCCCGACAGATATTCAAGAATTCGATGCCGACGACCGGATATCGTTTTCCAGACTAGACAACAAGTTTATTGCCGTTCATGATGACGGCACAGAATTCGAGTTTGACGCGGACCTGAAGAAATGGGTGCCTGCGGACGAGGAGCCACTTCATGATGAGGAGCACGACTACGGACAGGATTTGTCGGCGCAAGCGCTGCATGGTGGTCCGAAGAAGAAGAGGCAGCTTGATGCAGAGAATGGATCAGAGGTAAGGTCTTCCCGATGCCATCCAGCGGTGGCATCAGCTGCCCAGACGACGAGTGCAGAAAGACAATGGAAGCTGACACTGTCCTGTTACCAGGGAAGCAATCAAACACCACCAGCGCGGCCGAACAAGAAGCAAAAAGCACCTCCTCGACCGCGAGAAAACACGGCCGTCTACGTCACCGGTCTGCCCCTCGACGCTACCGTATCCGAAGTCCACGACTTGTTCTCGCGCAAAGCAGGTGTCATAGCTGAAGAGATTGACAGCGGCGCACCGAGGATCAAACTCTACTCGGATGAGTCAGGGAACTTCAAGGGCGACGCATTGATAGTATTCTTCAAACCGCAGAGCGTGGAGATGGCAATCATGCTATTAGACGACACGGACTTTCGCATGACGTCCAGTGGCACGCGCGAGGGCAGGATGAGAGTACAAGTCGCAGATTCAAGCTACAAAAAAGTCCAATACGAAAAAGACGGGACAGGGACATCGACACCGAACAACGGCGGCGAGCAGGAGAAGCGGCCACAAAGAAGCAACCACGACCGCCAAAAGATTATCAAGAAGACGCAAAAGCTGGATGCGAAGCTAGCAGACTGGGATGACGATGATCCGTACCCCGCGGCGACGCAGGCTACTTCCAAGAGGGACAAGACTGTTATTCTGCGGCACATGTTTACGCTGGAGGAGTTGGAGGAGGATCCTGCTGCGTTGCTGGAGATCAAGGAGGATATCCGAGATGAGTGTGCCAAGTTGGGGGCGGTGACGAGTGTGGTTTTGTACGATGAGGAGGTTGATGGGATAGTCTCTGTGAGGTTCAAAGACATAGAGTCGGCGGCGGCGTGTATTCAGCTTATGCATGGGAGGAACTTTGATGGGCGGGTGGTGGAGGCATCGATTAAGACGGGCAAGGAGAAGTTTAAGAAGTCCGATAAAGATGCGAGCCAAGATGTTGATTCGGATTAGGGGACATTTGGTGTATTTGTACTAGTACTAGAGGCTTGAAATGAAGCAGATACCCTGGGATGTAACAATGTAACAATGCTATGGTTCCATAAATCGTTGACAATACCTGGCTCCTGTGATACGCCGTGGACCAAGATCAAGAGCAAGAGCTATGTGAAGGCAAGCTAAGTGAGTGAGGCGTCTTCCTCGGATGTGTACCAAATCGCGGCTTCGATGATCCTATATACGATTTGCAGCTCGTGTTCATCTATACCACGTTAGATTCCAGTCAATCAGTCTAGTGGAAAATCAACACTTACTTCTCGGAGCATAAATCATGACAAAATTAGCAGCAACAGGCATCTGCAGAAACCATCCCTTTCTCGCCAGCGGATGCATCTGGCCCCATCCCTTATCCAACACCTCCCCAATATCATCCGGATGCAAACACATGTGCATGGAGTGATCCGAATCATGAACGTGGACAATCTCGCCCTGACAATTCGTCCGCAGCGCATGCTTGGCAAACAGCGCCAGCCCATGCTTTTCCACGCAGGACCTCTCCGTCCCAAACTTCAAGGGACTCCTATTCCCAAGCTTCACCATGGCCCTCCGCAATGCCTGGTAGCTGTGTCTCGAGCCGTGCTGGTCCAACTGTCTCTGGGGAGCTATGCCCGCGACTCTGGGCCGCGGACCAGATCGGTAGGGCAGAATTTGCGACCGCAAGAGTCCCGTCTGCGAGGTATGGCTGACGCTGAGATTGGTAGGTGGTGTGAATGGGTTACGTAGAGCCCAGAGACGCCACCACGATATTTGGAGATAGCCGTAGAAGGTGGACGGGGTGCCGCCGGGCCCGAGACTGAGAAAGTTTTCGTAGTCATTGTGGATGAGGACGAGGAGCGGAGCGAGGAGGATGAGGAGCTCGGTGAGCGGAGAGCCGAGATAGTGGATTGATAGGAGGAGAGTGGCGGAGAGGGTGAAGATGTTGGGGCCGGTGAGGGTGATTGATACTGATTTCTGATGGAGTTGGCATGATGAAGATGGATGGGGAGGTTGAAGCGTTATGACGTCTTCTTCGACGGGTAACGAGGGTAGAGTAGATGTTGACGAAAGTGTAACAGACATGATGAAGACATCTACGGGATTGAAGATTTGCTTTGAATTGATCCCAACTCTATGCGGTGAGGCCCCAATGGACGAGAATACGCAAACTGGCATTCCTTTATAGAAAACCACACGATGTCATCACGAACATGGGACGCAGGGAGGACTTATATGCCACCTGCAACACAATATTGTAACCCGGCAGCTCCAACAGCCACTTACCCAATCTGACGCATCCTTCAACATCAATTCGATCCAACGAACAAGGCCCAACTCATGATAGGTCCCCCATCCGAGAGGGGTTTTTCAAATGCTGTTCCCATGACTTGGTGTGGCAGCTGCATGTTGTAGCCACCGGGCCATCGGACTGTATGACCTGTTTCGTCGCACAAGAGAAGCCAAGAGAGAAAAGGCTGCGAATGGGTATCGAGGTCTGACGTTCCAAAGGCGGTCTGATCAGCAGGTTATATACTGCACTAGGTGAATTGTAGCGCCGTAAGTCCTGTCAGCCAGTGAGACTGGGGTTTCTAAGTTGACAGGGCTGTTTCGTTTCTGGTGGATTGTCAGCCATGGCGTTGGGCTGATGGGAGCTTTGTAGCTTGCATCTTGCTTTGGGCGCAGGTTCAGTCAGCATTTGCTGCGCTAGTGATTATGCTTTTTGGGTGCGTGTGAGGTCATGGCCCGGGTTGTTTTGACAAAGGGACACGATGTCGATCTTGGGAGGCATGTTGAAATTAGACAAGTCGCTTTTTTTAGCCAGGACGGCTAGGGGGAATGTATCTTGCTGCTGGGAGGATACGTGCGAGGACATTGGGCATCTATACGGACTGGCGTGGAGTCGCTGGTTGCTGTCAAGTTCCGCTTGCACAGACGTAATGCTGTCTGGATTCACCGCAAAACTGCTTCAGATCTCTGGTTGAGAGACAACCTTAATTCATGGTCCCGTATTGGGCGCTAAACCACTCGTGTGCATTGGACTAACTGATGCATTGGTTCACATCGGATGTGTACCTCGGTGGTTCGTCGCCCCGTTGCTCGGCAACCATGCGCCATCCCCTGCAAACACTGACCACCCAATCCGTGTCTGCCACCAGACTCGGTCTTGATTGTGCCCGTAGTGAGACTTCGTATCTCCTGTAGAAATTTCTCTTATACCTAGATTGGCATTTTTATGCTGCTCTTCATCCAACATTGGAACGCAACCCTCTTTAAAGAACGCCAAGTTACATGCATTCCAGCGTTCACACGTGGATGATACACCCGTTTATCCAACTTTACCTTGCCGCATACCTCGCGTGCTGTCAGTAGGGGCATTCCAAGCAGACAAAGGGTTCACAAAGGTAAGTTGCATCTTCCCCACCAAGAATATATCATCTTCGGTGTCATTAACAACATGCAGCCTACACAGGCCACCCGCCCGCCATGGGCCTCTTCTCAAATCCCCTTCGCTCCCGCGAACCGCGGCTACCACGTTACCAGAACATACCGTCACCCACCAAAGAACGCTATTCTGACGACGAATACGACTCCTCAGACGACGACTTGGATGCATCCTACCCAACGGGGTCCTCATCACCCTACAGTTCACGGAGTGTGTCTGATTCAGCACCCAGTGGCTCATACTTGCTGCCAAAGCGAACACCACTACAGCAGCCTCGCAGAAACAGATGTTCACAAGTCTATCCCTACAGGCTACCGACAAAAGTAACCCGATGGGTGCTCATTGGCGTAATTGGCACCATTGTTCTCATGGTGCTGAGTCTCGTGAGGGCAAGCCAGGTTGAGAATTGGAAGGTCGCCAATGGGAAAGCAAAGACATCAGCACCACCGCCGCCAATGTGGGAGAAGTTCCCATTTTTGGAGAGATATTACGGCGGTATTCGGACGTTGAAACCCTTTAATGAGAGTCGGCCTACGTATCCTATCACAAACCAGCCTGTGGCGTTGTCGACGCCTGATGATGAATCGCACGGGGAAAAGGTTACTCGGGATATCATGCAGAAGGAACTGCCTCCCAGTTCGTCATGGGAGATGTATCCTAGTGCGAAGAAGGAGTCTGGTGTTCAGGAATGTTTTATCGACGCCGATGGGAAAGTTCGCGTGCCTCCGTTGAGATATTACAATGGTCGGACGTATGGCTTTCCCGAACACGTTTCCGGCTCATACGAGATTCTTAAGCTTCCGGAGGAAATTTGCTTCGAGAGATATGGCAGGTATGGACCATACGGATTTGGATATTCTCAAGGGATGGGCGGCCTGAGCACTGGTGAGCACGGTGAAAATGAGGGCTTCGAGTCTGTTTGGGAAAAGACGCCGCGTGTCGATTACCGATCAGTTGACTGGGCTGATGTGCAGCGTCGGTGTTACAATGCCAATGTTGGACGGTACAAGGCTTTGCCGCCGATGACTCCCTCATCTCACGGGTTTTATATTGGCCAGTCCTCCAGCTCTGAGAGTATCTTGGCTCGTCGGGCTGAAGGGAACAGCACTGCAAAGGTGACCAACACTGTCGAGCAGGCTGGCAAGCCAACTCCCACATATATCTCTACAAAGGGTTCCAAGAAGCCAGTCAGTGCTGGAACTACAGCCAGAACTGCAGTCGTGATTCGATGCTGGGACTCGTTTCTCTTCCGCGAGGATGACATTGCCAATATCCGCTCCATCATCGCGGAGTTGTCCATGGCGTCTGGCGGTAGATACGACGTCCATCTCCTTGTTCAGGTGAGGGAAGACGGCAAGCATCCCATCTGGGCTGACCACGAAGCCTACCAGAAGAGGATAAACGAAACGATCCCCAAGGAGTTCCAGGGTATGGTTACGCTGTGGACAGAAACCCAAATGCTGGCTTTGTACCAGGGCATGTACGATCTGTGGACTCGCGGACCAGATTTGCCAGTCCATGGCGTCTACAGAGGTCTATCCATGGCCATGCAGCATTTTGCCTACGTCCATCCGGAATATGACTACTTTTGGCAGTGGGAGATGGATATCCGGTACACAGGTCACTACTACGACCTGGTCACCAAGCTCGAGGAATGGGCCAAGGCCCAACCCAGAAAGGGCCTCTGGGAACGAAACTCGCGTTTCTATTTCCCCAGCGTACATGGCACATGGGAGGACTTTTCGCAAATGTCCCGTGTGCAGAGTGAAATGGGCACCGTGGGCGCCGACACCGTCTGGAAGGAGATGCCCGGCAGCGAAAAGGCGCCGGAAACCGGGGCATCCAAAAACTCCAAGATGATCTGGGGACCTGTTCGGCCGACCGAGGAGCAAGACTGGTTCGAGACGGACGATGATCCCATCCCACCTACGACGTACGAGGCAGACAAGTACAAATGGGGTGTTGGCGAAGAAGCAGACTTGATCACCCTGAATCCCATCTTCGACCCCGAAGGCACGACATGGATTCTAAAGGACGACATCACCGGCTACAACCGTACACAGCCGCTTCCTCCCCGTCGCGCCGCCCTCATCACCACATCACGCATGTCGCGCCGCCTGTTGATGAAGATGCACCGCATGACAGCATTCAAGAAGCAATTTGCGTTTCCTGAGATGTGGCCCGCAACCGTGGCTCTCCAACACGGCTACAAGGCCGTCTACGCACCTCACCCAATGTACGTCGACCGCAAATGGCCCGTAGAGTACATGGCGCAGACGTACAATGGCGGTCGGGACGGCACCAGCGGCGGTTCGAGAACGAGCGTCTTTGGCGAGAGGGAGCATAATCTCAAGGGTTTGAGCTGGTTCTACAACTCTGGCTTCGCGCCCAACCTGTACAAGAGGTGGGTCGGGCTGAAGGTGAATAACGACGGGGGCGAGGACTTTGAGAAGAATCACGACGAGAGCAAGAAGGGTTCGGGAGTGGGCAATATGCCCGGCGGAGAGGGGAGGATGTGTGTCCCGCCAATGTTATTACATCCTGTTAAGGATACTGAGTTGCCGGTGGAGGCGCCGCCGGGAGAGGAGGAAGAGAAGGTGGAATCGGATCCTGCGGCGTGATTTGCGTATATATGTCATGTTTGATTTGTGTGTTTCTAGATTGGATGGTGTATGGGCGTTACGGGTTCTTCGGTTCTTCCTTGGTAATGAATGTGGTTGATGGATGAGTGATGAGTATCTACTGTTAGGATGTGTCATGTATATATGCAATACACTCAGCCATTACGTTCAGATTATCATAGATATTATGAGGGTATTTGATGAACATAATCACCGGGTATAGGTAAATAGTCACATGTCATCTCGACCTTCATTTACGGCACATTGCATGATTGAATAACTTCCTTGAAGAACAGTTGGTTGTGAAGTTGTACTGTACACGAGTGGTTCAATAATAGAGTTCGGCTCGTCAGACTATACTTGGTTGGGGGTATTACGTCTCAACAAATGAACTGCATAACGATACGTGAGTTGGATACTTACCACAGGTAGAGCTGCACACGTTAACATATAAACTTAGAAGCAATATCTAAATCGAGTTGCCTATTATAAGTATAGATGCTTTTCTTAGCACGAAACCTGATGGCGATACGGGAAGTTGGTTGCTTAGCACAAGTATAGCTATAGATCTTAACATCTAAACTTCACAGCAATAATAGGTGAACCCGGTTCCTTATTACAACTGTAGCAGCCCATTTTATTAACACATAAGGTTAACAGCAATACGTGAATTTAGTCACGTATTCCAAGAACTAGGTGTAGATCTCAACACATGGACTTAACAGTGACACATGAATTTAGTTGCCCATTACAAGTGTAGCTACACATCTTAGCACATAAACTTGACGGCGGTATGTGAATTGGTTGCTCATTACAGTAGCTCCACATCTATTACCGCCTAAATTTTACATCGTGGCTCCTCGCCTCAAAATCTTTGTGGAATGCTCATCCCTCTCGTCATTCAAGTGTTCCCAAGACCATTCCCGTTTGCGCCTATATGCTGCTCGCGAAAACCAAATAACCACGGTTGACAACCATCCCTCCCCCGTTAAAAGCTAAACAAGACTATGCTAGCTTTGCCATAATCAGATGTATGTTTTTTTAAGATGGGATTGCTCAGACTCGCAATCTCTTATACGACCCGTTTGACCTCGAAGAAGCGGCGCAACCACCAGACCTGGAATAGGGACTCGCCAACGACGACACCAAGGACAAACAGATTCCACCACTTGACACGGGCGTTGGTGCTCTCGGCGGTGTTACGGTGGGTTCGCTCACGGATGACAATGTATTGTTGCTCGTCCTTGACTTGGTTGAGAATATCTGAGAGTTTGATGACTGTGGGCAGGATTGTTAGCGGGTATGCACACCAAGAGTTGTAATGAAGTCATTTGTTCGCACCTTCGGCTTCGATAGGGTCAGAGGGCATGTCGTGTTCGCTGACATAGACGACGCCGTGCACATTGAAGGAAACCTCCTTCGTATTGGCGCCCCAGTGTTGGTTGCCGAAGCAGTAGGTGTATTTGCCGTCGGCGTGAGCAGTGAAGGAGTGGTCGCCCGTAGAGACACTTCTCTCGTTAACTTCGTAGCCGCCGCTGGGGTTCAGAATCTACACGAGAGTCGTTGTCAGTAAAAACAGCATGTTGATATCTCGTCATGATACCCCCTTTGCAGATTTGGTGGGGACATGATGTGCAATACGATCGGCCAAGTTCATACCCAAAAATCGACATCGAGGTTGCCAGCGCTTCCAAATTCCCGGTCGCCAGTCTGGTAGGTAACGGTCATCTTGTCGTCGCGGTGCAGGTTCTCGTGGAAGCACTCGATGCCGTGGGCAGGCAACACAATGTTGTGTGCGCTGGCAACCTGGAAGGCCACCGTTGCCACAGCGAGCAGCGACCTCGCAGCTGAAGGCAGATGCATTGTTGAGGTCGTGTGATGGGAGAAACTGTAAATTGACAGATATGACTTGGCGCTCGTCTGCCTGCGGGGCGATGCGGTCGCGATGGGAAAATGGAAGCAGGCAGGATATTTGAAGCTGGGAGCTGGGCAGATTCGCGAAAGTGACACCTTTTCGTTGGCGTCTGGCAGGAATTGGAGGTCGCTCTTTCTGGGACAGGGGTTGGCCAGGTACAAAGTCGAGGTACCCACGTACCAGCACTGACAGTGAGCCTGAGAGCTTAACACATGCTGGAAGTGTGAAGCGAACAAGTCAAGCAGGGAGAAATGGAAAATGTGGAGCCCTAGAGCCAGACTCTGAGTGGTTGGCCCGAATAGCCAGAGACTCGAGATACCCACCCCCTGGCTGGGGATCCTGAGTTCCGCCCGGCTCAGGAGACCGCTAAAGTTCAGGAGACAATGGTCACCATGGATTACCAGAAGGCAGGCACCACCGGATGATGCGGGACCTGTCAGGTACTTGCACTTTAAAGCCAGTTCCACCAAAATGGCATTTCATTGTTCAGATTCCAATGTCTCCTGCGTGTACCTCTAGGTGATTGGATTTCTGTCCTTGAGAAAACTCTTAGGCGGGCTCAGTGTGTGTAGGACTCGTCCACTGTGGAAGAACCTCAAGCTGTCAAGTCTGTGCTGGTGGCATCAATTGATCATGCAGCCACCAGCAACTTTGCAAGAGCAACAGGGACCAACAGGAATCTCGGGTCAGAACCTTTAGGGCAGTGCACAGCCCTGAAGAAAATGTGAAGTCATTTCAATCCTGTCCCCTGACACACCATGGATTGTAAATACGATGATGATCTGGTCTAAAAATATTTACACGGTAATGTTTAGGTCACGGGCTTTTCTGGGTCCAGAGGTCCATGAGTATCGTCAAGATTCGATGTTTGGTTGCTGGAGAAAAGGAGGCCAGTATGGATAGTCCAGTTGGTTGTGATCAACATTTGCGGTGACTTGATGCTCACAGAAGCACATGGAGGCTTCTTTAAGTACAAACTAGAACTGCTGGCAGGATTGGATTGGCGCCAACACGGACTTGACTTGACATTGGAGACAAGTCTGCACCAGACTTTAGTTAGACCAGACGTTGAAGACATGAGACCAAAGCCGAGAAACGGACCACTACAGAATGCCCGGAGCTTGGATTTCTCTTCCTACTAGGCTGAAGTACTTGTACCCAGACAACCAGACCAAACTGGACACCCACCAGCCAGCCAAACCAGCCCACTTGGGACCACTTTGCTTGCTTGCACCATCTTGACTTGACCAGATTGACCCGTGCCTCTCCAGTCTCAACCTCTGGTCGGTCTCTCGCACTCTCTCGCACTCTCTCTCTCTCTCTGTCTTCGCCGCTAACAACTTACCGCCACCTTCTGCCCCTTCACCGACCTGGCCAAAAATCATCCAGCCCGCGATAACTCTCTTTCTCCTTACCCACTCCTGCACGCCCACTCTCCCAACCATCCCGCGATCCATCGACCAAGGAGTAAGTCGTCTCTGTCTGCGCCCTCGATTATGCCCGTCATATGCATTTCCCTGTGCACTCGAGTCCATCAGAAATGATTTGAGCTTTGTTTGCCTCCGTCGCTGTCTTGCACAGCCCTCTGTCGACTGTCGACTGGACCGGCCGAAGTCTGCCTCGAGGCTCAAGTCAATCCTGTCACGCCTCGGTGCCGCACACACTGTGAACCCACCCACTTAACCACTCGTTGAAATGCGGCAGCCTATCCCTGGACATGTGTCCTCTGCTCGCGCACGAGTATATCAAGTCTAGTCGCATCCCCAGGACCTATTTGTTGTTTATCGACAAGTCGTTTAATTGACGTTGAATTTTGCATCGACATTTGTTTTGTCATTGCATCATTTTTTTTTTTTTTACCTTTCTCCCCTCCATCCTCCTTGCCTGCCAGCCTTGAGCCCACAACAAAAACCCCTCCCTCCTTGACTGGCTTACTTACGCGTGGCAACTAGGACACATATCTCTCGCCGGTCGATCTCTCTTCTCTTTTTTCCCTACCTCTCATCCCACCACCGTTCAAAGTTTACGATACACAGGCCTCGTCGCCTCAAATCGCAATCATGGGTCTCGCCTTTTCCAAGATCTTCGACAAGTTGTGGGGGAAGAAGGAGATGAGAATTCTGATGGTCGGTCTCGATGCTGCCGGTAAAACCACCATTCTGTACAAGCTCAAGCTTGGTGAAATCGTCACCACCATTCCTACCATTGGTATGAATCCCCGACCTTTTTTGGACCGCCCAGCCAATTATTTCTGAGCGTGGTGCTCTTTGCTCAACGCCAACTTGCTACCGCCTTGCGTTCCCGCAGGCACGCTTGCCCACACAGCTATACTAATATACTGGTTCCCGCCAGGTTTCAACGTCGAGACTGTCGAGTACAAGAACATCCAGTTCACCGTGTGGGATGTCGGTGGTCAGGACAAGATCCGTCCTCTGTGGAGACATTACTTCCAGAACACCCAGGGCATCATCTTCGTCGTCGACAGCAACGATCGTGATCGTGTCGTCGAGGCCCGTGAGGAACTCCAGCGCATGCTCAACGAAGATGAGCTGCGAGAGGCTATCCTTTTGGTCTTTGCCAACAAGCAGGATCTTCCTGTAAGTTTCGCTGCTCTATCCCCCTCATCTACGTCACATGTCAGATTGGTCTAACCAAGTCGTCTAGAACGCCATGAACGCTGCCGAGATTACCGACAAGCTCGGCCTCCACAGCTTGCGGCAACGCGCCTGGGTACGTCCACAAAAGATGCCCAAACTCGCAAAGCTAACTCACTAATTTTTGTGCCCAACAGTACATCCAGTCCACTTGCGCCACCTCTGGTGATGGTCTGTACGAGGGTCTCGAGTGGCTCGCTACCACCCTCCGCAAGGCCGGCCACCAGTAAACATCATCCACGAGAAGCCTTTGATCAACTCCCGCTTTCTCATTCGTACCCCCTCATATCACGTACTCTCTGCAATACCGGACTTCCTTATAGTGAGGTTTCGGTTGTAATTTGAAAAGCTATCGATCAACCAATCGAATCAAAATTTTAGTCTATTATTCATCGTTCGTTCCTGTCCGACTTGCGCATTGTCTCTCTCCAAGGTGTTGTCGTGAGGCACAGATACATGTTGAGCCTTCAACAAAATGCAGTTCCATGGATAGGCACGTGCTCCAAGGACAAAGACTTTTTTGGTTGAGTACAGCTTGGATCATCGGGCAATCGAGACAAGGGCAAGCAGTTGGCCTTGTTCAGTCAAGCGATCGCTGTATCGGGTTCTCCAGAACTCCATTACTCTTTCCCGACTAAACCCCAATGGAACAGACATTGCGAGTATGGTACAGAGAGGACACGACATGAGGAGACGGGTGTTTGAGCAGAGGTAAAGAACGTGGTTTACGCTGTTATGTTTTCGTCCTGTTTGACTTGCTCTTTGTCTCTCGTCGTCTTCTCTCTTCATTGCGCTAGATTGGGCGGCGTTGGGTTTGTTGTACAGGCCTCCCGGCTGGAGAATAACCGTAGCGGAGTGACCAAGCGATGGTGTGATGGATGGATGGATGAAGGAATGGAGAAAAGGAGGTTCTTTTAAAAAATGGTTCTTATTTTTTAACCTGTGGTTCATCATGTTCTCGGGGTCGGTCTGTTTCTTTGGCTTTTGTGTGTTTTGACTCTCCGCTTCCTGGTATGGCTTAGTTTTTTGGCCGGGTAATTGGAAGGGTATGACAGACAGAGGATGAGTAGGAACAGAGCGAATGGGGTGGTAGACATTTGAAGAATGGAAGAGTGTTTTTTATCCTTAAACTACGATGCACGGCAGTTACGAGGGAAGTGTGAGTGAAGTGTTTCAAAATTAAGTCTACTGCGTTTTCATGTGGCACACGCGGGTATCAAATCATTGAGAGGAGTGTGTCTAAGTACAGGTAGTATGACAGGCATACTGCTCTCAAGGCCAATATGTCCAAAATAATCCAAAAACTCCGTGCTTCCAAATGACATACAATACATTACATTGCATTACATCAAGAGCTTCAACTAGTAGGCTCAGAAGCATGAATTACTTCCAGTCCACTGTTGTCCTCTTTAATCTTGACCTCAGCAGCCTGCCCCATCTTCAACTGCCCACGGATAATCTTATCTGCCAGTCCGTTCCCAATTTCATTGGTAATAAGTCTGTTTAGCGGCCGGGCACCAAATTTAGGATCGTACCCACGCTCAGCGAGCCAGTCCTTTACGGCATCTGGAACAGTAAGCTTGATGCGCTTATCGTCCAGACGTTGCTGAAGCTCATTGAGACGGATGTCGACAATGTCCCTGATGGCAGATTGCGCGAGTCGCTTGAAGATGATGAAGGAGTCGATGCGGTTGAGGAATTCGGGGGGGTAGGCTTGAGCAACAACGTCCATGACGGCTTTGCGGACAGACGGGTCGATTTCTCCGTCTGGGCTTTCTTTATAGGGGTGGAGTTGGTTCTGGCCGACGAGGATGTCGGCGCCGAGGTTGGAGGTCAGTACGATGATTGTGTTTTTGAAATCGACCTTGTGGCCCTGCGCGTCGGTGAGGTACCCCTCGTCGAGGACCTGGAGGAGAAGGGCGGATATGTCACGGTGAGCTTTCTCAAACTCGTCAAAAAGTAAGACGGCGTAGGGCTTGCGACGGACAGCTTCGGTGAGTTGGCCGGCGTCATCGTAGCCCACGTAACCGGAGGGAGCACCGATGAGGCGCGAAATTGTGTGTTTTTCTTGGAATTCAGACATGTCGAAGCGGACGACTGCTGATTCTGTGGAGAACAGGAAGCCGGCGAGCTTCTTGCACAGTTCTGTCTTGCCGACACCCGTGGGGCCGAGGAAGAAGAAGGATGCGAGTGGTTTGTTCTCGCCGCTGAGACCGGCGCGTTGCAGGCGAACGGCATCGGAGACGGCCTTGATGGCGTCGTCTTGTCCCTTGACTGCTTCGCTGAGCGTGTCTTCCATGTGGACTAGCTTCTCGATGTGGCCGGAGGTGAGCTTTGAGACGGGAATACCTGTGATGCGCGAGACGACGTTGGCGATGTCGTCGGACGTGACGGAGTCGTGAATCAGTGCGTCTTCGGACTGTTGTTGTTGGCTCTCCTCGTCTGAGGGCAGCTTCTGTTCGAGATTTGGAATAACGCCGAAGCGGAGTTCGGAGGCGCGAGCGAAATTTCCCTCTCTTTGTGCTTGCTCGAGGTCAAATCTAGCCTTTTCAAGATCCTCTTGGACTTTTTTGACTGATTCGATCTCGCTGCGCTCCTTTTCCCAACGGGTGTTGAGTTGGGATATTTCGTCTTGGTAGCCTTTTAGATCCTTTTCAAGCTTCTCCCGGCGCTCTTGGCTCGCGACGTCCTTTTCTTTGCGTAGGCTTTCTAATTCAATTTGGATAGTCATGATCTTGTGGTCGAGACGCATGATGTCTTCGGGCTTTGATTCATGCTGCAGTTTCAGATGGCTGGCAGCTTCGTCCATCAGGTCAATTGCCTTGTCTGGTAAGAAACGATCCGTGACATATCGATTGGACAGCGTTGCAGCAGCAACCAGTGCTCCGTCGGTGATGCGAACACCGTGATGTACTTCATATTTATCCTTGATGCCGCGAAGAATACTAATTGTATCCTCGACCGAAGGTTCGCTGACAATGATAGGTTGAAACCGTCGTGCCAAGGCTACGTCCTTTTCAATTTGTCGATACTCATTGAGTGTTGTGGCGCCGCAGCATTGTAGTTCACCGCGAGCCAACGCCGGCTTCAACAAATTGGATGCATCAATGGAGCCTTCAGCCTTGCCAAGTCCAAGCAAGATATGCAGCTCATCAATGAAAAGAATGACCTGTCCCTCTGCCTTTTGCACTTCGTCAAGCACCTTCTTCAATCGCTCTTCAAAGTCGCCTCTGAACTTGGCACCAGCTATCAGAGAGCCCAGGTCCAAGCTAATGACCCGCTTGTTCTTTATACTTTCTGGTACGTCACCCCGAATGATCCGAAGTGCGAGACCTTCGAGAATCGCAGTCTTGCCCGTACCAGCATTTCCAATCAAGACGGGATTGTTCTTTGTTCGTCGAGAAAGAATTTGAATCGTTCGCTGAATTTCCGCATCTCGTCCAATGACCGGATCAAGTTTGCCGTCTCTTGCTCGAGCTGTGAGGTCGACTCCAAACTGTTCTAAGGCTGGCTTTTCCTCTTCGCCGCCCATATTCATGCGATGAGTTCCCCCAGGAGGATGCGGCCGTCCGTTTGCATAGCATCGTGTTGCAATCGTTGGGAGTATTTTGAGCGGCGTTGCGCGAGCAGATTGGGTTGCAGCCAGTCGCAGAGCCGGTCGTGAAGATCGTGCTGTGGCGCCAGCTACTCGCTGGGCCGAAGCTATTAATTGTCGTCTTGCTTGCATATTAATTGCATATACTCTAGTCCGAATTGATCGAGCTTAAGTGCCGCCCAAGTGATCAAAGGGAGCGATGGTAAAAGGTGCAAGAGGTGCATCCATTGAGGTCGAAGCTTCGACACTCAAAAGTATGCAGAAACCTTGCGCTGAAAAGCTCCGGTTCTGAGAACTACAAGTCACTGCGAGCAGCTTCTCGCAAGTTCGGCTCTGGCCGGCGCATTCCCATGCCCCACAAAAGTGCCGTCACCACTTATCTTATCATCACGTGTGTCCAGCCCCATGTCCCACAAAGTTGGGCACTGGAAAAGTTGGTCAAGCAGAGCGTCCGTAAGCGGTTAGCGTCTGAGGGTTCACATTTTGCCTCCCACAAACTCGCTAGCGGCTTTCACAAAGAATTCTAACATTTTGGGCGAGCATCACCAAACGTGTCTTCCTTTCCTCTCCACAGCCCAACAAGACACATCCCGAGAGTCACCATGTCGGCGAAGCCCACGACCAAGAAGTTCGGGAAGTCGACCCGGGAGGTTCCCGCTCCCGCGGCCAAGGCCCAGAAGTGGTATCCTGCCGACGATGAGAACGAGGCCAAGCAGGTGAGTTTGTGGTGATGGTGACGCCGGTGATATGATTGCGACAGACAAATTCATGGTAGCCCTCTATTCATTGAGGGAAGAGCAAGTATGGACGAAGGGGATCGCGCGACAAGGACAACAGCGACTCGAGGATGCAACAATGGCCGATATGTCGTCGGCGGCAAGCAACAGCACATGTCAACAACCAACCCTGTGATATCGTCACTCGGCAACATAAATGCACGAACAAACAACATCCCATATTCGAATTACTCGAATGCCATTGCATTAGAAAACCGACCCTCGATTCCACCACAATTGGACATCAAAAACCAGGGCAAAGGGGCTACCATGAATTTTGATATGCGCACATGCAATTCAATAATACAAGCACGAGCAAGATAACTAACCAAGCGTCAACTCACAGGTCCGCAAGGCCATCCGTTCTTGGACTCCCCGCAAGACTCTCCAGCCCGGTACCGTCCTGATCCTCCTCGCCGGCCGCTTCCGTGGCAAGCGTGTTATCCTCCTCAAGGCCCTCGACCAAGGTGTCCTCCTCGTCACTGGCCCCTTCAAGATCAACGGTGTTCCTCTGCGACGAGTCAACTCCCGATACGTCATCGCCACTTCCCAGAAGATCGATGTCTCTGGCCTTGACGCCAAGAAGGTCGAGGAGATTGCTCAGCCCAAGTACTTCACCGCCGAGAAGGCCAAGGAGAAGGCTGGTGAGGAGGCTTTCTTCAAGCAGGGAGAGAAGGCTCAGGTACGTTTTTAAAAGGAGGGGGTTGGACTGCAAAAAATATTGCGAGCCCTCTCCGATCCGTTGACAAGTTACAAGCGACTAACACGCACACTACAGAAGAAGCAGATCAACAGCAGCCGTGCTGCCGACCAGAAGGCTATCGACAAGCCCCTGATCGCCAACATCAAGAAGGTCGACATGCTCGCCAGCTACCTCGGCAGCTCTTTCAGCTTGCGAAAGGGTGACAAGCCCCACGAGATGGCCTGGTAAACTACAAAACTATTTTTGTCTTTTTGAAAACCAAAAAAGGATGAGAATTTGTTTTTTGTCAGTTCACTAGTTTCAGAAGCGAGGGACTTGGAGGTAGAAGGGGCGTGTGTGGAAGTGCTAGCGCGGTGTGGTACCGAAAAGGAACGGGGTCGTTTTTAACGGTGCGGCAACGGGTTGTAGAAACGGGAAACGGGTTCTCCGAACACATAGGGCTGGTTTGGCCAATTGCATTTGGAAGTTGACAGGCATCGGTCACATCTTGGCGTCTGTAATCAGGTTTTACAGTCAAAAAATCAAACGAGCATAAATGAAGAGTTCTACCAGGACACCTGGTGAGCCGTGATGATGATCCAAAACACACAAATCCGAGGAATCAACTGTCCCAGTATCCGTATTAGAAGATGTCGTGTTCAGTGATGTGTGACTTCATCTCTCGCCCCAGTCGATAGAGAGCTCTCAAAGGCCAAAGATGGCGATTTATTTGGATTTTGCAATTTGTTTCATTCATCACTTCCTTATATGCCATTTTCATTCTAATCTACAATGTAGCACAATTATGCCATATTACTTTTTACCACCACTATTCGACATGCCACAACTTTCCATTCCACATGCTATGCATCCCTTACAAATCTCTGTCAACCCAGCTCTGGATGATGCCGACAAGACTGGGATCGTAGTGCTTGATAGAGACCTTGCCAGTAGATTCATCCAGGGTCGTGTTGGCCTGCACAAACACCTTACGAGGCTGCTTATTTTCAAGGACAACATTTCGAACCTTTGTGCCCCAGAAGTCAAGGTCAACCTTTGTCATCTCATTATAGAATTTGGTACCAGTCTCAACATCAGCAGTAGACTTGTAAACATGAAGTTTCTGCAGGTAGTCGGCGACGGCTTTGCGACCAGTGGTGAGAATCTTGGATCGATCGAGATGAATAGTCAGATCAGAGAGGTCTTCCTTGGTATAGTGCAGCTTGCAGAAATCGTCTCCGGCCTCGAGGAAACACTTGAGAATAGAGAAGCGAGCTTGGCTGTGAGCCTGTCCCCACTTCTGGCTCTTAGGGTCCCATAACTCCGTAGATGCAAGACCAGCGCGAGCCATAGACAGATACGAAGCATACAAGACATCGCCGGCCTCGCCATCCATATTCAAGCTACCATCTCCGAAGCCAAAGATTTTTAGAACAGGGAACTCGCAGCTAAGGTGCATAGCAACCAGTTCCGCCCGGCACTCCTCATATGAGGCGGCAAGACTGCCAAAGACAGAGCCCCAGGTTTGGCCAGGCTTATACCATGTCGTAATGGGTTTCTGGGTGACCGGACTAACGGGGGGGTTCTCCTTGTCAAAGTTGAATACTCCTGGTGAGGTTTCTTGGAGAAGTTTACCGCAGCCGTGACCTTTGCGAAATGAGTTAGTTGACAAAACGTTCCCGGGAGCATAGTGATTGCACTACTTACCAGTCAACTCGTGAAGACCGACTTGAGCCTCGAAGGCGGCGTCACGGTACTTCCTATAGAGTTCCAAGTCCTCATCACGGATGAAAGGGATTTTCTCATTCGGCGCTTTGGCACTGAGAACGTTACCGAGCGATACATTCTTGAACCCCTCGGTCTGACGAATGTCGTCATAGTTGGGAATATTGATACCAGCAGGGATACCGGATCCAGCAAAAGTCATAACCTCCAATGATGTAAAATCAGGAGACAGGAACTTGTCCTTTTCAAAGTCTTTGCCCCAAGGAAGGAGAGGAATGAGAGTAGGAGCAGCAGCAACGAGTTCGCCAAAAGCACGAGTACGCTCCAGGTTGACCATGGATGCGAAACCCTCCCACTCGCCACGCACACCAGCAGGATCACGGTAAGTCTCCACGAACCCAATATTACACTCAACCATAGGGCCCTTGTCCTTGATCCAGTCTCTCTGGGAGTCCTTGTAGGCTTCAAGAGAGCCGGTCTCAAATGACTTATTGTAATTGAGGTGCATACTTTTTTGAGTATCATTGTCAGCATTGTCGGCTGCCTCCTTCATGTAGGCAGCAATGCTCTTCATCTCACTGGCATAGTCGCCATATACGAGTCTAATCTTCTTTCCCTGCAAGGCACCGTCCTCAACAGTGAATTCTGTGTCTTTACCAATATCACCGCCCTCGGCAGGAACACTGGTGACGGCGGACGCGATGAGGATCTCAAATGATCCGTCGGCATTTTTGCGTAGTCTATTGTTCTCGGGCAGCAACCCTTTCTTCTCCATCCACGCGGAAACGTTCTCAATGTCGTCCTTTGTGATGCTGGGAGAGTCAGGATAATAGGTGGTCATGTGGCCGGCATCGATGAAGCCGAGATGTAGCAAACCAGGCTTGTCGTGGCTGAAGATGCCGCCATTGGTCGCCTTGTAAAACTCGGTCGCCTCGGAGGAGGTTGCAGCTAAAGCAGCGACAGTTTTCTCGCTACATCTGGGCAGAAACTTTGAGTCGCCAAAGCTCTTATAATTTCCATTATTACCAAGAAACATGGCCGCATACTCCAAGAAGCTGGTAAGTTCGGTCTCATCAACACCAGCCTTCTTGCCCAGAGCGTCCCAATCGCCATTGCAGCTCTTGTGCAAAGTGAGAATCAGGTCATAGATGGGCTCAGACTCGGGAGAGATTTGTCGAAGGACAATTCTGGTGCCGGCAAAGCAAGCTCTATTACGGCAGTCAATAAGAGTCAACGCTTGAGACGAGGTCACCATGTAAGTACACTTACT